>NC_057810.1:588060921-588388038 GCF_018294505.1 Triticum aestivum
CTGATGCACAGGAAGAGTAGTTGAATATACAAATATTGTCGACAAATGGAACACGTAATACAAAAAAATGATAGCATGATATAATTCACATACATGATGATTGGCTAAACATCATGGCATTGCATAATTCACATATATAATGCGTTTGCATCAAGATAGCATTGCATAATTCACATATATAATGTCTTGCAACAAGATGGCAATGCATAATTCACATATATGGTAATTAGACACTGAATAGGTGGCATTCACACAAAGCATGTCTAAACTAATCAAATGACATAGCAATGCGAGACACCATACGCACGATATGAGCAACATACCCCTGCCAAGTTAGAGCATACACCTCGGGGGGGGGGGGGGGATAGGAATGGTCATCTGTCTCTGAATCCTCCTCTGAGGAGCTATCCGTAACCAGCGAGATATGCGCTTCGTCAGATAGCATAGTCTGCTCTGAAGACCTTGTTTTCACTCTAGAATTTGCCATCACCGTGTCAAATGGCTGATGCACACGAAGAGCAGTTGAATGTACTAACATTGTTGACAAATGTAATATGTAACGAAAAAAAGGATGGCCGGATATAATTTACATATAAGATGACTGGCTAAGCAGGATGACATTGCAAAATTCACATATATGATGCCTGGCTAAACAAGACGGCATTGCATAATTCACATAAACGATGCATAAACTAAACAGATGGCATTCGCACAAAGGATGTCTAAACTAAGCAGATGACATATTTGATGTATAAAGTAAGCAATGCAAGGCACCATATGCATGATATAACCAACATCAGCATGCCAAGTTAGAGCGAAGACCTTAGAGGGTAAATAGGAGTTGTCTTCTCCTTCTGAATCCCCCTCAGATCAGATATCTTCCTCTCGATTACAATCCGAAATGTGTGGAGGGGGGGGGGGCTACCTTTGCGCCTACCATGGAGCGATGTCTGCATGAAATTTTATTGCCACGCAAGGCTCGTCTCTTTTGCTCTACATGTTCAGTTCCATTGTTTACAATAACTGTCATGCATAGGAATAAGACATAGTGAGATTATGTAAGGAGTGCATGTAAAAATCCAGAGTGATGGTAGCAACCTGTGGATAGACCCAAAACCAATAACAGCAGGAAGATAATGGCTTCAGTTAAAAAATATAGATAATGGCTTCTTTATTGCTTGTTTCCCACCCAACATGAAACTCATAGTAGACACCGGAGATTAACCAGATAGTTGATAGATACTATTGATTGCGGTCCCGATATGTACCCTACAACCATTTGAAAACTCAAGTTTGACCATTAGTTTGGATCTGACTCAGAGTCTAATCGATGAACAGGACGATAAAGTAGCATGTAATATTAAGCGATGCATAAGTAAGCAGACATGAAAGAGTGCGACCTCTCTTGCGGACTCATGTAGTCCTCGCGGCCATCTACTCGGTTGATGATGGTAATGCAATTTTCATGGCTGCCGGCGGCGGGGAAGAAGATCTGAGGTGGCGAAAGACAGTCTGGAGGCTGGATCCCTGCTGTGCTGGACCCTTCTGTCGTTGGAGCAGCTGAGCTGGGGTGGACGACGGTGGAGCAGGAGCGGGACAAACCACACAAGGTTTTCTTTGACAACTATCTGTAAGAGAAGTAATTCTGTAAGGGCTCGTTTGAATTGGAGGATTCCAACAATGCAGGGATAGGAAATAGACATGAATAGGATAGGAATGCACGTGCAAAACAGAGAATTTAAAAACACAGGATTTCTGCCAATCTGGGTGTTTGATTCACAACAATGGGAAAATCACAGGATGCAAAGAAGCATGGTGAGATTAAGTCAAACCACAAGAAAATGTACGGCTATAATGCTATTATGCTACTATCTCTTAGTCTTGTGCTTCATGAATAGGAATTTGAAAAAGAGGACAAGTGAAAATTAAAATTCCTACGTTTTTTCTTTCAAGGAGACACTAAAGGAACAAATTCTACAGTTTTCCTTTGCTCCATTCCTTTGAACCAAATTCATGAATAGTAGTACCATAGGAAACTTTCCAGTTCCTGTGTTTTTCATTCACTTTTACTTTGAAGCACTGGCGATTCTAGTAGGCAGGCTTGAGCAAGGAAAACCTACACTAAAAAAATGTTTCTGTGCTACTTCTATTACTTTGGACCCAGGCCACTGCCCTACTAGCTCAACTCCCAGGGCCAACGACAAATGTACAACTCAAGCGCGCAGAGATAAATAATGATGGCATTCAAGAGAGTCCATCACGGATAGCTAAGTTGCCTGGTACCTCACTGCTTGTCATATAGTAGGATAAAATAATCGTATTTCCCGTTACTACATGTGCTCAGTGGACAATATATATAACATGTAGAGTAAAAAAGAGACGCAACAAATGTACAACCTCTTTGATGAAGCCATGTCGATCTCAGCGTGATTGGGTTGGCCGGTGAGGATGCTCCGACTGACTTGGCTGTGGAGGAGGGGAAGAAGATCTTAGGCGTCTAGAGATGGAGCCCGAGGTACTGCTCTGCTGTGATGGATGGTTTCATCGTTGGAGCAGCTCCGATGAGTTGTACGACGCCGAGGCTGAAGCAGGACAAGAGTGACAACGTTAACCTGAGTGGAATTCTAATAGCATCTCCAATATATGACGTAAAATACATAACCACAAAGTGCTAGATGTAAAATACATCAGCCGCTCATCTCTGAACTTAACTGTCGAAACTGAATTTAACTGTCGAAACTGAATTTTGCTGTCGAAACTGAGCACACTAGCAAGGTGAGGCTACACGTCAGTCGACTGACTTTTTTGTCTCTGGTTAGTCGATTTGCAGCCGTTGGATACAAAATCAAGGGCCTGCAGTTCATCTTCAACCTCCACCCCCCTGAGCAGCCAGCCACCATCGGCCACACAACAGCCCCCTGCTGCCCGCGGCCGGTGGTGCGCCGCCCTGCCCGCCCCGGAAACACTCCCAACCACCGGTCCGCCGCCGCCCCGACCATCCCTTTAGGCCACCCCATGCCGAGCTTTTTCTCTGGCAATCCCCACGCCACCGGCCCACCACCGCCGGCGACCACCGCCCCCACCCTGAACCCTAAGATAGATAGTGGGGTACCTCTTCGGCGAGCCCCCCTCCCTGCTGCGGCTGGTTCTTCCTTCACCCCGGCGAGCCCCCCACCCCCTGAAAATCGACTGACCCAAAAGTCGATTCAGTCGACTGAAGTGTAGCTAAATTGGAGCAGTATCGCAAGGAAGAGCAAGAGCGAGAGCAGCAGCGCGAGCAAGAGCAATAGCAAGAGCAGACCAGGTAGGGGACCGAGAGCAAGAGCAGCGAAGCAGCGCGAGCGAGAGCTAAAGCAGCAGCAGGTCCTACTGATGTGGACGTCGCCGCCGAGGGAGCGACACCGTGGATGAAGTGGCCGACGATGCTGCCGTGGATGGAGCCGCGGCGTGTAGGCTTGGGACCGAGCACCGACAGCATCGTGAGATCGAATCAAGAAGAAAATGCGGAGATTAGTGTATAACCTCTTTGGTGGCGCCGATTAGGCTGGAACTTCATCTTTGGAAACGGTGATGATGATGCTCTCCCCGTGGTGCAGGTGAAGATGGTGGTGTGGGAATGGAGGTGGCGTGAAAGATGAGGGGAACATCAGGGCAGCTCCTTGGAGGTGGAGGACGGGGTGGCTGAACCGGCGGGACGACGAGATCGACGATGGATCCTCATCCGGTACGGTGGATGAGGGACGTCGAGGTGTTGCTGTGGACGACATCGTCGAGGAAGAGGCTCCGGCTGGGTGGCGGACGGAGTAGGGTGTGGGGCTTCGTCGCGGATTTTTGCGGCCTTGGTGTACGAATGGGTGGGCGGATGGGATGGCAGTGGGGAACCATGGCTTAGGGACGCGCTTGTCTGAAATGTGGGGTAAATTACGAAAGTACCCCCACCGATTTGAGGCGGTTCTTTTGGTTCAGGGGTACCACAGGCATTTCACGTGTCGGGATTTCACAGGAGGTGGGAGTTTTTGCGCGTGTTGTAATTTCGAAATAGCAAGGCGCGGGTTGAGATGGAGGGAGTTGTTGGAGCACAACGAGACAAAGATATATCTTAAATATTTCGGGCTAACAAGGCGCGGGTTCAAATTTCCAGGCAAGCCTAATGTGTACTATACCAAATCAATTTGCACTACAAATGTCATTCAAAACTTTGAATTCATGTTATGTTCAATTAAAATATTTCGCTACGTGTATAATGCATGCAACCTACTACTCAAATGAACGTTTTAGTGCATTCCAAACGTATATACTACCGCTTCAATATGAATTAAATTTGAATTCATTTCTCTATTTGAATAAGATCTATAGTAATGATTTTTGTGAAGTCAAATCATTTGAATTCGTTTCTCTATTTTAATAAGATCTACAATCATCATTATTGTCAAGTTAAACCATCGTTTGTGTATTATCTTCACAACACACCACATGATTAGTCTTGAGTTACATATGAACTATGTGTATTATATGAACTTGAACTCGATTTTTTGTATCGACTTTATGTTGATTTTAAATCACATTACATTTCTAGCTCTACCTAGATCTTCATAATCTAAACCATGTCTCATATGTATAATGTGTTTATCACATTATGTATGGCTCCCCGCCCCCTACGCCTACAATTATTTAGATGTGAGTTGCAAACACCACACATTACCACAAATTCAAATAAAATGTGAGAATGTTCAATATATAGTATTGCTTAGATTGTTCGATATTTAGTTGTAAGCTGCAAACGCCACACATTATCACAAATTCAAATAAAATGTGAGATTGTTTGATGTATAGTATGGTTTTGTCAGGACCCCGATTCCAAGTCACATCGATCTAGCCGGTAACACCTCATATCACTTTGCGGCCTCACACACGGTATTCCCGCGGGTGTCGCCTTACCATGGCCCGGGACCGTTTGCGCCTTTTGGCTCACGTATATGATAGTGTCGCTAGCATCCATATGACAGAGAACCCGGGCCGACATGACTAGTCGTAAACCCAAAGTGGCACTAACTTACAGGGACAGGCATACATGAATCAACATCGAGCATGTCGGTCAGCAGCGTGTGAATCCGGGCTGTAGCACTGGGCTAACAGGACTCCGGGAACCCGGGCTGTAGCAGGCTAGGCAGGACTCCAGATGTCACCGCGTGACATTTCCCCGAAGGGACAGATACAACAACGAAGTGAATCACATGCCGGCCAGTCAAGTGTTCCGGAGCAGTAGTGCTGGGCTAGCAGGACTCCGGTGAACCGGGCTGTAGCGGACTACTATGGCTCATGGAAGCACAAGACTACATTTCCCCATAAGAGAGGCTACCAAGGATAAACTACTAGGTTGTTGGATCCCACACATACCAAGCATTTCAATCATACACACAATATGCTCGATATGTGTAAATACAACATGGCATCACAACATAACTCTACGACTCAAGTATTTGTTCAATAGGCTCCGAGGAGCGAGATATTACAAACATGGGTCTCACGGCCCAACATTCAGAGCATACAAGTCAAAGCACATGCGGAAGCTTAACATGTCTGAGTATGGACAACTACAAATGAAAAAGGCTGAGAAGCATGACTAACTACCAG
Organism: Triticum aestivum; assembly: GCF_018294505.1. Classification (NCBI taxonomy): domain Eukaryota; kingdom Viridiplantae; phylum Streptophyta; class Magnoliopsida; order Poales; family Poaceae; genus Triticum; species Triticum aestivum. Next base: position 588,066,556 of record NC_057810.1, read on the forward strand.
ATCCTGTCGAGGGCACAAGATCGTAGCTGAGGTAACAAGCTAAACGTCGAAGTTCACGCGGAACTACTATCGAGACTGAAGTCTCTCTGCAAAAACATAAAATAGGCAAACATGAGTACAAATGTACCCAGTAAGACTTACATCAGAACTAACTACATATGCATCATTATCAACAAAGGGGGTGGTGGGGTTTAACTGCAGCAAGCCAGCTTTGACTCGGTGGCTATCCTGAACTACGACTGCAAGCGACTCTTTGAGGTGGCGCACACGAGTCCACATATTCACCAACCAATACACCACTATGGATCCGCTCCCGTCTCCCTACGGGAACGCCACCCATAGTACTCACACTTATCTTGCGTATTTTAGAGTATCCACTTTCACTTGTCTATGAACTGTACATGCAACCCAGAAGTCCTTTACCGCAGACATGGCTATTCGAATAGATGATGTTAACCCTGCAGGGGTGTACTTCTTCACACACGCTCTCACCACTTACCGCCGTTTACGCGACATGTACTCGGCAACCTTCAAGCGGAAGCCTAATGTGGGTGTCGGCCACAGCCTACCTAAACACTCAAGTCTCTATCCAGGTTTATCGCCTATTCAGGTTCCATCCACAGGGAGTCCGGCCGAGGTTTCCACATACGGCCCCGAATGATGTGTACAGGGTTCCATGACACCAAACGGTTGCCCGGCATACCCGGCCACGTGCCTACCGCATCACAGCCCACCCCTCGGGTCAGCGCTGCCCACGGCCTCCAGCATACTACAAACACCAGAAACTACTTGCAACTCCTGGACAGAGGACAAGGGTGATTAAGAAGCCGAGAGGGTCCATTGGTTTCGGGCCCGTGGTGGTAACTGTTTCATGGATCACAAACACAGAACTCAATTCCTGAGGCGGCTGCAATGAGACAACCCACCATGTACTCCTACATGGCCTCTCACCGCTACCTTTACCAAATCGTGTTCACACACTTAGCTCACACACAGTAGGACATGTTCACACACCTCTGATTCATCCCCGATGAATCAGACTTGACTCAACTCTAAGCAGTAGCAGGCATGACAAACAAGCATGAATGAGTAGGCACAACAGGGCTCAAACAACTCCTACTCATGCTAGTGGGTTTCATCTATTTACTGTGACAATGACAGGTCATGCAGAGGATAAAGGGGTTCAACTACCGCAACAAGTAACAGATGAATCGTTGTTGTCCTAATGCAATAAAAGAGAGCAGGAGCGAGAGAGTGGATTGTATCGGAATGAACAAGGGGGTTTTGCTTGCCTGGCACTTCTGAAGATAGTATAGCTCTTCATCGGTGTCATCGATCTCATCTTCGGTATCACATCTATCGAAAGGGGATAAATACCGGCAACACAGAAGGAAACACAATCAATGCAATGCACAATATGATGCATGATCATGACATGGCAATATGCTGTTGATTGGCCTAGTGCAACTAGCAACAAGTTAAACGCAGTGGGTTTGAACACTAGGTTCAAATTCAAACTCCATATGTGCTTTCTTAAATGCCAATTAATTGAATTGTCCTAAACAACAACTTTAAGTTGATCCAACATGCATGAAAATGGTACATATGGATAGATTGGATTTTTCTGATCATTTTTCATATATAATTTATTTCATTTGGAGTTACGGTTGATTTTATATGATTTTTAGAAGTCTTGGACATTTTCTGGAATTAAATAAATCAAATAGATTTATTTAAAAACCAGAAAAGCATTACCGCGTCAGCCTGACGTCAGCATGATGTAAGCGAGTCAATGGGACGTCCAGGTCAACCTGACTAGTGGGTCCCGCGTGTCAACAGTTAGTTAAACTAACTAAACTTAGTTAGTTCTAAACTGAGTTAATTAGCAGGGGGGCACTTGTCATAGACTCAGGGGAGTCAACCTGGGCCCACCCGGTCAAGGTCAATGGGTCAAACCCGCCGGCGTTTAGCCGCCGGCGAGGCCAGACATGGCGGTGAGAGTGTATTAGCGCGTTCCGGCGACCAAATGAGCGGCGGAGGGCATCTACGCGTAGCTGGGAACAAGCCGCAGCGTTTGGTGGTGGTGGTGGAGCTTGGGGTGGCCGGAAACGTCGCCGGCGATGACCTTGGCGGTCATCGGAGTTCAGCCAAGGTCGAACATGGCGCTAGGGGGCACGGCAAAGCGTGTGGAGTGGTGCTATGGGTTCCTGCGAGTGCGGTGAGTGCGTTGGACATGGTGGTGTGGCCAGTGGGTGGCCGGAGTCACGTCGGCGATGAGCTCGACGGCGGTGTGTGCGGTGAAGCTTCGTGCAGTCGCTACGGTGCTCGAGAGCAAGAAAGGAAAGGGGAAGGAGGTAGCTGGGCTCACGGAGGTCATGTAGGAGCAGACGGCGCGGTCGGGGACGAGCTGGTGCGGCGGCGACGGTGAAGGGGATCTCCGGAGGTGCTCGGTGAAGATGAGCTCGAAGAAGACGAAGCAGGGCTCGCGAGCACTCGGGGCTCGGGCTGCTCGACGGAGTCGACAATGGCTGAGTTGTTGGACATGGTGGCTCGGTACGGGGACGATGGTGGATGCGGTTTCACGGTGGCGCAGGCGCAGCAGCGTCGGCCATGGCGGAGGGAGAGCGAGGGAGAGAGGTAGGGGGTCGAATGAGGTGTCCACGGGGTCAGAGCGGTGTCGTGGAGATCACCCAGGTGTCCAGGGGCGTGGGCGGCAAGCAGGTGGCGCCGTGGCGAGCTCGCGCTTGTCGGCGTCACCTCTGTGCCTGCCTGGCGAGGACGAAGCAGCTGGCTGGCATGGGCCAGCACAGTGTTGGCCCTGCCAGGTGGGCTGCCAGGTGGGCTGCGGCCAGGTAAGTTCCCTCCTTCTCTTTTATTTTCTGTTTTCTATTTTTCTGTAACTGTGTGGCTTTTCTAAAAATACCTAGGCGACTCCAAAAATCACCAAACTGCTCATGGCCACTAAATGGAATATATCCAACATGGAACATTTTAGTTTGGGATTATTTGGACATTTAAAATATTTACTAGCATTTAGATGCCCAAATTCAAATACTATATGATTAAATTCAGAGCCCAAATATGTCATGGAAAAATGTGCAACACCTCTGGTTATTGTTTCCAACATTATCCAGAAATGATGAACATTTTTAAAAGCCATTTGGAAACACTGAGAAATTTTTTAGTTGAACCTAGTGAATTCCTTTGATGCTAGGGTTTGGGCAATCCCCATTTCAAATTCATTGAAATTTAAACATGATGCACACATGAAGGGCTAGGCTAGGGCAAACCAGATCTAGGGATGTGACAGGTTTAGATTGTTCGACATTTAGCTGTGAGTTGCAAACGCCATGCATTATCACATTATGGTATAACATGTGCACAACACGCGTATCACCGCTATATTCATGCATGCATATGTTTAAAACACTATGATCTCCTATTCAAATATATGAATCCACTTTCATATCAAATTATGATCTTTGTTAGTCTCTTACACCCACACAATCCTCTAACCTTTGTAGCTACCACTAACTTTCTCTCATGCATGCACACGCCCTCCTCGCCCTCCCCCTCCCTCGGCATTCTATCCACCGGGCACATTCTTTTTTTCTTTAAGTCATCCTCCCAGAGTCTCCACAACTCCTTTCCGACACACACCGATCGATAAACCTCTCCAACGATGCCTGCCTACAACATACACATGCACCTTCAGTCTCCTCCTTTATGTGTCCTTGCCTCGTGTCTCTCATATGTTCACACACACATGTAAACTCTCGCCCCTCTTTTCATCGATCTCACAACCGCACACTCCTCCCCCTATCTAGCTAGTAGCTGGGCCTCTCGCACCACCTCCTAGCTCCATTCTCTCTGTTTATCCGTCTCACTGGGCCTTATTTTCTTCTAACAAATGGACGTACACCGACCGATCTCCTGCTATACATATAGCTAGCTAGGTTCTTATAACTCGTTTTTACCCACGCGTCGATCGATCTATCTCATTAGTTATGTCTCTCTTCCTTCGACAAACAACAATTGATCTACCGATCTAGTTAGGTTTGCTTACCAAACACATGGTTCCCCTTCATCATCCATGGATGCATCTCGACAGATCTATCACGCACAGGCACACACAGAAACACATCCCCACTCTTATTGATAAAATTGCAGTTCCACCCTCAGTTTGTCTAGTAGGCATCTCCCACCATCTTCAAGAAGCAACTCCATCACCCATCCATCACTCTACCCCTCTCCCCCCTCTCTCTCTCCTCTCTCTCTCTCTCTCTCTCTCTCTCTCTCTGTCCCATCATATTTCACGTCCTTCAGTTATGTATGGATGTCGACCGATCTCCCTCAAGACATAGCCGGGTCTCTCCTTCTCAACACATATACGAGTCGTTCTACCTCTATAGTTGGGCCTCTGCCTACCCCTCCCCCACGCCCCTCCCCACCCCCACACACCGATACATCAAGCACTCTAGTCATGTCTCCCTGCCACACACAAACTTGACCTGTGCCCTCTGACGTTCCGGTAGGTCAGCCGCCCTATATCTTTGACTTGCACACACAAACAATTTCGATGGCTCTCTTCATCGATCTCGGACCCACCCACATGATCCTCTCTTAGACTCTATCGATATCTATGACCTCTCCCTCTCTTCTCGTGGATCGCCTGACCCTCTATATATGATATGGATAGGCCTCCATTTCACATACATTGCATGCAAAATTTTGTTTGAGATGTCATCAACACATATTCCCACAAATACATTCACGAAATCAACCCCCCCAAAACAAAATACACTTACGAACGCGGTTTGTATCTCTCACACACACCCACGTAGGTGGGGGACGTGCACGAAGAGAAGAGGTGCATGCATGGCGCACGTACTCCCGTCTCTTTCCCAACCACACCCGCGCGGGTACACGGTGGAGCTCATTTCTGTACGAAAAGGCAGCCCACGTGGTAATTTGGCATGTGTACTGGTTGTCCACTTGGTGGAGGGAGGATCGTCTACCACGGGTGAACAAACAAATTGCGACTTGATGCGTTATGTTAAAAAAGAGGCAAACCATGTGGGGCCTACCTTAGAGGCAAGGCTCTATACACTGGAGTACTTTTGATGTCTCGCGTCAACTCGCAGAATGAGGAGAAACTTGCTTATTACACCGTCTCCCCCGCCCACGGTTGCGGTGGCTTGCGAGATGAGGTGAAGCTTGCTTAGTACTATACGCCTTATGCGCGCTCCCTCGCCCACGCGCACGGTGGCTCGTAGGACGAGGAGAAAAATTTACTACTCCCTCCGTTTACTCTTCGTCCCTAGTACCTTGGTTATAGAGATTATATCATATTGTTTGGAATATATATGTCCTTTAGTAGATTTCAATATGAACTACTAGTACATACTCCAAACACTGATGTATATAGACATATTTTAGAGTGTAGATTCACTCATTTTGCTCCGTATGTAGCACTCTCCCTTGCCCCTCGACCCTCGCCCACGTGGTGGACGTGCAGCAATTCATTCGGTCTCATATAGCCAGAACGGTATATACTGCACTACCATTATTGCTCGACTTCCCGAAGAGGCGAAGAGCCAATCGCAAGGTTAATATTTTGGAGATGCCAAGCGCAAGGTTATAGGAGAACGAGTAGTAGGTGCCGCGTCATTTATAAATAAAGTTTTTTTTCTTCAGTGGCACATACGCAATATGATAGGTTCATATGGAGAGAAAAGGAAACCGCTCCACTATATACATAGTTAGTACGGGCCAGCCTACACGGTTGCTTGTTGGGGTTGCTCTCTTCACACTCTCTCGCACAAAACGACTGTGACCACATCTCTAACATCCCTGCGGATCACGTCCGCCGAAGGATGGGGTGGATGCTTAGTGTAGATGCGGTCGCCGTCGCTGACGGCGAAAACCCACCGTCGGCACGTCCCGATCAGGGGTCCCCGCCATTCTCTCTCACAAAGCCGGTGAGGTTGCCTTTGTCCCTTGCTCACTGCCGCGATGTGGGCAGTTGCCGCCTCCCGCCGCCCTCCTCAAGGTTGAGCTACATCCCGACATCCCTCAGGTACAACTCCCTTTATAGCCGGCTTGCACCACTGCTCCAGCTGCCTACATCACTCCATGTGGATATTTCTCTACTTCTTTGCCCCGCGCATACCTCTACTAGCTTCTACGTACTGTATTTTTGTGAGTTTATGTCTCATCAAGTAGTCCTAGTAATCTCATTCTAATCACGCTTCTTCAATTTCTTTGCCACAGGGATGCTCATCTCGATTTTGGTGAAACTGCACAAAATGATCCAATGGTCAAAAGGTTGCAAACTTCATTTCTTAGGAAGCTCGAACGTTGCTAGCAAATTGAAGCCTAGTTAGGGTTCATGGTTCAAGGGCTAGGGACTGCATGGATCATTTTTTTCTTTAGCTGCCTCTGTTCCAAAATAAGTGTCAACTTTAGTAGTAGTACACCTTTGTACTAAAGTTTGCATAAAGTTGAGACACTTATTTTGGAATGGAGGGAGTACATATTTGCTATGATCTGTCAATCATTGAGATGCAATAGCATGCATGTTAGTCTCCTTTGTATTTGATGAAATGTTGCAACGGGCAACCTTGGACGCAAGATACATGTAACAGAAGCTAGAAGCTTCATAGCATTGTATGAATTTATCTCGCTGATAAATTACAGTACGTACTATACTAGTACTTCCTCCATTCCTAAATATAAGTCTTTGTAGAGATTTCACCATGAACCACATGCAGATGTATATAGATGCATTTTAAGTGTAGATTCATTCATTTTGTTCCGTATGTAGTTCACCTAGTGGAATCTCTACAAAGACTTATCTACTAGTAATAGCTAGCCCCCACTACTAGGAATTCTCTATCCTCTCCTTGAGCCACATCATCAAAATTAATGTAGCCATTAGATGAACTCAATTAGTCCATAATAGCCGTCTGATCTAGACGTTGAGAGGCTCCACACTAAGCCACATGCAAGCATGCAGAAATACCGTGACATGCATGTGAGTGGGTTTTAAATCACATTAACATGTCTGCATGCAAGCATGCACCGGTAGCATGCATGTAAGTGAGCTTTTAAGTCCCATTAACATGTCAAAAAGAAAAATATAATCCCATTATGCAGTAGGAGTTGGCTGATCTTTTTTCCTTACGTGGGATGATCTAAATGATGATGGGAGTTTTTTAGTTTGGCTACCACATTTGTCATGCGGTTATAGAGTTTTTTTATTTAGTTCTATGAAATCGATAATTTTACGCAGAGAGATATACGGCTGTTCCGCGGCAACGCGCGTGGACTCATCTAGTATTTAGGAATGGAGGGAGTACTATGTAAAGAGTTAGGTGTCACACGGTGTCCAGAAAATATGGTGATAGTGTGAGGTGGGCCATGTAATCACTGAGCCTGCGTGTTTTCACTACTCTTGCACTCCTCCGCTGTAAGAATGGAGAAAATTGTAATCTAGTAGTAATACCTCCTTCCGCCGAAAGCGTGGGACATCCAGCAGTCCTACTGCCTCAGTAATAAAGACCAATGAGCCGTCAAATCACATAGACCCAGCAGTAAGTTGGACGGACGAAGCAACCATCACTCTTGCACCAGTGAGAGGTCGCATCCGCTCTGCTCGGGCATGAATGTGGCACCGATTCTTTGGAGCAACGCTGACCGTTTCGGGCGGGAAGCGCGCGTGGGTGATAGAGGGGCTTTGGGTGGGCCAGGCTGGTCAGGAGCGGGCATGGCAGCTGTCCGCCTGTCCCTACCAAACACGCCCGGAAACGAGAGGATGCACCGACTCTCGCGGCTAAAATCATACACTACACACCATCTCTCTGTAGGAGTAGGTCGATCTGTCGCTCTCTCTAACACACACATGCTGTTAAACACACACACACACACACACACACACACCTTGGTCCCGCTGCACCTTCTAACGTGACTTATTACACCTAGACGGAGGGAGTAGTAAGTACGAGATACGGTGGCACACTGACTTAGGTCGAATACAAGTGCCCAAAATTGTGTGCATGTTATAATAAGGATTCACTTAAAATAGTACATGAGCGAACAGAGGGATCAATTGGACAGTGTTCCCGAGCAGTAGCGAGATGTGTGAGGTAAGATACACCGCTGGCGCATTTAACTTTTCTTATTAATTTGTTTGTTTCACCCTCTCACTGGTGGGACCCAACGTACTACGTGGAGAGAGGTAAGGTGACTAAGGCTGCATTATTTCTGCACCACTGTGGATAGTCTTACCACCAAAGCCACATGACACGATTATGATTTAAATCCCAATGACTCCCACACACACACACACACACACACACACACACACACACACACACAAACACGGCATGCTTGTCACACGAATGCAGGAATGTATAAAAGGTTATTTTCCTCTCCTTGAACATAACGGGAGGGTTGTGTAGCTGGTTAGCCTGTTCGCTCATCAAACTTGAGGTCTCGGGTTTGATAACTACACTTGAGCATAACTTGTGCCAGGAGGATTCTTTGACTGGTAAAAATGGATGGATACGGAGCTATACGATCTCGTAGTGACTGTATAATTACCTCATCACGTATAAGATGCAGCCTCAGCGCTTGTTTTCTAGGGTTTGCACGCTTCACACTCTCTTTCCAGTATATATATATACACGCTGGAGCCTCAGCGCTTGTAGTTGCTCTCTTCACACTCTCTCACCCTCTCCAGATCTAAACAAGACTTCGTTGGCCTCTCTCTCCCCTCACTATTAGTCAAAGAGCCGGCAGGATCCGTCTGCCAGGAAGGGAAGGAGGCTTAACACTGCCGCCGTTGGCGAGGGAGTGAATCCACTACCGGTACAGCTATTCACTTTCACCCAGCGGCGGCGTGGGAGGGCCTCCGACCCCTTCTTCTTCGTCGCTGTCCCGTCGCCCACCGAACCACGCCCCAAGAACCTTAAGGTATAATTTACTTATTCGACATGCATTGCTCTAGCTGCATGTATACCATGAATCTAGGACGTGGCTCAAAGAGGAAAGGAGTGGGGGAAAGTAGTGGGAAAAAGTTGTATAGCATGAATCTAGGACGTGGTTCAAAGAGGAAAGGAAGGGGGAAAGTAGTGGGGAAAGTTGTATAGCATGAATCTAGGATGTGGTTCACATAGGAAAGGAATGGGGGAAAGTAGTGGCAAAAGTTGTATCGCATAAATCTAGGACGTGGTTCAAAGAGGAAAGGAAGGGGCGAAAGTACTAGTACAGACTGGCTATCCAGCACCTACGTTGGTCGAAAAGGGAAAACAATGACAAACACAGTACACACATCTGTAACAAACTGATCTTTTGTTTTGGGGGACAAGGCTATAGAGTTTGAGCAGGACTAGATCTGCTACGCTCACATTGGGAAAGGTGTCTAAAGATAACAAAAAACAAGGACCAACACAAATATGCTCCTTGGTTGTTTGTTCTTTGTTGCAATAGACTGTGCATCACCACAGTACATCGGTAGATGCACATGGTGCTGGTGCGTCCACTGTCCCATGCATCTCTTTAGTTGTTGTTAATCTAAGGCCATGTTTGGTTAAAAACTCCCTAGTCCCTACCTGCTTAGTTCTAGGGACTAAACATGGACTAGAGGTTATTAAATGACATGCTAAAATACCATGTTACCCCTAGTAATGAACTAATCGAGACAAGATGCGATGTCTGGCAGGGGAACTACTGGAAAAAGTTCCAAAAAGACTCCCTCGGGGTCTTCTTTCTTTAGTCCCAAATGCCCACTTTTAGTCCCTAAAAGTCCCTCCTGTTTGGTTTAGATGGGACTGACAAGGAGTTGTTTTAGTCCCTACACCATAATGTCCCTGTAAACAAACACCCTCTAATAATGCCGCTGAAAAATTGATGCATTGCCACAGTTAAAAGCAAATTACATGTTTAATGAATTTTATTGTTAATATAATCTCTATGTTAATATTAATCAATGCCACCATTTTAGAAATGCTATTGTCTTGCTTTCTTTCCCATTTAGATAAGGTAGATGCTTCTTTTTTTTTGGCCTCTATGTCATCCACCGTTATTGACAACTAGTTGTTTCCTTTGCACCTCTGTGTAAACAGGGTTATCTACTTCACCTTGTTGCCATTGTGACCTTTTGTTGCACTGCACACAACACTTTTGTTTTAAGAGTGTTTTGTGCAGTTCAACCAAAATGTCACACCGACAATGTTGCTTGATTTGTTGATCTTAGTGGAACTGCACAAGAGGAGATCTTACTTCCTATCCGTGTTGGCAAATTTGGTTCAGATCTTCTTCTTGTGAGTTGTTTGAATTCCGCATCATGAGAGGTCAGTACTAGCCTTCTTTCACATGATTCTCCAGTGTGCTTTCATATGTTGTGCTATTTGTACGGTAATGTTGCTTGATTTTAGTGAACAACACAAATGGAGACAAGACTTCCAATCTTTATGTGCACCGTAGTATCCCATTGAGGTAAGAGAAGGATATTTCACAACTGTTGGTCTGTATTTTGCCACTTTCATGAGAAAATTAATGTCATTGTTTAGTGCTATACTTGTGCTCACTAATTGACATGCCAAATCTTACATTGAAGGGGAAGCTTGTCTGTTATTGAACCAAGTGATGAAGGGGAAGAACAAGCGGAAGAAAAACGAAAATCAACTCCCAGTGCTGTAATGAAGCACTGGAACTATGATGACACAAGTAATGATATAGTTTTGCATCTTTATTTATTGCTATGGCTGGAACGAGCAATTGTTTTGCCACTGATTTGATGCCACTCTTAATGTAATACGTAATTATCTCTACTTGTGCAAACAGGGATCTTCTTTGAAGATACCATATATTTTAGTGGAACTACACAAGAAGATGTTGGAAACATTAAACTAATCGAGGAGTATATAGTAAGCATGGCCACCACAGTAGATGGCAACATATGGTTCCGGAGAAGTGCTTCATCTGTATGCTCTACACTAATTTCATCCATATGATTGAGCTTTGTCATCTCTATTGGTGTTGTGCTACTGTTTAGATACTGTCATGAAAAAGTGGTATTGTCCTTGAGAAGTGCTTCATCTGTGATGTTTTAAATATTTCCTTTCCTTTTTTTCGAGCAAACAGGGATGCTAGCATTTAGTTGTCCTCTTGTCTTTGCACAACAGGATCATCTTCCTCTGAAGAAGAATATGGAGTACGTGAAGTGACTAGTTCCGATTATGCCAGCATGAAGAAGCCATGTCTATCTTCTCATTAGAAGGAGTAGTTGAAGGATGGTTACATTACTCCCCACAAGACCAAACTAACTTTAGCTCAGAAGGACTGACAAATCTCCATTTTTTTGCTGTGATGCGTGAGTACAATATTGTTCTAGGATTTTTTCTGGTGAGTTCCATTTTTCTAAAAGTGTGCTCTACATGGACCATGTAGGTGCATGTTTAAACTGTCAATTCATAGTATACTAATCACTTCTAAAAGTGTGATCAGCTTGATTTCAATGGGAACTGCACAAAATGTTCATGAATAAATCGAATCATTCATTTCCACCACAAGAAAGGAGGTGCCGATAAGTTCAAGGCGTTGCAACATATAAGGGCGAAATCATAAAAGCTACGCGCGAATTTGGTTGATTTTGGTGGAACTGCACAAAAAGAATAGCTGGTTTATTTAGCACGATGTGCCATGTAAATGTCCGAACTGATGGCAAACCCTGCCCATTCCACAATCGTAGGCATTTGATATTTTGGAATGGGACAACCTTGTCAAATTTGTCTCATTGATTTTAGCAAGAAGACATGCGTTTGATATTTTCGAATGGGACGCCCTTTGCCATTAGCAGCGTCAATAATTTTTTTCTTTATTCTTTAGTTGTGAAGTAAATATTGCCTCTGACATGTGAGTCACTGAGATGCAAAATCATCGATTGTTTTGAATGTTATCTATGAATTGCCCACCCTGTGTGTTTGATTGCAATGTACAGAAACGCGAAAAAGCTGCTCAAACTCTTTGTACTCCTTATGTTCCTTTCTACTCCACACATTGTGAAAGTGCATACTTTTTTCTATAAGATTGGTAAAAGTAGAGATACTTTGACTGCGGACAAAACTTGTATGCAGACTAGAAAGGACCGGAGGGAGTACATGTGAAACTGCTGCAAACGAGGTGATCACCCTGGGAATAATGCTAGTACATATTGTTTTGCATGTTCATCCAATGCCAGTGATACAGGAATTCGAACTAATCAAAATAAATTCATTCATACACAGTCGGATTTCGTATAAACATGCCGAATTTCATTACATTTCATACATTCTTCAACTAAAAAGGGGTGCGCTGGAGGTATAATTAATTAACCGAAGCTACCCACCTGTGTCCCCTGAGCCGAACAGAAGCTCCAGTGACTTAATTGCAGGTGCAGTTGCGTAAATGACATGTGGCCTGTTGGGCCCATGTGTCAGTCAGCCAACTGCACTAGTAGTTAAGTAGAAGCAGCGTTCTTCTCCAACACAGCTCTCCGACTCCACATCGCCGCCAAGAAGCTAACCGCCCGTCAATGGTCAACCCGCCTAGCTTGGCTTCAACCGGAGGGTAGCAGTGATGGCCTTACTTGGACCCGAGCGACGGCGACCTATCATGTTCTACACTTCCTTGTTTTCTGTGTGGTGCAGCCTCGTTAGCAGCAGGGCGGGGCCTCGGCGGAGTCGGCGATGTCCTCTGTCTCGTTGCCGGTGGGCGGCGCCTCGGCGGAGCGATGGAAATCCTCCCCTTCGTTGCCAGCAGGGTGGGGCCTTGGCTGAGTCGGCGATGTCCTCTGCCTCGTTGTTGGCGGGGCGGGGCCTCGGCGGAGCCGACATTGTTCTCTACCTCGTTGTTGGCGTCGCGGGGCCTCGACAGAGCAGGGCCTCGTCGACACCAATGGAGCGGGGACTCGTCGGAGCCAGCATTGTCCTCTGCCTCATCCTCGGTCTCGCCAAACAGCGCCTCGCCCGCTTCATCGCCCTCTTTGTAGGCGGCCACAACCTCCGCCACCCGCATGTGGTACCGCCAGCGCTCGAGGCGGCCCTTGCGGGCAGAGCGGTATGAGTCAAGCAGCGCCTCCTGCTTCGCCTGCTCCGCGGCGATCTGCTCCTCCGCCTGCAGGTGCTCCTGGAGGAGATGGTGGTTGTAGGCAGCATCAGCCTGCGCCTCCCGGAACTGCTCCTCACGCATCTGCCTCACCGTGTCCATATATTGGGCACGGGCCTCGCTGATGGTCATGGTACAATGCACCAGTGAGGATGGTGCGGAGGAGGGGGTTGGCACCGGATCGTCGACTACCCCATTCTCCATTGGGACGTCGTCGTCCTCCGGCTGCCCACCGGCCAGCCGGTCGGCAGCAATGTGTGCCATCTCCTTGTGGTCCATCGTCCGCCCGTCCCAAAGAGCGCTGGAGCGCGAGGAAGCCATGGTGGGAAGTAGTGGTGTGGACAGGAGAAAGGGAACGAATGCGGATGATTGTGGCTAGGCGACAAATGGACGGACGGACGTCACTTGTGTCGTTTGAAGGCGGAGCAATCGCCTACACCGGGAAGCGGGGCGGGCGGCACTGACTGTTTTGGGCGGAAAGTGCGCGTAGGCGAGGAGATGACTTTACTTGGAGAGGATGACAATGGGGACCTACCAGGGCCATAGCCTCACGTACGCAAGTGCCTCCTTATTATATAAAAACTATATTTTTTTTGCTTCCTCCTGGTTTCCTGACATCACGGTCCCACACCATTGTCAACCTATGTAGTCAATAAATGAGAGAATTGCACAAGAAGTGGCCGACAGCTGGGACCAAGTAGCTCGAGCAGTATTTGTGTTTTTGAGGTGTGAGCAGTGCAGAGTTTTTCGATGTTTAGCCCAGATATTAATTTTTCTCATCTGAACAACAATGAAAACATCGCTACAGGTATTAACTGGGCGGGCTGTGGCTCGTCTAGCCTAGGCCACATATTAATTTTCTTCAACTTGAAAATGGCTAGCCCAGCTATACTTTTTTTAGGAATACCCAGGCAAGGTCAAGTTGTTATTCTCCGCCCCACTGGGATGCAAATCTTTTCTAGGAGGGATGCATTAGGCTTACCAAGAAAATATGCTTTAAGAAATAATAAATGGGATGTAATTATAAAAACTGGGCAGTAACTATAAAAAAATGCACCAAACACATAATTACTTTATAAAATATTATTTTTGGATATTGAAAATTTTAATTTCATTAATTGTTGCGAGCGCAATGTTTCATTGGATTTTTACGTAATATAAATTTATATTGAAATTATATTTAATCTGACTAGAAATTTTGGGATAAAAATATTTCGGATCCCATCAAAATGTGGAAAATTTTATTGAATTCTGTCTTCAACGGTTGGTTGAAATTATTAATCATTGTCCTAGCTAGAAAATGGCATGTATTTTAACAAAGTGTAAATGGGCTGTAGTAAATTCCATTAGAATTCAAAAATGGGCTGTACATTCTTACAAATTGCAAATGGGCTATAAGTTCTCTGCCACACACTTGTGGGCCTACTAAGTTCACGCGTCCCCTAAAAAAATAAGTTGATGCATATGCAAGGCTTTGTCAACTTATTATAATCAACACACGGTTCTAGCAGCAGTGGCCGTTGGATGTCTATCCAACGGATGTCGTGCTTCTTCTTCAATCTCGGATATTCTTAGCTTCGGCCGCCCAAAAAATGATTTCTCCCCCTGACATCTGGGGCGCACCGTTTCGGAGGCTGACCTGTGGGCCTACTAAGTTGACGCGTACCAAGGGCTTTGTCAACTTAGTCAATATAAAACGATTCTAGCTTCAGTGACCGTACGATGTCCATCCAATGGCCGTAGTGCTTCTTCAGCCTCTGGTCTTCTTGCTCCAGCCGCCCAAAGCAGCACCGGTCGTGCCGCCTGCTCCTGCCTCCCGTGGCCGGCTGTGCTGCTGCGAAGGCCTCACCGCTCCCATACTACTCCCACCGCTGGCCAGGCCATCCCTCCACTCACCCACACCCCTGTTATTCTGCGGGGACGACAGCCTCACACCGCAGTTGAACCAGTGAACCCTCGTACTCCTCTCCGCGTGGGCATCCACTACCGCGTCTTCCCCGGCTCCGCGTCGTCCCCTTCCTAAGCCTCGCCGTTGTCCACCGCCGTGGTGCTCTCTGCGCGGCGTGGTCAATGTGGTCAACGGCCGACTTCCATCAGAAGAGTACTGTACATGGAGAGGCTAACAGCTGGGTCCATGGCAGCCGCAAGGAAGTGCCTCCTTATTACACGGAAAATAATGATTCCTCCACCTGACAGCAGGGACCCACCGGACGGGCCACCGTATTTCACAGAAAAATGTTTCCTCCCTGACTGCTGCGACCCACCAGCTACATTTTCACACGCAAGGAAGTGCGTCCGGGCAAAAAAATGATTCGCCCCCCTGACTGCTGGGACCCACCAGCTACATCCTCGCACACAAGGAAGTGCCTGACAGTCGGGACCCACCTGGTCGAAGCGTACGTAGCATTGTCATTCTGGTCGCGAACGTGTACGTACATATATGCTGGTCGATGTAGAGGCGCACATGTGTCATAGTAGAGGCGCGCATGTAGCATGTACACGTACGTACAACGACCAGTGTGCAAGAAAGAAAGTACGGCCACGTACATACATACGGGCGGGGTCTCGAACGCCTACTCACGCATACGTACGGCCAGGGCTCGTCTACATGGCTGGGTCGGAACGGAGAAACAACACCATCGTCGTGTTCATGGGGAGCCAACCGGCTGGGTCGGAACAGAATGCATTGTTGTGTTCATCGGGAGGGCTTGGACGAAACAGGCGATGGAAACGAGGCCTGGCGTACCGTAGAACGAAGGAAACGACCTTGTGTTCGACCAGCCATGTTCGAAACAGGATCCTGTTCATCGGGAGGGGTCTGGCATACCGCAAAACAGAGGAAACAGACCTCCTGCGGGTAAAACGGGTGTCTTGTTGATCGGGAGGGGTGTGGCGTACCGCAAAACAGACGAAAAGGACTTGTGTTGGAGCGCTACGATCGAAATGGGGGTCCTGTTCATTGGGAGGGGTGTGGCGTACCACAAAATGGAACTCCACGGGATACTGTTCATCTCCACCGTCGACCTCCTCCAGCCTCCACGAGATACTGTTCATCCACCATCGACCTCCTCCACCCTCCACCTGCGACTGTTCATCCACGGGCTCCTGTTCATCCAGCCTCCACCGCGCGCTACTCCACCGGCTACTGTTCAACCACCCCTCTCCATGAGCTCCTGTTCAACCACCCCTCCGCGGGCTACTGTTCATCGACCCCTCCACCATCTACTATTCATCCAGCCATCCAGGGGTTGTCCTATTCATCCAGCCCTCCACGGGGTCCTGTTTATCCAGCCCCAACCGACTCGATCGATCGGGGTCCTGTTCATCCAGAGGCAACACCACGGGGTCTTGTTCATCCACCCCACCGCTCACGGTTCATCCAACCTCCCCCCACAACGCTCACAGTTCATCTAGAGGCAGCATCGATCGGCTTCAGTTAGCAGCAGTAGCGAAGGAATCGCTCGATCGGGTTCAGTTAACAGCCATCGATCGATCGCTCGGGTTCAGTAACGCGTAGCCTGCAGGGCAATTGCTCGGGTTTAGTTAGAGCCCAACGCCTCGCACACACGCGCGTACATGTACGAGAGAAACGCGCAACGCTCGGCCCCTGACCACCCACCGTAACCGGGAACTCCCCGAAATTTTCCTCGCCCTTGCTTCTACCACGTTTTTTTCCGTCATGGCCGGCCCAAATAATGTCATGCAGCTGCGTCTTCGGCCCGCCCAGGACGAAAAGCTAATTTTCTGTCATGATTTTTTGTCATAGAAGTAGGAGCCCACCACATCTATGATGATACCGGGTTTTGTCACAATTATCGTCATAGAAGTGTCATAAGTATGACCGAATTTTTTTCGTTCGACCCAAAATGTCACGGATGTGTCTTTTTTTTGTAGTGCACACACACACACACACATATTTTCTTAATTATTTTCTGTTTTCTGTTTTTTAGTTTTTTTATACTTTTAGTTATAAAAATGTTAGATGAATTAGATATATACAAATGTTAGATTAATGTCAAAGTTTTAGATGAATTATATTAATGTCAAATGTTAGACGAATTAGATGTATTATTGTCAAATGTTAGATGAATTAGATAGAAATGTTAGATTAATGTCAAATGTTAGATGAATTAGATAGAAATGTTAGATGAATTAGTTTTTTTTATACTTTTAGTTAGAAGAATTAGATATATTAATGTTAGATGAATTAGTTTTTTATACTTTTGTCAAATCTTAGATGAATTAGCTAGATATATTAATGTTAGATGAAATTAGCTAGCTAGATATCATATGTTAAAGTTTGAATTTTGACATATGCAACATTTGATCATATATCAAAGTTTGATGATATGTCAAAATTTGATTGACATATGCAACATTTGATCATATGTCAAAGTTTGAATTTTGACATCTGCAACGTTTGATCATATGTCAAAGTTTGATGATATGTCAAAGTTTGAATTTTGACATATGCAACATTTGATCATATGTCAAAGTTTAAATTTTGACATATGCAACAATATTTGATCATATGTCAAAGTTTGACTTTTGACATGGATTTATCAAGAATGCACCCATTATGGATGCGCACAAGTTGTTCCAATTTTTTTTCCAATCTCATTCTCTCTCTCTCTCTCTCTCTCTCTCTCTCTATATATATATATATATATATATATATATATATATATATATATATATATATATATATGACGTTGTCTGTCAAAGTATTGAAGAAATCCATGGCTTCATCATTAGCCGGAAGTAATAGGCGTATGATGCTACGAAGCTCTTCAAAGTTGTTTTGAAACAGAGTTCCGAATATAATAATTTGCTTTTTGGTTCGAATTTCAGCAAAGGCCTTCCAAAAAGCGATATTTGGAAGGTTCTTGCTGAACTTCGTACCAAAAAGCTAATTATCCTATCCGGGACTCCGTTCCAAAACAATTTTGGAGAGCTTCGTACCATTATGCGCCTGTTACTTCCGGCTAATGATGAAGCCATGGTTTTCTTGAATCCTTTGACACTAAACAACATGACATATAGAAGGGTAGATGAGATCAGGAAAAATATGGACCATTTTCTGCACATCCAGAATGGCGCCATTTTGTTAAATCCTTTAAAGGTTAAGAGAATCCATTATGATTCTGAATCCTGTTCCTATAGCCATGGACTAAAGGTTTTCCTCGTATATAGGAAATCACAATCCAATCATTTAAAAAATGTTACATTTACATATATAATTTGTTATTGACATCAACAATGCCCAACCCGTATCCTCGTCGTCGACCCATTCGCGACGACGTCCTCCTTTAGAGGAGCCATGTCCGAGACTGGGCTCCGCCGGGCTGGCACTGGGCGGTGCTACCTTCAGGGGCGTGCCGCTTTGTGAGGAACCCGGCCCCGGGTCCCATTGTTGACCCAGAGCTCCTTTGGTGGCGTTTGCGTGGGCCGCTTTCGGTGTGGAGGGAGCCAACCCAGCCGGAGGTGGTACGTCGCTGTGTCAGGGAGGAGGACGAGCACGTCCGTCGCTACATGGCTGCGTTGGACGCCAGGTTCTCCAATACCTGGCAGGTTCTTCGGGGATCTCACCCGAGCTATGATCCTATGATGGTTCCTTCTCTTTAGGTGTCCACCGCCCACGCCAGGAACCGCGAGTGAACTAGATTATTCGATAGTATTCGTTCTATAATACCTAGCTAGTGATGTATTTGAGATATTTGAGACAATGTATTCGATATTTTATTATTCAATAATATTTGAGACGATGTATTCAAGATTATATTCGATGATGCATATTAATTATCTGGATTATTCGAGATGCATATTATGTACTATGATTCAGTTTTTCCTTATTGAATGCATGCATGCGTCCTAATTTGAATAATAGATTGTTTTATATTTCTTTTGGATTAGTTAAATAAAAGCTATGGTGAACAATACCGATAAAGAAGGAGAAGATGCCATGTTCGAGATCATACGCTCCCCGAGCCGTCCAGATGAGAATGAAGAAGATGACGGCTCATAATATCTGAACAATACTGGGGAGGGTGATATCATATTCGATGAAGACGAACGAATAGATGAAGTCCAGAACTATGATGATCTTCAAATAACAAATGCCGGCGAGGTATATTTATAGAAGCAGGCACCTAGTGATCATCACATATTTTAATTGATTATATATATATTAATGAATCGATCTTTCTTCTTTCAGCCCTCCGAATTGAGCAAATCTTCTACAGGTAGTAGGACAGTGCGAGGCTTGGCCAAAAAGTTGAAGGCTGGCATAAAGTACAACAACGATGCCATCAAACCTAATGGCGAACCAAGCGAGCCTAAGAAGAATGCGGGTGCTACCTCTTGAGCATGCGTTGGTTTTCCCTTGAAGAGGAAAGGGTGATACAACAAAGTAGCGTAAGTATTTCCCTTGGTTTTTGAGAACCAAGGTATCAATCAAGTAGGAGGCTACATGCAAATCCCTCGTATCTACACAAACAAATAAGAACCTTGCGACCAACGCGATAAAGGGGTTGTCAATCCCTTCACGGCCACTTGCAAAAATGAGATCTGATAAAGATAATAAGATAAATATTTTTGGTATTTTTATGATATAGATTGGAAAGTAAAGATTGCAAAATAAAATAGATCAGAAACTTATATGATGGAAAATAGACCCGGGGGACATAGGTTTCACTAGTGGCATCTCTCAAGATAACATAAGTATTACAGTGGGTGAACAAATTACTGTCGAGCAATTGATAGAAAAGTGTATAATTATGAGAATATGTAGGCATTATCATGTATATAGGCATCACGTCCGCGACAAGTAGATCGAAACAATTCTGTCTACTACTATTACTCCACACATCGACTGCTATGCAGCATGCATCTAGAGTATTAAGTTCATAAGAACAGAGTAACGCATTAGGCAGGATGACATGATGTAGAGGGATAAACTCAAGCAATATGATATAAACCCCATCTTTTTATCCTCGATGGCAACAATACAATACGTGCCTTGCTGCCCCTGCTGTCTCTGGGAAAGGACACCGCTAGATTGAACCCAAAGCTAAGCACTTCTTCCATTGCAAGAAAGATCAATCTAGTAGGCCAAACCAAAATGATAATTCAAAGAGACCTGCAAAGATAACAAATCATACATAAAAGAATTCATAGGAGATTCAAATATTGTTCATAGATAATCTTGATCATAAACCCACAATTCATCGGATGTCGACAAACACACCGCAAAAAGAATTACATCGAATAGATCTCCAAGAAAATCAAGGAGAACTTTGTATTGAGACCCATAGAGAGAACAAGCCATCTAGCTAATAACTATGGACCCGAAGGTCTGTGGTAAACTACTCACACTTCATCGTAGAGGCTATGGTGTTGATGTAGAAGCCCTCCGTGATCGATTCCCCCTCCGGCGAAGCACCGGAAAAGGCCCCAAGATGGTATCTCACGGGTACAGAAGGTTCTGGCGGTGGAAATATGGTTTAATGGTGCTCCTAGATGTTTTCAGGGTATATATGAGTATATATAGGCGAAGGATGTCGGTCAGGGGAGCCACGAGGGGCCCACGAGGGTGGAGGGCGTGCCTACCCCCCTAGGCACGCCCTCCTGCCTCATGGCCGCCTTGTTTCTTTCTCGACGTCCACTCCAAGTCTCCCGGATTGCGTTTGTTCCAAAATAACTCTCCCGAAGGTTTCATTCCGTTTGGACTCTGTTTGATATTCCTTTTCTGCGAAACACTGAAATAGGCAAAAAATAGCAATTTGGACTGGACCTCCGGTTAATAGGTTAGTCCCAAAAATAATATAAAAGTGCTTAGTAAAGCCCATTAAACATCCAAAACAGGTAATATAATAGCATTGAACAATCAAAAATTATAGATACATTGGAGACGTATCAAGCATCCCCAAGCTTAATTCCTGCTCGTCCTCGAGTAGGTAAATGATAAAAACAGAATTTTTGATGCGGAATGCTACCTAGCATAATTCTCAATGTAATCTTCTTTATTGTGGGATGAGTGTTCAGATCCAAAATATTCAAGATAAAAGTTTTAATATTGACATAAAAATAGTAACACTTCAAGCATGCTAACCAAGCAGTTTATGTCTTATCAAAATAACATTGCCAAAGAAAGCTTATCCCTGCAAAATCATATAGTTTGGCCATGCTTCATTTTCGTCACACAAAATGCTCCCATCATGCACAACCCCGGTTTCGGCCAAGCAATTGGTTCATACTTTTTAACATGCTTCAACCCTTTCAACCCTCACACAATACATGAGCGTAAGCCATGGACATAGCACTATGGGTGGAGTAGAGTATGATGATAGGGATTATGTGAGAAAACAAAAAAGGAGAAAGTCTCATATTGACACGGCTAATCAATGGGCTATGGAGATGCCCATCAATTGATGTCAATACGAGGAGTAGGGGTTGCCATGCAACGGATGCACTAGAGCTATAAATGTATGAAAGCTCATCAAAAAGAAACTTAGTGGGTGTGCATCCAACTTGCTTGCTCACGAAGACCTAGGGCAATTTGAGGAAGCCCGTCATTGGAATATACAAGCCAAGTTCTATAATGAAAAATTCCCACTAGTATATGAAAGTGACAACATAGGATACTCTCTATCATGAAGATCATGGTGCTACTTTGAAGCACAAGTGTGGTAAAAGGATAGTAACATTGTCCCTTCTCTCTTTTTTCTCTCATATTTTTTCTTTATTTTATTTTATTTGGGCTTCTTTGGCCTCTCTTTTTTATTTGAGCTTCTTTGGCCTCTTTTATTTTTCATAAAGTCCGGAGTTTCATCCTGACTTGTGGGGGAATCATAATCTCCTTTATCCTTTCCTCACTTGGGACAATGCTCTAATAATGAAGATCATCACACTTTTATTTATTTACAACTCAAGAATTACAACTTAATACTTAGAACAAAATATGACTCTATGTGAATGCCTCCGGCGATGTACCGGGATATGCAATGAATCAATAGCAACATGTATGAAATAATTATAAAGGTGTCTTTGCCACAAATACGATGTCAACTACATGATCCTGCAAAAGCAATATGACAATGATGGAGCGTGTCATAACAAACGGAACGGTGGAAAGTTGCATGGCAATATATCTCGGAATGGCTATGGAAATGCCATAATAGGTAGGTATGGTGGCTGTTTTGAGGAAGATATAAGGAGGTTTATGTGTGATAGAGCGTATCGCATCACGGGTTTGGATGCACCGGCGAAGTTTGCACCAACTCTCAAGGTGAGAAAGGGCAATGCATGGTACCGTAGAGGCTAGCAAATTGCGGAAGGGTAAAAGTGTGTATAATCCATGTACTCACATTAGTCATAAAGAACTCATATACTTATTGCAAAAGTTTATTAGCCCTCGAAGCAAAGTACTAGTATGCATGCTCCTAGGGGAAGGGTCGGTAGGAGTTAACCATCGCATGATCCCGACCTCCACTCATAAGGAAGGCAATCAAAGAACACCCCATGCTTCAAATTTGTCACACAACGTTCACCATACGTGCATGCTACGGGACTTGCCAACTTTAACACAAGTATTTCTGAATTTCATAATTACCCAACTAGCATGACTCTAGCATTACCACCTTTATATCTCAAAACAATTATCAAGTATCAAATTTATCATAGTGTTTAATGCACTATATATGATAGTTTTTATTATACCTATCTTGGATGCCCATCATATTAGGACTAGTTTTATACCCAAAGAAAATTACCATGCTATTCTAAAAGACTCTCAAAATAACATAAGTGAAGCCTGAGAGATCAATAATTTCTACAAAATAAAACCACTGCCGTGCTCTAAAAAGATATAAGTGAAGCACTAGAGCAAAATTATCTAGCTCAAAAGATAAAACTGAAGCACATAGAGTATTCTAATTAATTCCGATTCATGTGTGTATCTCCCAAAAGGTGTGTACAACAAGGATGATTGTAGTTAACTAAAGAGCAAAGACTCATATCATACAAGACGCTCCAAGCAAAACACATATCATGTGGTGAATAAAAATATAGCCTCAAGTAAAGTTACCGATAGACGAAGACAAAAGAGGGGATGCCTTCCGGGGCATCCCCAAGCTTAGGCTTTTGGTTGTCCTTGAATTTTACCTTGGTTTGCCTTGGGTATCCCCAAGCTTAGGCTCTTTCCACTCCTTATTCAATAATCCATGAAATCTTTACCCAAAACATGAAAACTTCACAACACAAAACTCAACAGAAAATCTCATGAGCTCCGTTAGTACAAGAAAACAAACCACCACTTTAAGGTACTGTAATGAACTCATTTTTTATTTATGTTGGTGTTAAACCTACCGTATTCCAACTTCTCTATGGTTCATACCCCCGATACTAGCCATAGATTCATCAAACTAAGCAAACACCACACGAAACACAAAATCTGTTAAAAATAGAACAGTCTATAGAAATTTGTAAATTTCGAATACTTCTGGAACCTCAAAAATCATAAAAAATTAGGAAGTTCTAGGTAATTTGTCTATTAATCTTCTGCAAAAAGAATCAACTGAAAAGCACATTTCTGTGATTTATGACAATTATTCTCATGCGCGCATAAGTTTCTGTTTTTCAGCAAGATCAAATTAACTAACACCGTAGGTTATCCTAAAGGTTTTTCTTGGCACAAACACTAACTAAAACATAAAACTACATCTAACTAGAGGATATACGAATTATTTATTACTAAACAGGAACAAAAGGTAAAGAACAAAAATAAAATTGGGTTGCCTCCCAACAAGCACTATCGTTTAACGCCCCTAGCTAGGCATAGAAGCGAGAATAGATCTAAGTATTGCCATCTTTGGTATTCAATTCATAGGTGGCTCTCATAATAGACTCATAAGGTAATTTGATTTTCTTCCTAGGAAAGTGTTCCATGCCTTTCCTTAATGGAAATTGGAATCTAATATTTCCTTCTTTCATATCAATAATTGCACCAATCGTTCTAAGGAAAGGTCTACTGTCGGTGTCAAAACCGGCGGATCTCGGGTAGGGGGTCCCGAACTGTGCGTCTAGGCGGATGGTAACAGGAGACAAGGGACACCATGTTTTTACCCAGGTTCGGGCCCTCTCAATGGAGGTAAAACCCTACTCCTGCTTGATTAATATTGATGATATGGGTAGTACAAGAGTTGATCTACCATGAGATCAGAGAGGCTAAACCCTAGAAGCTAGCCTATGGTATGATTGTTGTTCGTCCTACGGACTAAATCTCTCCAGTTTATATAGACACCGGAGAGGTCTAGGGTTACACAAAGTCGGTTACAACGGGAGGAGATCTTCATATCATATCGCCAAGCTTGCCTTCCACGCTAAGGAAAGTCCTATCCGGACACGGGACGAAGTCTTCAATCTTGTATCTTCATAGTCCGGGAGTCCGGCCAAAGGTCATAGTCTGGCCATCCGGACACCCCCTAATCCAGGACTCCCTCATCTACCAAGAATAATAGGACATGAAAGATTGCAATCTATATCAGGAACAATAAAAATCTATGGGCACATAATTCCTATTTTCAACAATAAGAACATCATTAATCCTTCCCATAGGTTTCTTAATGGTGGAATCCGCAAGGTGCAAGTTTAAAGAGCAATCATGAAATTCACCGAAACCTAACACATCGCACAAATTTTTTGGAATCATGGAAACACTAGCATCCAAATCACATAAAGCATAGCACTCATGATCTTTAATTTTAATTTTAATAATAGGTTCCCACTCATCATAAAGTTTTCTAGGGATAGAAACTTCTAATTCAAGTTTTTCTTCATAAGATTGCATTGAGGCATCAACGATATGTTTGGTAAAAGCTTTATTTTGACTATAAGCATGAGGAGAATTTAACATGGATTCCAATAAGGAAATACAATCTATTAAAGAACAATTATCATAATTAAATTCCTTGAAATCCGAAATAGTGGGTTCATTGCTATGTAAAGTTTTGACCTCTTCAATCCCACTTTTACCAATTTTTGCATCAAGATCTAAAAATCCCGAATCATTGGGACGCCTTTTAACTAAAGTTGACTCATATCCAGTCCCATCATTATCAAGATTCATATTGCAAAACAAAGATTTAATAGGAGGCACATCAATCACTTTTAGATCTTCATCCCTATTGTCATGAAAACTAGAAGAACACACTTTTACAAAGCAATCTTTCTTAGCACGCATTCTAGCGGTTCTTTCCTTGCACTCATCAATGGAAATTCTCATAGATTTGAGAGACTCATTGATATCATGCTTAGGTGGAATAGATCTAAGTTTCAAAGAATCAACATCAAGAGAAATTATATCCATGTTCCTAGCCAATTCATCAATCTTAGGCAATTTTTCTTCCAGCAAAGCATTGAAATTCTTTTGAGAAATCATAAACTCTTTAACACTAATCTCAAAATCAGAGGGCATCCTATTAAAATTTCCATAAGAGTTTTTGTAGGAATTACCATAATTATTAGAGGAATTACTAGGAAACGGCCTAGGATTAAAGCTTCCTCTATACACGTTGTTACCAAAATTATTCCTACTATTAAAATTCACATACATGGGTTCATTATTATTCTCAATCAAAGTAGACAAATGCTTATCATTAGGATCAATAGGAGCACTCTTATTAGCAAACAATTTCATAAGTTCATCCATCTTTCCACTCAAAACATTAATGTCTTCTATCGCATGAACCTTTTTACTAGTAGATCTTTCGGTATGCCATTGAGAATAATTAACCATAATATTATCTAGGAGTTTAGTAGCTTCTCCTAAAGTGATTTCCATAAAAGTGCCTCCCGTGTCCGGATCTAAAAGATTTCTAGAAGCAAAATTCAATCCGGCATAAAAATTTTGTATGATCATCCATAAATTTAATCCATGTGTAGGGCAATTGTGAATCATTAATTTCATCCTCTCCCAAGATTGTGCAACATGTTCATGATCAAGTTGCTTAAAATTCATAATATCGTTTCTAAGAGAGATGATCTTTGCGGGAGGAAAATACTTAGAGATAAAAGCATCTTTGCACTTATTCCATGAATCAATACTATTTTTAGGCAAAGACGAAAACCAAGTTTTAGCACGATCTCTAAGTGAAAACGGAAATAGCTTCAATTGAACAATATCATTATCCACATCTTTCTTCTTTTGCATATCACACAAATCAGCAAAGTTGTTTAGATGAGTAGCGGCATCTTCACTAGGAAGGCCAGAGAATTGATCTTTCATGACAAGATTCAACAAAGCAGCTTTAATTTCACAAGATTCCACATTGGTAAGAGGAGCAATCAGAGTGCTAAAAAATCATTGTTGTTGGTATATTGGAAAAATCACACAATTTAGTATTATCTTGAGCCATCGTGACAAACAATCCAACACACAAGCACACAGGAGGCAAGCGAAAAAGAGGCGAACGAGAAAGAGAGGGCGAATAAAACGACAAGGGTGAAGTGGGGGAGAGGAAAACGAGAGTCAAATGGCAAATAATGTAATGCGAGGGATAAGAGTTGGTGATGGGTACTTGGTATGTCTTGACTTGTGTGTAGACTCCCCGACAACGGTGTCAGAAATCATTCTTGCTACCTCTAGAGAATGCGTTGGTTTTCCCTTGAAGATGAAAGGGTGATGCAACAAAGTAGCGTAAGTATTTCCCTCAGTTTTTGAGAACCATGGTATCAATCCAGTAGGAGGCTACATGCAAATCCCTCATACCTACACAAACAAATAAGAACCTTGCAACCAACGCGATAAAAGGGTTGTCAATCCCTTCACGACCACTTGCAAAAGTGAGATCTAATAGAGATAATAAGATAAATATGTTTGGTATTTTTATGATATAGATTTGAAAGTAAAGATTGCAAAATAAAATAGATCGGAAACTTATATGATGTAAAATAGACCCAGGGGCCATAGGTTTCAGTAGTGGCTTCTCTCAAGATAGCATAAGTATTACGGTGGGTGAACAAATTACTGTCAAGCAATTGATAGAAAAGTGCATAATTATGAGAATATCTAGGCATGATCATGTATATAGGCATCACGTCCGCGACAAGTAGATTGAAACGATTTTGCATCTACTACTATTACTCCACACATCGACCGCTATTCAGCATGCATCTAGAGTATTAAGTTCATAAGAACAGAGTAATGCATTAGGCAAGATGACATGATGTAGAAGGATAAACTCAAGCAATATGATATAAACCCCATCTTTTTATTCTCGATGTCAACAATACAATAAGTGCCTTGCTGCCCCTGCTGTCTCTGGGAAAGGATACCGCAAGATTGAACCCAAAGCTAAGCACTTCTCCCATTGCAAGAAACATCAATCTAGTAGGCCAAACCAAACTGATAATTCGAAGAGACTTGCAAAGATAACAAATCATACATAAAAGAATTCAGAGGAGATTCAAATATTGTTCATAGATAATCTTGATCATAAACCCACAATTCATCAGATCTCAACAAACACACCGCAAAAAGAATTACACCGAACAGATCTCCAAGAAAATCGAGGAGAACTTTGTATTGAGATCCAAAGAGAGAGAAGAAGCCATCTAGCTAATAACTATGGACCCGAAGGTTTGTGGTAAACTACTCAAACTTCATCGGAGAGGCTATGGTGTTGATGTAGAAGCCCTCCGTGATCGACTCCCCCTCCGGCGGAGCACCGGAAAAGGCCCCAAGATGGGATGTCACGGGTACAGAAGGTTGCGGCGGTGGAAATAGGGTTTCATGGTGCTCCTGGATGTTTTCGGGGTATATGAGTATATATAGGCAAAGGAATTCAGTCAGGGGAGCCACGAGGGGCCCACGAGGGTGGGGGCGCACCCTCCTGCCTCATGGCCGCCTCGTTTCTTTCTTGACGTCCACTCCAAGTCTCCTGGATTGCGTTTGTTCCAAAAATAACTCTCCCGAAGGTTTTATTCCATTTGGACTCCGTTTGATATTACTTTTCTGCGAAACACTAAAATAGGCAAAAAAACAACAATTTGGACTGGGCCTCCAGTTAATAGGTTAGTCCCAAAAATAATACAAAAGTTCTTAATGAAGCCCATTAAACATCCAAAACAGGTAATATAATAGCATGGAACAATCAAAAACTATAGATACGGTGGATACGTATCAGAGGGCAGGTTCGTTCCTCAGTGCGGAGTTCTGTTGAAGGACCAAATCCCGATCTCCATTAAAGAATGGAAAAATCCAGCAAAGGAATGTCCAGATCTTACTTTTGTCGACCAAAGAGCAAAATATCTTCTTTGGGAGTCTCTCATGTCACTTTTCACCCTACCAGATCATTTCACAGATGCAGATGTGGAGAAAGTCAAGAACGCTGCTCTTAGGAAGATGGCGGTAGCATTCAACAACCACAAAAAAAGTATATGGGCCAAGTACATCAAAGGAGGAAAGAAGACTCCAGAATTTAAGGGAACACTAGAGAAGCAAAGAGATCACTGGGACGCTTTCGTGAAATTCAAGGAATCAGAATTAGCTCAGGAATAGTCGAGAATAAACAAGATCAATGCCGCAAAAAAGGAGTGGCACCATAAGCTGGGGCCAGGTGGCTACGAGGTGGCCCGACCTAAGTGGGATAAGACTAAGCAACAGATGGTGGATGCAGGGGTCATTCCAGTTACATTATGTTGCCCCCCCAGGTCTAGGACTTGGTTCTATGTGCATGGGAGGACATTGGACCCAAAGACGGGCCAGGTTTTGGAGCGGGCAAGTCTTAAAGGAGCCGACCTCAAAATACTTGTTGCAATAGAAGAGGCTCAAACGGGGGTGTTCACGCCCAACAGAGAGAACGACGAGCTTACGTGCACCCTGGGAAATCCTGAACACCCAAGAAGAACACGAGGCAAAGGCATTGTTCTATGGTTTGAGGGGTTTGCGGATTGGAATGCCGACTACAGAAGTCATGCGAGAAATAAGATGCAGGAGGACAAGAAGAGGAAGCTGGAGGAGGAGGAGGAGAGGAAGCAAGAAACAGAACGCCTTCGCATAGTAGAATCAGAGCACGCAGAGTTGGCACTCGCTTTCGAGCTTCAGCAGCAGCAGATCGACTCACTTAGCCAGGAAAGGGGATCTGAGCAGCGGCAGCAGCTAGCGGATCCAGCATTGGATAGCACCGTCCCATCCATGCCGAGAAGAAGCGTGGGTCCCCACCCCCCGAGCGATAAGGCACTGCTGGATAGATACCCTGTGGATGACATCATGGATAACACTAATTCTGAGCTACACTTTAAAATGAAGAACATATCCATGAAGGTGGCGGGAGGCGTTGCTTATACAAATCTCCCTAAAGCAACCTTTGAAATTGCAACTAATCCCTGGGTGGTATTAGTAATTCTTAACAACATATAGCTCATTGAACTAATACTCTTTCAAGATTATCATTTCAGAAAGTTCAGTGATTGTCATGACATGGACTAGAGATGCGGACCCCTCAAAATGCTAAGGACACATATTGGCAAAAGCTCAAGACTCTACATTTTTATTTTAGTGATCCAAGATCACATTGAGTCCATAGGAAAAGCCAATACTATTAAAAGGGGATGAGGTGTTGCTTAATGGCTTGCTTGCTCAAAATGCTTAGTGATATGTGATACGTCTTCAACGTATCTATAATTTTTGATTGTTCCATGCTATTATATTACCCGTTTTGGATGTCTATGGGCTTTATTTTACACATTTATATCATTTTTGGGGCCTAACCTACTAACCGGAGGCCCAGCCCGTATTGCTGTTTTTTTGCCTATTTTAGTATTTCGAAGAAAAGGAATATCAAACGGAGTACAAATGGAATGAAACCTTCGGGAGCGTGATTTTTGGAACAAACGTGATCCCGAGGACTTGGAGTGCAAGTCAAGAAGCAGCCGAGGCAGCCATGAGGGTGGGGGGCGCGCCCACCCCTACAGGGCGCGCCCCCTGTCTCGTGGGCCCCTCGGGCGGCACCGACGTACTTCTTCCTCTTATATAAGCCTACATACCCCAAAAACATCCAGGGAGCCACCAAAGAAATATTTCCGCCACCGTAACCTTCTGTATCCGCGAGATCCCATCTTGGAGCCGTCGCCGACATTCTTCCGGAGGGGGAATCCACCACGGAGGGCTTCTACATCAACACCATAGCCCCTCCGATGAGTTGTGAGTAGTTTACCATAGACCTTCAGGTCCATAGTTATTAGCTAGATGGCTTCTTCTCTCTTTTTGGATCTCAATACAATGTTCTCCCCTCTCTTGTGGAGATCTATTCGATGTAATCTCTTTTTGCGGTGTGTTTGTCGAGATCCAATGAATTGTGGGTTTATGATCAAGTTTATCTATGAATAATATTTGAATCTTCTCTGAATTCATTTATGTATGATTGAGTTATCTTTGCAAGTCTCTTCGAATTATCAGTTTGGTTTGGCCTACTAGATTGATCTTTCTTGCCATGGGAGCAGTGCTTAGCTTTGGGTTCAATCTTGCGGTGTTCTTACCTAGTGACAGAAAGGGTTGCAAGACACGTATTGTATTGTTGCCATCGAGGATAAAAAGATGGGGTTTATATCATATTGCTTGAGTTTATCCCTCTACATCATGTCATCTTTCTTAATGCGTTACTCTGTTCTTATGAACTTAATACTCTAGATGCATGCTGGATAGCGGTTGATGTGTGGAGTAATAGTAGTAGATGCAGGCAGGACTGAGTCTACTTGTTGCGAACGTGATGCATATATACATGATCATGCCTAGATAATCTCTTAATTATTCGCTTTTCTATTAATTGCTCGACAATAATTTGTTCACCCACCGTAATACTTATGCTATCTCGAGAGAAGTCTCTAGTGAAACATATGGCCCCTGGGTCTATCTTTGATCATATAAGTTTCCAATCTACTTTTATTTGCATCTTTATTTTCTGCATCTATATTATAAAATACCAAAAATATATTTATCTTATCATATTATCTCTATCAGATCTCACTTTCGCAAGTGGCCATGAAGGGA
The DNA here is from genome assembly GCF_018294505.1 of Triticum aestivum. Taxonomy (NCBI): domain Eukaryota; kingdom Viridiplantae; phylum Streptophyta; class Magnoliopsida; order Poales; family Poaceae; genus Triticum; species Triticum aestivum. The sequence goes on from NC_057810.1 coordinate 588,097,751, forward strand.
TTGACAACCCCTTTATCGCGTTGGTTGCGAGTTCTTTGTTTGTTTGTGTAGGTTCGTGGGACTTGTGAGGAGCCTCCTACTGGATTGATACCTTGGTTCTCAAAAACTAAGGGAAATACTTACGCTACTGTGCTGCATCACCCTTTCCTCTTCAAGGAAAACCAATGCAAGCTCAAGACGTAGCAAGAAGGATTTCTGGCGCCGTTGCCGGGGAGGTCTTCGCTCAAGTCAAGACATACCAAGTACCCATCACAAACTCATCTCCCTCGCATTTACATTATTTGCCATTTGCCTCTCGTTTTCCTCTCCCCCACTTCACCCTTGCCATTTTATTTGCCCTCTCTTTCCCAATCTCCTCTCTTTTTCGCTTGCCTTCTTCCTCTCTCTTTCGCTTGCCTTTTTATGTTTGCTTGTGTGTTGGATTACTTGTCGCCATGGCGCAAGATAATACCAAATTGTGTGATTTATCCAATACCAATAATAATGTTTTCCTTAGTACTTCGATTGCTCCTCTTAATGATGTCGAGTCTTGTGAAATCAATGCTGCTTTGCTGAGTCTTGTTATGAAAGATCAATTCTCCGGCCTTCCTAGTGAAGATGCCGCTACTGATCTAAACAACTTTGTTGATTTGTGTGAGATGCAAAAGAAAAAAGATACGGATAATGATATTGTTAAATTGAAGTTATTTTCGTTTTCACTTAGAGATCGTGCTAAAGTTTGGTTTTCGTCTTTGCCTAGAAATAGTATTGATTCTTGGAACAAATGCAAAGATGCTTTTATCTCTAAGTATTTTCCTCCCGCTAAGATCATCTCGCTTAGGAACGATATTATGAATTTTAAACAACTTGATCATGAGCATGTTGCCCAACCTTGGGAAAGAAAGAAATTGATGATTCACAATTGCCCTACTCATGGTTTGAATTTATGGATGATCATACAAAATTTTTATGCCGGATTGAATTTTGCTTCTAGAAATCTTTTAGATTCGGTCAACGGAGGCACGTTTATGGAAATCACGTTAGGAGATGCTACAAAACTTCTTGATAATATTATGTCTAATTATTCTCAATGGCACACCGAACGATCTACTAGTAAAAAGTGCATGCTAGAGAAGAAATTAATGTTTTGAGTGGAAAGATGGATGAGCTTATGAGATTGTTTGCTACTAAGAGTTCTTCTATTGATCCCAATGATATGCCTTTATCTACCTTGATTGAGAATAATAATAAATCTATGGATGTAAATTTTGTTGGTAGGAATACTTTTGGAAACAATGCTTATAGAGGAAACTTTGATCCTAGACCGTTCCCTAGCAATTCCTCTAATAATTATGGAAATTCCTACAATAATTCTTATGGTAATTTTAATAAGATGCCCTCTGATTTTGAAAATAGTGTGAAAGAATTTATGATCTCTCAAAAGAGTTTTAATGCCTTGATTGAAGAAAAATTGCTCAAAGTTGATGATTTGGCTAGGAACGTTGATATACTTTTGCTTGATGTTGATTCTCTTAAACTTAGATCTTCTTCTCCTAAGCATGATATCAATGAGTATCTCAAAGCAATGAGAATTTCCATTGACGAGTGCAAGGAAAGAACCGCTAGATTGCGTGCTAAGAAAGATTGCTTTATAAAAGCATGTTCTTCTAGTTTCCATGAAAATAATGATGAAGATCTTAAAGTTATTGATGTGTCCCCTATTAGATCTTTATTTTGCAATATGAATCTTGATAATAATGGGACTAGAGATGAGTCAACTTTATTTAGAAGGCGTCCCAAGATTTTGGAGTTTTTAGATCTTGATGCTAAATTTGGTAAAAGTGGGATTGGAGAGGTCATGACTTTAAATAGTATTGAACCCACTATCTCGGATTTCAAGGATTTTGATTATGATAATTGTTATTTAGAAAGTTGTATTTCCTTGTTGCAATCCGTTGTTAATTCTCCTCATGCTTATAGTCAGAATAAAGCCTTTACCAAACATATTGTCGATGCCTTGATGCAATCTTTTGATGAAAAACTTAATTTGGAAGTTTCTATACCTAGAAAACTTAATGATGAGTGGGAACCTACTATAAAGATAAAAATTAAAGATTATGAGTGTTTTGCCTTGTGTGATTTGGGTGCTAGTGTTTCCATGATTCCGAAAACTTTATGTGATATTCTAGGTTTCCATGATTCCGAAAACTTAATGTGATATTCTAGGTTTCCATGATCTTGATGATTGATCTTTAAATTTGCACCTTGGGGATTCCACCATTAAAAAGCCAATGGGAAGAATCAATGATGTTTTAATTGTTGCTAATAGAAATTTGGTGCCCGTTGATTTTATCGTTCTTGATATAGATTGCAATCTTTCTTGCCCTATTATTCTTGGTAGACCTTTCCTTAGAACGATTGGTGCGATTATTGATATGAAGGAAGGGAATATTAAATTCCAATTTCCATTAAAGGAAGGCATGGAACACTTTCCAAGAAAGAATGTCAAATTACCTTATGAATCTATCATGCGATCTACCTATGAATCAAGTGCCAAAGGTGGCACTACTTAGATCTATCTTCACTTTTATGCCTAGCTAGGGGCGTTAAACGATAGCGCTAGTTGGGAGGCAACCCAATTTTCTTTGTGTTTCTTGATTTTGTTCCTGTTTAGTAATAAATTTTGTTTCTACTTTCTGTTTAGATGTGTTTTCATGTTTTATTTAGTGTTTGTGCCAAGTAGAACCTATAGGATAACCTATGATATGAGTTGATTTGATTCTGCTGAAAAACAGAAACTTTGTGCTCACTAGAAAAAAAATCAATAAATCACAGAAACGAGATTTTTCATTTATTATTTTTACTTCTGTTAAACAAACAAATTTTCTAGGACTTCCTATTTTGGTAGGATTTTTAAAGTTCCAGAAGTTTGCGTTAGTTACAGATTTCTACAGACTGTTCTGTTTTTGACAGATTCTGTTTTTCGTGTTCTGTTTGCTTATTTTGATGCATCTATGGCTAGTAAAATAGTTTATGAACCATAGATAACTTGGAATACAGTAGGTTTAACACCAATATAATTAAATAATGAGTTCATTATAGTACCTTATGTGGTGGTTTTGTTTTCTTTCACTAACGAAGCTTATGATATTTCCTGTTGAGTTTTGTGTTGTGAAGTTTTCAAGTTTTGGGTAAAGATTTTATGGACTATGGAATAAAGGGTGTCAAAAGCCTAAGATTGGGGATGCTTATGGCACCCCAAGATATTCAAGAATAGCCAAAAGCCTAAGCTTGGGGATGCCGCGGAAGGCATCCCCTCTTTCGTCTTCGTTCATTGGTAACTTTACTTGGAGCTATATTTTTATTTGCTACATGATGTGTGTTTTGCTTGGAGCATCGTGTATTATATTAGTCTTTGCTTTTTAGTTTACCACAACCATCCTTGCTTTAACAAAACTTTTGGGAGAAGCCTATTTCATTGAAACTTATTAGAACATGCTATGTGCTTCACTTATATCTTTTGAGTTAGATAGTTTTTGCTCTAGTGCTTCACTTATATCTTTTAGAGCACGGCGGTGGATTAATTTTGAAGAAATTGTTGATCTCTCATGCTTCACTTATATTATTTTGAGATTCTTTTAGAACAGCATGGTATTTGTTATGGTTATAAATTGGTCCTAGAATGATGAGCATCCAAGTTGGGTATAATAAAAACTATCATAGGAAGTGAATTGGATGCTATGATCAACTTGATACTTGATAATTGTTTTGAGATAGGTAGGTAGTGATATTAAAGTCATGCTAGTTGGGTGATTATGAATTTAAAGAATGCTTGTGTTGAAGTTTGCAAGTCCTGTAGCATGCACGTATGGTTAAAGTTGTGTGTAGCAAATTTGAAGCATGAAGTGTACCTGGCTTGTGCATCCTTATGAGTGGCGGTCGGGGACGTGCGATGGTCTTTTCCTACCAATCTATCCCCCTAGGAGCATGCACGTAGTGCTTGGTTTTTGATGACTTCTAAATTTTTGCAATAAGTATATGAGTTCTTTTGACTAATGTTGAGTCCATGGATTATACGCACTTTTACCTTTCCATCATTGCTAGCCTCTTCGGTACCGTGCATTGCCCTTTCTCACCTTGAGAGTTGGTGCAAACTTCGCCGGTGCATCCAAACCCCGTGATATGATACGCTCTATCATACATAAACCTCCTTATATCTTCCTCAAAACAGCCACCATACCTACCTATTTATGGCATTTCCATAGCCATTCTGAGATATATTGCCATGCAACTTTCCACCGTTCCGTTCATCATCATCATGACATACATTACTTTTGTCATATTGCCATTGCATGATCATGTAGTTGACATCGTATTTGTGGCAAAGCCACCATGCATAATTTTTATACATGTCACTCTTGATTCATTGCACCATCCTGGTACACCACCGGAGGCATTCATATAGAGTCATATCTTGTTCTAGTTTCACGTTGTAATTCACGTGTTGTAATCAATAAAAGTGTGATGATCATCATTATTAGAGCATTGCCCAAAAAAAAGGCCAAAGAAAAAAAAGAAAAAAAAGAAAAAAAAGAAAAAGAAAAAAGAAAAAAGAAAAAAAAAGAAAATAAATAAAGGGGTAATGCTACTATCTCCTTTTCCACACTTGTGCTTCAAAGTAGCACCTTGTTCTTCATTTAGTGAGTCTCATATATTGTGCTTCAAAGTAGCACCTTGTTCTTCATGTAGTGAGTGTCATATATTGTGCTTCATAGTAGCACCATGTTTTCATGTAGAGAGTCTCATAGTTTGTCACTTTCATATACTAGTGGGAATTTTTCATTATAGAACTTGGCTTGTATATTCCTACGATGGGCTTCCACAAATGCCCTAGGTCTTTGTGAGCAAGCAAGTTGGATGCACACCCACAAGTTTTCTTTTGTTGAGATTTCATTTATTTATAGCTCTAGTGCATCCGTTGGATGGTAATCCCTACTCATGTTGACATCAATTGATGGGCATCTCCATAGCCCGTTGATTATCCTCGTCAATGTGAGACTTTCTCCTTATTTTTGTCTTCTCCACACAATCCCCAATCATTATTCTATTCCACCCATAGTACTATGTCCATGGCTCACGCTCATGTATTGCGTGAAGGTTGAAAAAGTTTGATATTATTTAAGTACAAAACAATTGCTTGGCTTGTCATCGGGGGTATAGAAGTTGAGAACATCTTTGTGTGATGAAAATGAAGCATAGCCTAACTATATGATTTTGTAGGGATGAACTTTCTTTAGCCATGTTATTTTGAGAAGACATGATTGCTTTTATTGGTATGCTTGAAGTATTGCTATTTCTTTTGTCAATATGAACTTTTATTTTGAATCACTTGGATCTGAACATTCATACCACAATAAAGAGAAATTACATTGAGAATTATGCTAGGTAGCATTCCACATCAAAAATTCTGTTTTTATCATTTACCTACTCGAGGACGAGCAGGAATTAAGCTTGGGGATGCTTGATACGTCTTCAACGTATCTATAATTTTTGATTGTTCCATGCTATTATATTACCTGTTTTGGATGTCTATGGGCTTTATTTTACACATTTATATCATTTTTGGGACAAACCTACTAACCGGAGGCCCAGCCCGTATTGCTGTTTTTTTGCCTATTTCAGTATTTCGAAGAAAAGGAATATCAAACGGAGTCCAAACGGAATGAAACCTTTGGGAGCGTGATTTTTGGAACAAACGTGATCCAGATGACTTGGAGTGCAAGTCAAGAAGCAGCCGAGGCAGCCACGAGGGTGGGGGCGCGCCCACCCCTACAGGGCGCGCCCCCCTGTCTCGTGGGCCCCTCGGGCGGCCACTGACGTACTTCTTCCTCCTATATAAGCCTACATACCCCGAAAACATCCAGGGGGCAACCAAAGAAATATTTCCACCACCGTAACCTTCTATATCCGCGGGATCCAATCTTGGAGCCGTCGCTGGCGTTCTCCCGGAGGGGGAATCCACCATGGAGGGCTTCTACATCAACACCATAGCCCCTCCGATGAGTTGTGAGTAGTTTACCACAGACCTTTGGGTCCATAGCTATTAGCTAGATGGCTTATTCTCTCTTTTTGGATCTCAATACAATGTTCTCCCCCTCTCTTGTGGAGATCTATTCGATGTAATCTCTTTTTGCGGTGTGTTTGTCGAGATCCGATGAATTGTGGGTTTATGATCAAGTTTATCTATGAATAATATTTGAATCTTCTCTGAATTCTTTTATGTATGATTGAGTTATGTTTGCAAGTCTCTTCGCATTATCGGTTTGGTTTGGCCTACTAGATTGATCTTTCTTGCCATGGGAGAAGTGCTTAGCTTTGGGTTCAATCTTGCGGTGTTCTTACCCAGTGACAGAAAGGGTTGCAAGACACATATTGTATTGTTGCCATCGATGATAAAAAGATGGGGTTTATATCATATTGCTTGAGTTTATCCCTCTACATCATGTCATCTTTCTTAATGCGTTACTCTGTTCTTATTAACTTAATACTCTAGATGCATGCTGGATAGCGATCGATGTGTGGAGTAATAGTAGTAGATGCAGGCAGGAGTCAGTCTACTTGTTGTGGACGTTATGCCTATATACATGATCATGCCTAGATAATCTCATAATTATTCGCTTTTCTATCAATTGCTCGACAGTAATTTGTTCACCCACCGTAATACTTATGCTATCTCGAGAGAAGCCTCTAGTGAAACCTATAGCCACCGGGTCTATCTTTTATCATATAAGTTTCCAATCTACTTTTATTTGCATCTTTCTTTTCTGCATCTATATTATAAAATACCAAAAATATATTTATCTTATCATATTATCTCTATCAGATCTCACTTTCGCAAGTGGTCGTGAAGGGATTGACAACCCCTTTATCGCGTTGGTTGCGAGTTCTTTGTTTGTTTGTGTAGGTTCGTGGGACTTGTGAGGAGCCTCCTACTGGATTGATACTTTGGTTCTCAAAAACTGAGGGAAATACTTACGCTATTGTGATGCATCACCCTTTCCTCTTCAAGGAAAACCAATGCAAGATCAAGACGTAGCAATATGCTCCAAAAGCCCTCAACCACTTTCTCATTCCACATATGTCCCAAACCAAAAGTCAAACTCGGCCCCACCGATTTGATCTATCCGGCGCCACCGAGTTCATTTGACATAGCCATGGCCAAAAACCCTAATGAGTTCGGTCTCACTGATAGGGATCGGTCTCACCGAGATGGGATTGCAAACTCTCTGTTTCCCTTCGTAACATTTCGGTCTAACCGAGATGAGCGATCGGTCCCATCCAGTTTGCAATGCAAACTCTCTGTTTCCGTTTCGTAACATTTCGGTATAACTGAAATGAGCGATCAGTCCCATCGAATTTGCCTGACCAACTCTTTGTTTGCCTATTACAGAAATCGGTCTCACCGAATTCATGTGATCGGTCTCACCAAGATTATGTTATGCCATAATCCTTACACAATCGGTCCCACCGAGTTGACATGTCAGTCCCACCAAAAAGCCTAACGTTCACATTTTGAACTAAATCGGTCTGACCGAGTTTCACTATTCGGTCCCACTGAGTTTGGTAAATTGTGTGTAAGGGTTAGATTTTGTGTGGAGGCTATATATACCCCACCACCCATCCTCAGTTCGTGGAGAGAGCCATCAGAACATGCCTACACTTCCAGCATTCATTTTCTGAGAGAGAACCACCTACTCATGTGTTGAGACCAAGATATTCCAATCCAACCACAAGAATCTTGATCTCTAGCCTTCCCCAAGTTGCTTTCCACTCAAATCATCTTACCACCATATACAAATCTGTGAGAGGGAGTTGAGTGTTGGGGAGACTTCCATTTGAAGCACAAGAGTAAGGAGTTCATCATCAACACACCATCTATTACCTTTTGGAAAGTGGTGTCTCCTAGATTGGTTAGGTGTCACTTGGGAGCTTCCGTCAAGATTGTGGAGTTGAACCAAGGAGTTTGTATGGGCAAGGAGATCGCCTACTTCGTGAAGATCTACCCTAGTGAGGCAAGTCCTTCGTGGGAGATGGCCATGGTGGGATAAACAAGGTTGCTTCTTCGTGGACCCTTCGTGGGTGGAGCCCTCCGTGGACTCGCGCATCCGTTACCCTTCATGGGTTGAAGTCTCCATCAACATGGATGTATGATAGCACCACCTATCGGAACGAGGCCAAAAATCTCCGTGTCTACATTGCGTTTTCTCCCTCCAAACTCCTCCCCTTTACCTTCATATGCAATGATTTACATTTCGCTGCTATACTCTTAGAATTGCATGCGTAGGTTGAGTACTTGACTTGTGATAAGTTGCTAAAATCTGCCAAGACTTAAAATTGGGAAAAAGCTAGATTTTTATTTGGTCAAGTAGTCTAATCACCCCCCTCTAGACATACTTTCGATCCTACAAGTGATTAATTTTGATTCAAAAATTTAGGGTTAGGTTTCCGCCGAACTCATCTCGGACCGACCGAGTTGTAGAAATCGGTCTCACTGATTTGGCTTAGGCCATTGCACTTGTAACTTTCGGTCTGACCGAAACTTGCGAATTGGTGTGGCCGAGTTCAACTCTCAGTGAAACCCTAGCAATCTCAAACTCACCAAACTATGTCTCAGTCTGACCGATGTCACTAGTTCATGCTCCAATATTGCTTCGGTGGCGCCGAGTTTAACAAATCGGTAGCTCCAAAATGCTTTCTGTGGAAAAGTAAAACTAAGTTTTTGACTCAATTGTTTTTGCAAAATCTCTGCACTTTGTGTTGCTCATCCACTCTATATCAACTATATCTATTCGTAGGGCTAGCTTTCAGTTTGCAGTGTTAGAAATGTCTGATCAAAGTGACAGGCATAACAAGTCTGAGGAGCAAGTTAACATGAGTGAGGGCACTAGTCCCTCTGATAGCTATGATGATGGTTGCAGAAGTACTCCTAGCAACCTGCCTAAGGCTGCTACTAGGCAGAGGAGAAAGAGAAACTCAGACTCTGAGGATGAATACTATGTTGCTGCTGAGGAGGAGGTCAGCTCCAAGAAGAAAGTAGTTAAGAAGGAATTTGGCACAACAGCTTCAACAAAGCCTATTCTGAACAAGAAGGATCCTACCAAGAGAGTGCCCATGTCCAAAGCCAGAGCCTCAACTCTTGAAGCCTCCAAATCAACTGAAGAAGAGGCTGCTTGTGAAGGCAAGAAAAGGAAGGAAAGGGCCAAGAAAACTATGGGAAGAGTTATTGGAAAGCCCTCAATGATGATCCAATCAGACGAGGAAGAGGAAGAAGAGGATGCTGCACCAGCATCAAAGACTCAGAAGCTGATGGGGGATGCCATCAAGTCTAGGGCTGCTCCATCAAAGCCCAGGACTGCCCCCAAAGCTACTGCTCCAGCCACCAAGTCTGCACCAAAGAGGAGCACCAGAAATATACCAGCTGCTGAAAAGAACAAGGCCCTAGTGCCTGAAATAGAAGAATAAGAAGATGAAGCCCAAGTGCTCATAAAGTTGAAGCCTAATATCCCTGATCATGATGACAATCACCCAGTGGCTAAAAACATGAAGGAGAGAAAGGATGCATGTCTCAGATTGTGGAGACAATCAGACCCTTATGCTGTGAGAAGAAGGACTGCTGTGGACTACAGATTTCACACCAAGGAACAGCGGGACTTTTGTGAGACAATCCTTCTGGATAAGAAGCCCATAGTGTGTGACATTAAGTGAGTTGATTGGAAGTACATCGACAACAATCAAGACCACTTCCCTAGAGTGCATGAAAGCTTCAGACTCAATGGAGTTGACACCTTTGTGGGTCAGAAGTTGACCAAGTGGAATGATGAGCTCATTATGCAATTCTATTCAACATCTCACTTCTACCCTGATGGAAGAATTGTATGGGTGACTGAAGGAACAAGATATCAGTCTACTATTGCTGAGTGGGCCAAGCTGATCAATGCCCCTAAAGAGCATGAGGTTGACCTTGACATCTATGCTAAACCTAGGAAGGGTCACAACTCCATGGCCAACATGCACAAGGAAATTCCTGACAAGGCCTTGGAGACACACAAGCTAGGCTCAGTATATTATCTATTGGCTAGACTGGCCACCATGAACACCATTTTCAGGCACACCTTGCTGCCCAAATCAGGAGATCACAGGATGATCAGGGCCACTCCATCAACTTGCTTTAGATGTTTGATGTGCCCCAGAAATTCAAAGTGATGAGTTTGATTATTGAAACCATCAAGAGAATAGCAGCAGACCAAAAGAGATCATGTGGGTATGCTCCACGCATCCAGATGCTCATCAACTCCAAGATGGGCAAAGGAATATACTTGTTGGACAAAGAGCACCTTCCCTTGAGGCCTGATCATGAGGGCAACACATCTGTTATGGATGCTTTAGATCCTACATCTGCACAGGCTCAAGAGAAGAGGGAGAAGGCAAAAGCAGAGAAGGCAGCCAAGATGCCAAGTGCTGAAGAGGCTTCACAAGTTTTTCTCAAGTCAAAACACGATCAACTTGGCTATCTTATTCAAGCCACTTTGAGGATTGAGAAAGGATTGGCCACCCTGACTCAAAATCAAGAGAGCCTTGAAAGGATCATTGAAAAAAAAATTATGATCTAGACTTGAAGGTCACAGAGATGCAAAATCAGTTGAGCAGCTCCAGGAAGAAGCTGAAGAGAGGAGAGGGAAAGCTACCACTAAAGCTTTTTAGAGAGTGCCTAGGGCACATAGCTCTGCAACCGTGCCAGTGAGACACACTAGAGCTGCCACTTCAGCACCTGCAGCCACAGCTTCAGTTGAACCTCCAGTTGCAACTCCACCAGCTCCCACAACCTCAACGGATTCATTTGAAGACTCCTCTCCACGCCACCTACCGAAGATCAAACTTAGAGAGCCGCATATCACTATGCATTTTCAATCTTTTTGGTAACTTGTTGCCGAAGGGGAGAAAGTGTATAGATCATAGGCTTCGAGAGAGAGAGCTTTCCTTATTTTTTCTATCTTGTTTGCTATGTATTTGTTTGCTTGCTTGGATGATACTTTATGTGTGTGTGAGATACTTGTATGGTCATGTGTTTGATCATATCATACGTTAATGCTTGTGCTTGGATGATGATATTATCTATCTCTCATATATGATGATTCACATCTTTTCTTGGTGATGAGGGCATATTTCATATACTATCATTTTGAGTTGTCCACCAAGATGTATGTGACATGGAAGAGTAACCCATGATTCTAATCGATTGTGCGTTTGCATTCAAAAGCAAATTTTGAATAATGCACAAATTTAGAGGGAGCTCTTGCTTATCACATACTTGTCAAAGCGACAATGTATTTCATTCTTATTATCATTTGTCAAAGCTTTGATCTATATGTTGTCATCAATTACCAAAAATGGGGAGATTGAAAGTGCAACTAATCTGGGTGGTTTTGGTAATTCTTAACAACATATATCTCATTGAAATAATACTCTTTCGAGATGACCATTTCAGAAAGTTCAATGATTGGCATGGCATGGACTAGAGATGTGGACCCCTCAAAATGCTAAGGACACATATTGGCAAAAGTTCAAGACTCTACATTTTTATTTTAGTGATCCAAGATCACATTGAGTCCATAGAAAAATCCAATACTATTTAAAGGGGCTGAGGTGTTGCTTAATGGCTTGCTTGCTCAAAATGCTTAGTGATATGCTCCAAAAGCTCTCAACCACTTTCTCATTCCACATATGTCCCAAACCAAAAGTCAAACTTGGCCCCACTGATTTGATCTATCCGGTGCCACCGAGTTCATATGACATAGCCATAGCCAAAAACCCTAATCAGTTCAGTCTCACCAATAGGGATCTCGATCTCATCGAGATGGGATTGCAAACTGTCGGTTTCCCTTTGTAACGTTTCGGTCTAACCGAGATGAGCGATCGGTCCCACAGAGTTTGCAATGCAAACTCTCTGTTTTCTTTTTGTAACCTTTCGGTCTAAACGAAATTTGCGATCGGTCCCACCGAGTTTGCCTGACCAACTCTCTATTTGCCTATTACAGAAATTGCTCTCACCGAGTTCATGTGATCGTTCTCACCGAGATTACGTTATGCCCTAACCCTAACACAATCGGTCCCACCAAGTTGACATGTCGGTCCTAGCGAAAAGCCTAATGTTCACATTTTGAACTAAATCGGTCTGACCGAGTTACACTATTCAGTCCCACCGAGTTTGGTAAGTTGTGTGTAAACAGTTAGATTTTGTGTGGAGGCTATATATACCCCTCCACCCATCCTCCATTCGTGGAGAGAGCCATCAGAACGTGCCTACACTTCTAGCATTCATTTTCGGGGAGAGAACCACCTACTCATCTGTTGAGACCAACGTATTCCAGTCCAACCACAAACATCTTGATCTCTAGCCTTCCCCAAGTTGCTTTCCACTCAAATCATCTTTCCACCATATCCAAATCTGTGAGAAACAGTTGAGTGTTGGGGAGACTATCATTTGAAGCACAAGAGCAAGGAGTTCATCATCAACACACCATCTATTACCTTTTGGAGAGTGGTGTCTCCTAGATTGGTTAGGTGTCACTTGGGAGCCTCCGTCAAGATTGTGGAGTTGAACCAATGAGTTTGTACGGGCAAGGAGATCGCCTACTTCATGAAGATCTAGCCTAGTGAGGCAAGTCCTTCATGAGCGATGGCCATGGTGGGATAGACAAGGTTGCTTTTTCGTGGACCCTTCGTGGGTGGAGCCCTCCGTGGACTCGCGCAACCATTACCCTTCGTGGGTTGAAGTCTCCATCAATGTGGATGTACGATAGCACCACCTATTGGAACCACGCCAAAAGACTCTGTGTCTACATCGCGTTTGCTGCCTCCAAACTCCTTCCCTTTACCTTCATATGTAATGATTTACATTCCGCTGCTATACTCTTAGAATTCTATGTGTAGGTTGATTGCTTGACTTGTGATAAGTTGCTAAAATCTGCCATGCACGTACCCCAGGCAGCGCGGGCCCCTTTGATTCAGCCAGTGCAGGCTGACGTGACTCACCGAGAGCCATGCACGTACTGGATGGGCCAGTGGCCGACCAAGCAGCAAGCGCTGGGTTCGGTGTGGACGGCGCGACCCACGCAGCCGAGCGGCTGGCTACCGAGGATGCGATGTGGCCCGTTCTCACTGGTGCAATGACCGCGAGGGTGATTCTTGATCCTCTGGTGGCAAAATTTCGTGTTTTGACCCTTTTGTGGTATACTTTCGGGATCTGGCCCCTGTTTGAATTTTTTTCGACATCTGACCCTTTTTCCTACCACGAAAGGGATCGGTGGTAGGATTACATAGCCTACCGCCACAGTGCCTGGCGGTAGGCAACTAGTTCACGCCTGCAGCGCAAACGGCCGCCGTCCCCATCTTTTTCACCCTACCGCTGCAGGTCCTGGTGGTAGGTTGTCTGATCCTACCACTAGGGACCCTGGCGGTAGGGTGTGAATAGTTATTTGGTGCGGCCGCCCGCCCCACCCCCTTCCACCCTGACACCCACCCACCTCAACCCCCAAGAACAGAGAGGAACTGTCTCTCTCGCCCCTCTCTCATCTCCTCCACCTCCCTCCCCGATCTTCTTCGTTTCTTCATCGTTTTTAGGGATCGAGATGGCCCCAAAGAAAAGTAAGCTCCTTTGATCCCTCCAATTAGTTTTAGTCAAATAGCTTCCGATTCGTCGCATTATTTGATTCAAACCATTCCCCTTTTTGAAGTAGATTTGATTTTTTGAACCCCATGATTGATTTAGGTTGATCCTAGATGTTATATTGTGTTAGATATGAAATCTAGTGACTAGTTAGTATGGTTGTGTGAAGATGAACCCTAGTTCATATTTTTTGTGGAGGATTTTTTTTGATATGATGCATGTTGGAGGAATTTGTTGTGATTTGATGATGCATGTTGATATGCTGTGATGCATGTAGCGGATGTAGTTGGAGGAAAAAAGTTGAACCCTCAAGATGAACCTAGTTCATAATTTTTTGTGTTAAAAAATTACGATATGATGAATATTGGAGATATTTGTTTTGATATAGGATGAATGTGGATGTTATATGATGCAAGTAGTGGATTTTCTTGGAGTAAAAATGGTTAACCCCTCAAGATGAACCCTAGTTCATGGTTTTTGTTTTTGTAGAAAATATGATATGATGCATGTTGGATGTTGTTGGAGAAATATGATATGATATGATGCATTTGAACCTTGTTGATTGCATCTTTATATATGTATTTTATTTATTTTATAACCTTGATAATTGCATCTTGATATATGTATTTTATTTAGTTCATGTTCATGTTTAAAAAATCTTCATATGCTTATTCAAAGATTGAACTCAAAGTTTTTTTGGATGTGATGAACCTTTATGATGCATCTATATGTTTCCTAGTTCATGATGAACCCTAGTTCATGTTAAAAATTCTTTTGATATGCTTATGCTTATGTTTATGCACTTTTTTAGGAGGCAACCTCTTGCGGATGACATCGGCATTAAGTACACCATGCTTGACACTAAGTTTGACAAAGGTCACTATGCCCATTTCATTGAGAATCGAGTGGTAATTACCATTCTTAAACCAAATCTTTCGAATTGATGAAAACAAGTTGCTAACTATTATGTCTATGCTAATTATTCTTTGGTTCTTGATTTTCACAAATGCTCCCACCACTGCGGATGAGGGCTCACAAGACGACCATTAAGATGGACTATGACGAGTGGTACACACCGTTCTACAGGAGAGCCCGACTATTGGGTTTCGTCCTGCAGTTCAAGCATAAGCCGCTGACGCTCGTCCACTCTGCTATCACTGCTTTGGTCGACCGGTGGCAGCCAGAGATGCACAACTTCCTTCTTCCATGTGGGAAGATGACCGTGACCCTCCAGGATTGGGGGAAAATTTCGGCCCTACCGCTCTAGGGTCGTGCTCTCACAAGACGAGTGGAGAGGACGAACTGGCATGATAGGGTTGTCACCCTCATCGGCGACTGCCCCCTCCCGCTAAGAACAACCGGACTTCCTGCGTACCACTGCCATGGATTCTCAAGTACCAGAGCAAATGCCCGGAAGATGCCAAACCCCGGGTGGTGGAGCAGTACGCCAGGGCCTACCTGTGGTATCTTCTCACGGAGGTAGTGTTTCCAGACTGCTCCGGGAACTCTGCCCTATGGATGTATCTCGACTTCCTAAAGGACTAGGATGCAGGGTACAGTTGGGGGGCCGCTGGCCTCACCTACCTATACTGTTTGGTAAGTGATATAACTCTGTTTCAAATATCATGGATGTGTGCTGCTTTAGATTATGACATCTTATCATCTATACTTGTTTTGTAGCTTGACGACGCGAGCCAGAGGGCGGAAGTCACGTCCGGTATGTGTGGATGTGTATGGGGCCTCTACATTTGGATGTGGGAGCGAATCCCGGTGGGCCGTCCGGAGAAGCTACGCTTGCGTGCATGGATAGACTATGGCGAAGATGACGAAGATGATTGGTACCCGACCGCCGCATACACCTGGGACGTGGTGCATGTCTACACAGGCGAATCCAAGGCCTTGTACAAGGTCTTCAGTAACGATCTCGATGCTCTGATGGTTTTTCAGGTATAAGAACTAGATTTCGAATAGTTTTGATGGCACTTTCACTTGAGCTTACCATTGTTTGGTACTAGGTTACTTGGCGGTTGTATGATGATGAACGAGAGTGGGGGTTCGAGTTGAACAACATGTGCAAGCAGGACCGGCTTCTCTGGCGGTGCATTGTGCCCATGAGTTGTGTCTATGCCGTGGAGTAGCACATGCCACAACGCGTTGCTGTGCAATTTGGTAAGGCACAACACACACCACCAGCCGGCATCGTCACCGATACCGGTGGCTACGACCTACACCAGTGAGTACCACCAGGCATCCTCATCGATACCAAGTTCTTGTTTTGATGTTCTACATTCATTCTTAGGGTGTTCTACATTCTTTCTTATGCATTGCAGGATGAGAAGGAAGAAGAATTAGTCAATCATAGATTGGGAAGACTAACATGCGAGATACGTGAAGGAATGGAACGAGTGGAAAACTCGCAAAGATGTGCAGAGGAAAGTGATTGACTGGAATGAGTACGAGGATCACATGCTGTGGTATGACGATGGCATCAAGCATCGTCTGCGTCTGAGGCCCCAGTGGACGACAACAGATGTCAAGGACCTGTTCGATGACGCCTCCGAGAATGAAGCCTACAACGAGAGCATCAAAGAGCACTAGAGAGCTTAAAGGCAGGGTTTATGGAGTATGGACCCCTCATGAACAGTGTGGTAAGTTGTTTTTATCTATTTTCAACTGACGGTTGGATGAAATCAGCTTTAGTGCTACTGACTCATTTTATTACTTTGCAGTCTTCGGAGTTGAACAAAAGAATTTTTGAAGCCTCTGACACGCTTACTTCTATCCCCGGACTCGAGCTAGTGAGAACAAGTTGAGGGGAACAGTGAAGGTAACATGGAGTTCATTTTCTTAAGTTCATTTGTAGAAGTTCATCATTGCAGAAGTTCTCATTGTTTCGTTCTCATTGCAGAAGTTTGTCAACAAATGTCGCAAGCTTGTGGGCCTGCTTGGGTGCGCTACCTCCACCGAGGATGCTTTTTCTCCTGCAGCACAGATGCGTAGCCTCGCTTCATCGAGCCATGCCGCCTCATCATCTAGGGCGGTTCAAGAGGACGTGTACGACAATGAGGAAGACAACTGTCGGTGTCAAAACCGGCAGATCTCGGGTAGGGGGTCCCGAACTGTGCGTCTAGGCGGATGGTAACAGGAGACAAGGGACATGATGTTTTTACCCAGGTTCGGGCCCTCACGGTGGAGGTAAAACCCTACTCCTGCTTGATTAATATTGATGATATGGGTAGTACAAGAGTAGATCTACCACGAGATCAGAGAGGCTAAACCCTAGAAGCTAGCCTATGGTATGATTGTTGTTCGTCCTACGGACTAAAACTCTCCGGTTTATATAGACACCGGAGAGGGCTAGGGTTACACAGAGTCGGTTACAATGGGGGGATATCTTCATATCATATTGCCAACCTTGCCTTCCACACCAAGGAAAGTCCCATCCGGACACGGGACGGAGTCTTCAATCTTGTATCTTCATAGTCCGGGAGTCCGGCCAAAGGTCTTAGTCTGGCCATCTGGACACCCCCTAATCCAGGACTCCCTCAGTAGCCCCTGAAGCAGGCTTCAATGACGACGAGTCCGGCGCGCAAGTTGTCTTCGGCATTGCAAGGCGGGTTCCTCCTTCGAATATTTCATAGAAGATGTTGAACACCAGGATAGTGTCCGACTCTGCAAAATAAGTTCCACGCTCCACCGTAGAGAGAATAATATGTGCACCACTCAGATCTGCAGACGTACTCCGTGACGTCACGGCCAGGCTTTTACTCGAATCGTTTTACTGTTCCACCCCAGCGCATTTAGCGAGGCGGTTTCCTTGACACGTCTTGTCAAAATAGAGATCATGTCCCCTTATTTTGGGATTTTCATCAATACGGGCGTGGGTAACCCAACCGTGCCTTTGGTATGACTCCCTAATTGAAAGCGAGTCTCAAACGGTTACGGGGAGGGCTCTTGGTATTCATCTCCTTTATAAAGGAACCAAGGCCCGGCTCCCTTCTTCTCAAACCAATCAAATCCGCCCCTTGCTTCGAGTTCCAACACCCAAGGCTCTAGTTTTAGGCGCTTCGGACTTTTGACGATGTCCGGCTCCGACCTTCAAGGCCCGTGGATGCCTTCCTCCATTACGGAAGAAGATGTGCGAAAGTTGAGAGATGCCAGGTATCTAACCGGCGAAATCTCGCATAGACTGCCTGCTCAAGGGCAAGCTATTCCCGCTCCCAGCCCGGTGAAAGCGTGGTGTTCGCATCTCACTTCCTTCGGGGGCTAGGCTTCCCGATCGATCCCTTTGTGAGGGGGCTTATGTTTTACTACGGGCTGGAGTTCCACGACCTAGCTCCGGAGTCCATCCTCCAGATCTCATCATTCATTGTCGTGTGCGAGGCCTTCCTCCATATTACTCCTCACTTCGGATTGTGGCTGAAAACCTTCAAAGTGGAACCAAAAATGATCGAGGGGTAGCATGCTAAGTGCGGAGGAGCTATAATAAGTAAGATGGACGACGCTCCATGGCCCGAAGGCTCTTTTCAAGAGGAGCTCAGCTTATGGCAATGGGACTGGTTTTACATCACAGCCCCCAGGGGCACCACATGGGTGGCACCACCTACTTTTCGCTCGGGTCCCCCACCACGACTGGCGTCATGGGTTAATGAAGGACTTATCTGGGGGCCGCCCAAAGACGTGCCCTTGCTGCAGGGCCATATTCGAGATCTTCTAGAAAGAGATATCAATTTGACTGTAGTGGCACAAGTCATGGTGATTCGCCGCACACTGCCCTGCAAACGTCGACCTCTCCGCCTGTGGTTGTTTAATCCAGAGGGACCGCGAGTCCTACAACATTTCATGGGAATGACACCCGTGGAGATGTACAACTTGTTCTTCGGATCACAAGCAAGGTGTCCGGATTTGTCTGAGGACGCAGGTCTGAGCTGCAGTCGCCCGGATGCTAAAGTAAGTAGCCCCGTATTTGGACACACCATCCATATTTTTATCAAAATTACCCTTTAGCAGAGTTGTCCTTTGAATAGGAGTGGATTGCGAAGGCAAAGCTTATCAGGTGTCCAGCCCCCCTGCCCGAGACCGTGCTGAATCCCATGCTGACCAGGATGCTGGAGGTCGCGCTTTCGGCGGAAGGCGAAGGGGGGAACCAAGGAGCTACCGCCCCCGCAAAGGAGGCTGTTAGGTAGGGAAGAATCGAAAATTCCCCCGACCAGGGAAAGAAAAGGACTGCCTCTGAAGACCCGAAGGTGATAACCTCAAAACGGGGGAAGAAATCTTCGCCAGAGGGTTCGGCACCGGAGAACGCCCTGGCCGAATCGCCCCCTAAAGGGGACCCGCTATCCCCCGAGACGTAAGTGAAGGGAGGGGTTCCATAATGAATCACACTCCTGTTTTATTCCTGAGGAAAATGACCGAAACATTATCTTGCAGTTCGGATCTCAACCCTTCTCAGCAGAGCTCATCTTCAGGGGATCTTCGTCCAGAGATGATAGAGAGCGAAACGCCTCCCCTTGTTGCACCGTCTCACGAGGCTGGCGACCCCGAGGTATCGTCCCGGAGGGTTTTTCCAAGTCCGGACCCTGGAAAAGGTCGTCAGGCTAGTCTAGCACCCTCTGGCGCGCCGTCGGAGGGGCTGAAGGATCTGCTTGGTAGGGCATCCATCTCAGAAGAACACCGTATGTTGATGAGTATGGTGATTGGAAGGATTTCGTCCGCGGAAAGCTGATTACTTGAGGCTGCCAGGAGTTTACTAACAGGCTTTGAGGTACGTAAAAAGGTGTACCTTTTGGTAGAGCCGCATATTAAATGTGCCCTATATGAATAGTAGCCCCTGAGACTCTGTGTGTCGTCATGAGTGACGGCGCACAGAGGATCATAACCCCAGGTATAATATGTCGCCTATTCCATGAAGGTGGCGAGGCGTTCGGTGGCTAGCCGGACTGATGAATCTGCCGAACTAAAGCGGCAACTTGATGTAGCAGATGCCGACATCGCGCTTCTGAATAAGCGGCTAGACGAGGCTCAAGGTATGTTCCAAAGACACCTGGTGAGGGAGTCCCGGATTAGGGGGTGTCCGGATAGCCGGACTACCATCATCGGCCGAACTATCATCGGCCGGACTATCATCATCGACCGGACTCCAAGACTATGAAGATACAAGATTGAAGACTTTGTCCCGTGTCCGGATGGGACTTTCCTTGGCATGGAAGGCAAGCTTGGCGATACGGATACGTAGATCTCCTACCATTGTAACCGACTCTATGTAACCCTAGCCCTCTCCGGTGTCTATATAAACCGGATGGCTCTAGTCTATAGGACACAACAACAACCATTACAATCATACCATAGGCTAGCTTCTAGGGTTTAGCCTCCTTGATCTCGTGGTAGATCCACTCTTGTAAACATCCACAATATCAATATCAATCAAGCAGGACGTAGGGTTTTACCTCCATCAAGAGGGCCCCAACCTGGGTAAAACATCGTGTCCCTTGTCTCCTGTTACCATCCGCCTAGACGCACAGTTCGGGACCCCCTACCCGAGATCCGCCGGTTTTGACACCGACATTGGTGCTTTCATTGAGAGTTCCTCTGTGCCGTCACCAATAGGAAGGATGCCTCTTCCCGTCTTCAAGGACGGCATCTTCGCCGATGGAGCCTTGGCCGCCGGCCAAACTATCCGGCTAGGAGGTTTTCTTATGACCGCCTGTCCGGCCACCGCTTCAACGATGACCTCTCGTGTCATCGAGAGCAATCTTCACGTTAACTCGGAATTCGCCGAGCAGTTAGATCCAGCAGAGCTCTCGTATGTAAACGAACTCTTGGATCGTATCGCCGCCCTGGGTGTCGCTACAGACTACAATCGGATCGGGCTTAAAACCGATCTGAGAGAGATTAACTCTCCCCAGGTTACCCACCACGTCACGGTGGTAGAGGAACATCGCGATGATCCTTCTCCCATATTGAAAACTAGTCGTGTCCGGGCTACTGAATCCTCCATGCCGGATTCCCGCAGAGGAGCGGATTCCGATCAAGCACTGAACATAAAGTCAGGCATTGGACCGGACTCGTTGGACAACGTTCCACTTTCCAAGCTTCCAAATTCGGAAACTTCTCGGCCCTTGAGCCTCGAGATGGGCAGGGTCCCGGACTCAATTAGGCCCGCCCGTCCAGATATGTGCGATCTATCTCTAATCCGGCAAGAGCCAGCCGAAACAGTACATCATTACTGGGCCAGATTCCTCCTGGTCATGGACCGGATAAAGGACTGCCGAGAGGAAAATGCAATCTCAATCTTTTGCAACAATTGCACGGACAGGGGAATCTTGAACGCCGTCAGCCATCGTGAAATCACACGTTTCGCTGACTTGGCATCCATAGTGCGAAAGTACTGTGCCATAGAAAGTTTCCGGAAAACCGAAGATAGGTTTTGGGGTAATCCGGCCCCGAACATAGCCCCAGTCCGCAAAAAAAGGGTGCATTACACTCAGGCACCAAGTACAAGAACCAAAAAACAGAAGCCCCTTAAAGGGAACGGAACCGTACTTGAGGGATGGCTCAGCAAACCCTGTACAATTCACAGTACCGAGGGCGCCACCCCAACACATAGCCTTCGTGCATGTTGGATATTACGACAGGTGGCCAAAAGTGGCGAGGAGCTTCTAGCCCCGCAAAACCACACCAACAATACCGGTACGGTATTAACAGTCTTCGAGACTTTCGCATCAAACAATATGCGGAAACGAAAAATCCACAGCCTTGCCGAAGTCTACCAAGTAGCAACAACAAATTCTTGGAGCGACACGGCCATCACCTTCAACGCCAGCGACGAACCTAAATTCCGAACAGCTCGAGCACCAGCTGCATTGGTCCTCAGTCCAATAGTGGACGGCTTTCGGCTTACCAAGGTACTCATGGATGGCGGCAGCGGATTGAACCTCATTTACGAGGAAACTCTTCAAAAAATGGAAATAGACTGGAGCCGCATTGAGCGAAGCAGCACAACCTTCAGAGGAATAATCCCTAGCCGGGAAGCACGCTGCACCGGAAAAATCACACTCGATGTGGTGTTCGGCTCGCCGGACAATTACAGGTCCGAAGAAATCACGTTCCAAGTGGCCCCGCTCAGCAGCGGATACCACGCTATATTAGGACGAGAGGCGTTCACAATTTTCCAAGCCGTACCCCATTACGGGTACATGAAGCTCAAAATGCCTGGGCCCGGCGGGATAATCACTCTCGTTAGTGATCCGGACATAGCACTCCGCGCCGAAAACAAAATAACCGCATTAGCCCTGGAGGCACTATCCGAAGCCCTAGCGGCAGAGGAACTCACCGCGCTGCGCGCTACGGTGCACAGAGACGACGTGATACTCGATAAGAGATCCAAGTCCACCTCCTTTAAACCAGCGGACGAAATTATAAAATTCCAGGTCCACCCAACGGACGCGACAAAGACGGCCTCCATCGGGGCACAGTTGAACCCTGATGTAGACGCCGCGCTGCGAGAATTGCTTCAGGAAAATTGGGACATTTTCGCCTGGCATCCTTCAGATATGCCAGGAATCCCTCGCAGGCTGGCAGAGCATAGCCTAAACATCCTAAAAGGGTTCAAGCCAGTCAAACAGGCTCTTCGACGATTTTCCGAACCCAAAAGACAGGCAATGGGAGAAGAACTAGCCAAACTATTGGAAGCCGGATTCATCAGAGACATCAAACATCCGGATTGGCTGGCAAACCTGGTAATGGTACCAAAGAAGGACAGATCCTGGCGCCTATGTGTCGATTTCAAAGACCTAAATAAAGCCTGCCCAAAGGATCCCTTCCCCCTCCCCCGCATCGACCAAATCATCGATGCCACTGCAGGGCACGATTCATTGTGCTTCCTGGACGCATACTCCGGCTATCATCAAATCAAGATGGCAGAAGAGGATCAAGCTGCAACGGCGTTCATTACTCCTTATGGACCATTCTGCTTCAACACAATGCCCTTCGGACTTAAAAATGCCGGCGCAACATACCAGCACATGATTCAGACATGTCTGGCTACCCAGATTGGCAAAACAGTAGAGGCATACGTAGACGACGTAGTCGTCAAAACCAAACACGTCGAAACTCTAGTAGATGACTTGAGGGTCACATTCGACAACCTCCGAGCATATGACATCAAGCTGAACCCGGAAAAATGCGTTTTCGGCATACCAGCCGGAAAGCTCTTGGGCTTCATTGTATCCGGTAGAGGAATTGAAGCAAATCCGGCCAAAATTCGAGCCCTATTATAGCTGGATATTCCAAAAAACCTCAAACAGATCCAGAAATTGACTGGATGCATGGCGGCTCTCAGCCGCTTTATCTCCCGCCTAGGAGAAAAGACATTGCCCCTCTATCGCCTCCTCAGGCACACCGAACACTTCGAGTGGACGGATGCTGCCACTGCCGGACTCGAAGAAATAAAGGCCATATTGGCAACGAATCCGGTCCTGGCTGCGCCCAACCTGGGCGAACCTATGTTGTTATACATCACGGCAACACATCAAGTAGTAAGCGCGGTGCTCGTCGTAGAACGAGAGACAGAAGGGCATAAAATCCCTCTTCAAAAACCAGTGTACTATGTATCCACTATTTTAACCCCCTGCAAGTCCCGTTACCCGCACTATCAAAAGATAGCGTATGCGGTGTTCATGGCATCCGGGAAGCTCCGACACTACTTTCAAGAGTGTTTGATAACAGTGGCCTCCGAAGTACCCCTAAATGACATTATAAATAACCGCGACGCAATGGGCAGGATTGCAAAATGGGCCATTGAGCTCTTACCATTCGACATAACTTACAAACCCTGGCGAGCTATAAAGTCGCAAGTTTTGGCTGACTTTGTCGCTGAGTGGACTGAAGGCGAACTCCTTAAAGAGTACGGTGCATACTCCAATTGGATTATGCATTTCGACGGCTCCAAAATGTTGGCCGGATTGGGGGCTGGCATCATACTAACGTCCCCAACCGGGGACAGAGTCCAATACGTACTTCAGATAATGTACGCGGACTCCAACAAAGCAGCCAAATACGAGGCCCTCTTACATGGCCTCCGGATGGCAATCTCCATGGGCATCCAACGCCTAGAGGTGCGCGGGGACTCAAACCTCGCAATATCCCAAGTAAATGGAGACTTTGACGCCAAGGATCCAAAAATGGCAGCCTATCGCAATGTTGTCCTTAAAATGTCAGCTCGGTTCGAAGGACTTGAATTGCACCACGTAGCCAGAGACAATAACCAAGCGGCCAACGTATTGGCACGCATCGGCGCAAAACGTGACACTGTCCCTCCAAATATCTTCCTGGAACGGCTGTTCAAGCCATCCGTACTATGGGAAGAGGAGTCCGGAAATAACAAACCGGAGGCGGCCGCAGAGCAATCTGACATAACCGGCGATCCAGCCGACGAAACAACACCCTCAGCTCACGACATAATGGCAGTAATCGCCCCATGGATAGAGCCGTTCCTAGCCTACTTGCTTAGGCAGGAACTCCCCGAAGACCATAATGAGGCCCGCTGCATAGTCCGGCGATCTAAAGCCTACAAGGTCCATGAGGGAGAACTCTATAAGAAAAGCACAACCGGAGTCCTTCAAAGGTGTATCTCCGAAGAGGAAGGGCGAGACCTTCTGGCTGAAATTCACGCCGGACTAGGCGGACACCACGCCGCAGCCCGGGCCCTTGTAGGAAAGGCATTCCGTACAGGATTTTATTGGCCGACGGCCCGGGAAGATGCTCAGGACTTAGTCCAAAGATGCGTCGGTTGTCAGCTCTTTGCTAATCAGGGCCACATGCCACCCACCGCCCTCAAAACTATACCCATTACCTGGCCGTTCGCGGTCTGGGGGCTTGACATGGTTGGACCACTTAAAGGGGGAACCCACAAGCAAAGGTACCTATTGGTCATGGTGGATAAATTCACCAAATGGATAGAGGCCAAGCCAGTTAAAACGATAGAGTCCGGACCAGTGATAGACTTTATATCCGGGGTAGTACACCGTTATGGTGTCCCCCACAACATCATCACCGATAATGGCACGAACTTCACGGCCGATGAGGTTAAATCATGGTGCAAAAATATGGGCATCAAGCTCGATTACGCTTCAGTCTATCATCCTCAAACCAACGGTCAAGTGGAACGAGCAAATGGTCTAATAATGAGCGGCATCAAACCCAGACTAGTGCGGTCCCTTACGAAATCTGACACGCACTGGGTAGAGGAGCTCGATTCCGTACTCTGGGGGCTGCGGACAACGCCTAACCGTACTACCAGATTCACACCATTTTTTATGGTATACGGCGCAGAAGCAGTTTTGCCATGCGACATCATTCATGACTCACCTCGAGTTCGCATGTACGAAGAAAGAGAAGCCGAGTTGGATCGGCAGGACAGCTTGGACGCATTGGAGGAAGAACGCGACGTCGCCAAGGCTCGTTCCGCATTCTATCAGCAGCAGGCTCGAAGATACCAAAGCAGAGAAGTACGGGCCAAGACTTACAACGTTGGCGAACTGGTTCTACGCCTGCCGAACAAGAAAAAAGACAAGCTCAAGCCCAAATGGGAAGGCCCCTTCATCATCGATAAAGTCTTGACCGGCGGAGCGTACCGTCTACGAAATGCGTCGAATAACCGACTCGAGCCGAACCCATGGAACGCAGCCCGCCTCCGAAGATTCTATGACTAGCGCCGGACTAAGAGTCCGTCCCTTTCCCCCCATCCAATTTTTTTTACTTCAGCTGGTTTTGTTTATCTTTTTCTTCTCAACCCTATTCATCAAAGCCTTAAAAGGCCTAGTTGCGCATCGATCACACGCAATTGATGTGCTATCCACACTCATTATACCTGGGGGCTTCTTTACCAGAAGCTTAATTATAAGGGCTTCATGCCCAGCACATGTGTCAAGCCTCCACATGTACCTTTTATTCACCATTATATGCATCGATATGACTTAAGTTTTGGCCAAGCTGGGTTGCCTGGCTCCTATGCTTACCCCTATGTTCCCGATTGTTCGGCTAGGAGGTAAAGGGAGCACCTCTGCGATTGTTACTGCCGGGTCAGCCGGATGTGTACCTCAGACTGGGTGAAGCCGAAAGCTAGCGTTCTTAAGGGAATATTCGGTCGGTGACTGAAAAGATGATTTTTATCCACTTATTTATCTGCCCCCAGATGTTTTTCTGCTCTTTTCGCAGTCCGGACATGCACTTTAGGGCATGCCACCCCCAGAGGAAAGGAACCCTTAACGGAACTATTCTCCCTGGAAGATGTTTCTTACTACCCATGTAATATAACATAACTAGTTGGGCACTTGTCTGATAAAGCACTAATGACCCCTACGCCTGGTCTCCATGCATACCCCGGTTGTTTCATAACCGAGAAGGTATTCGGACACACTCCGGACTCTAGGGTCCCGAGGTCGAAGTGAAAAGGTCGGCAAAGACAAACGATCTACAATCCGGCTAGAAGGCATTTTACATGTCATTTTATAATACATTGTCAAATCGACTGATGGTATTATTCCTCAATCCCGTCTAACAGGTTGTCTAATTTACAGTCCTGTTGGGAAAATTTAGCGGCCAACTCTACTTGGCCATATACTAATCTCACTGGGATCTCCTTCCCACCGGGCCCCACAGGTCCGACTTCGGCCATGTGGTTGGGATCCGCCTTCTTGTACCACGTCTTTACCATGGCCCAGGCCTCCCTGGCACCTTGGCGGCAGGCCGAAATCTTCCATAAATGGAAGCGCTGCCGCACTCCGTGAAGCTTCTCCGCAAGCTCCCCAAGACCCTCGGGTAAGGAGAAGGCTGGCCATAAAGCCTGGATGACGCCACTCATTGCCTGCCGAACTCGTTCGATCAGTTGCAACAATTCGGGAAGTTGATCACCCGTTGATACGGGCATCTCCTCCGCAGGGCGACCTGTGAGCATACCTGCAGACATATTCTGTCAAATTGACTTCCTCGCCGAACTCTTCTTTTCAAAGGAGTTCGCTCAAGCACTTAGTATAGATGCCGCGACGAAGCCGCTGATTCTCCTTAACGGAGCCCGACAGCTCGGCCCGAACGCCTTTCAGCTCTTCTCCAAGCTGGGCATGGGCATCCTGGAGCTTGTTCCTTTCATGCTGCACCTTATGCAGCACCCTCTCGCCGTCCTTTAGTTGGCGCAGAAGTTCTTGCCTGTCCGGATCTTGTTCGGCAGCACCTGCAACGTCATTTTTTAGACTTGCGCAAAGGCCAAACGGTACTTATCTTTCTAAAATAATGCGTTACCAGGAGAGGTCCCTGTGTTTCCTCCTGTACCAGAGAGTGCGGCCTCAAGTTGGGCCTTGCACTCTTGCAGCTCCTGAGACAGTTGGGTATTCTTCTCGGTAAGATCCTACGTTTCATATGATCCTTAAATCAGTTAATATAACTACTTTAAGTCTCGGGGGCTACTGGCATATATAACTATTAAATTCTCTTACCCGTATGTCTTTTACATACTGCTCCGTGGCTCTAGTAAAACCATCTTGAGTAGCACGAAGGTGCGCGTCCCCCGCGTTAAAGGCATTCAACGCCTCGGGGGAGAAGCAGGCGTCACGAAATACTGTCCAGCGGCACCTGTGATTCATGGCACTCTCCACCTCAGACTTGGTGGCGGACAGTCTGTCGGCGTCCTCCGTCGGAGGAACATCCGGCTCGCGCCTTGCGCTCGCCTCCCCCTCCAGACCAGGTGCTGGAGCCTGGCTGGTAGAGGTTGGATTGGCAACCTCCACGCCCGCAGTCCGGTGGGCTCTTTTTGCCCTACAAAAGTCATGAGCACTCAAACGCTTCCTAGGAACGTTGCTCTAAATAATGAATTGTGAGCTACACCTTTGCGGCGACGTTTCAGTCCGCGCTGCTCTCCTCTTCCGCCTACTGGTCCGGACTGGCCTTTGTTGGTCAGCCACCACGGGCTCGGCTTCTCGCCCTAGGGGCGCCTCTTGCACAGCGCCATCATATACGGTGGTCAGAAATAAGCAAGGAAGGAATGACGGTGTCAGGACTTCGGTCGCAATCACCTGGGAAGCTGGATATAGTCCGGGATAGTCGACCATGATGGCGACTAAAGCATTGTCCATGCTGAGCTGGTGGAACACCCCGTCGATTAGCTCCATTTTTATGTCCGGATCCTCTTCGGAGGCCGGATCCCGGGATCTCTCTGGATCCTCGGGTTGCGGAGCTGGACTTAGCATGTCCTCCACGATCCGGCGCAGCTCCTGCGTCGAAAGAAGAACACAATATAAGAAACTTAAGTTTCAAAAAAGCATGGGTCGGGCACGCAGAGTGTTCGCTTACCCAAGGCCGGGGATTATTCATGGAGAACCCATTTAACGGGTTCGTCCAAAGGAAATCCTCCTTCTCCCCCTTATACAGGCCGGACAGGATCGTCACCAGGTCTTCGACCGAATCCGGCCCTTTGCGGCCATGACGGGTGGCATCGTCCTCCCCGTTGAAATCCCACATGGGGTGGCCCCTGTATTGTAGTGGCTGCACCGCCCGCATAATGCATGTTGCCATGACTCTAATCATGGTCAACCCGGAATGGGCCAGTAACCTTATTCGGCCCGTCAAATAATGGATGCTCTTGTCTTCCTCCAGTTGGGGGCTCCGCGGACGCCAACTAAGGCGTTTCTTTAGAGGAGCATTGCTGAACTCCGGGAGGCCGATCCGAACAGGGTCCGGCAGCGAAGCGTCTTCTATATAAAACCATTCCGAAGGCCTGTCTTCGGACGCCTTCTTAGGGGTTCCGGATGGATATCCGGTCCCGGCAATGCGCCATATTTCGGCGCCGCCCACTTGATATATGGACTCCTCGTGAGAGCGGGGTACAAGGCAGAACAACCTCTTCCATAGCACGAAATGGGGCTCGACGCCCAGGAATAGCTCACAAAGAGCTATGTAACCTGCAATATGCAGGATTGTGGTGGGCGTGAGGTGATGAAGCTGGAGTCCATAGAACTCCAGGAGCCCGCGGAGGAATGGATGTACAGGAAATCCGAGCCCCCTTATCAGATAGGGGACGAAGCATACCCGCTCCCCTTTGTTGGGACTTGGGGTAACCTCCGCTTGCTTCCCACCTTTGTAGGTGGCCAGCCCGGCTCGAACCGGAACCATAAAGGCCGGAGGGAGATATCCCCCCGCTTGGAGCTTCACCAGCTCGTTGTGCGGAACAGAGCATCTCCTCCAATCTCCTGGCAAAGGGCTGGGAGCGCGAGAAGAGGAGCCGCGTTGACGGTCCATGATTGAATGGATTCTTGGTCGAAAGCGCTCCGATGAGTATTTGCGGGAGGAAGATGGTGATTTGGATCTGGATTCTTGCCTCCCTTATAGGCAGATTATTCGCACAACTAGGGGGTAAAACATAAAAGACACCCTAGCTTTTCACATTCGCGTGACGCATGGAAGAAGGCCATTTTTGGGCGTGGAAGCCAAGACGCGCAACATTGATGAGGAAGCCGGACACTGTTCGGCAGGTACGTAGAACTTGAGGGAGAACCCGCCTTGCAACGCCGAAGACTACACACATGCTGGACTTATCGTCATTGAAGCCTGGTTCGGGGGCTACTGAGGGAGTCCCGAATTAGGGGGTGTCCGGATAGCCGGACTACCATCATCGGCCGAACTATCATCGTAAGGACTATCATCATCGACCGGACTCGAAGACTATGAAGATACAAGATTGAAGACTTCGTCCCGTGTCCGGATGGGACTTTCCTTGGCGTGGAAGGCAAGCTTGGCGACACGGATACGTAGATCTCCTACCATTGTAACCGACTCTATGTAACCCTAGCCCTCTCCGGTGTCTATATAAACCAGATGGCTCTAGTCTGTAGGACACAACAACAACCATTACAATCATACCATAGGCTAGCTTCTAGGGTTTAGCCTCCTTGATCTCGTGGTAGATCCACTCTTGTAAACATCCACAATATCAAGATCAATCAAGCAGGACGTAGGGTTTTACCTCCATCAAGAGGGCCCGAACCTGGGTAAAACATCGTGTCCCTTGTCTCCTGTTACCATCCGCCTAGACGCACAGTTCGGGACCCCCTACCCAAGATCCGCTGGTTTTGACACCGACACCTGGTAATAGGAGCTCGATTCTCGGGCCTTATATATATGTGCTTGATGTAGATGGTGCTGCTACCGTGGAGAACCTTCGGCGGAACTTGCCCGAGCCAAGGAGCAAGCAAGGAAAAGTGATGTGGCTGCTGTTAAAGCGGCTGAAGAGCTAAAAGCCGAACAGGCTGCTCACTGCCAGAGCAAGAAGGTAATAGCCGAGATGGCCATACAATTGAAGGATGCTACCGACCGCTGTAAATTTCTTGAACAAGAAGATAGGGTGGCTCAGAAGGACCTTGAAAAGATCAGTGCCGAAGCCAAGGATACTCGCTCTGCAATGAGAGCGATGAAGGAGGAGCTGCGTCAGGCCGGAGATATCACGGCTGGAAAGCCTTATATGCTGCGGATGAAGTTCGGAGACCCCAAGTATGATCCATTAGACCGGCAATGGAGTGCGGAAAACACTTATCTAGATTTGGCAGCCAGTGCGGCGGACGCGACCGAACACTTCCGCAGCCGAGGTGACCATGGATTGGAAGAGCTTTTTTGGTCGCAGTTCCACAATCCAGAACGTCCACTGTCAGTATCCGGCCATTTGGCCGCCTGGGCGGAGCTGAACAGGTTATCGGACTCGCCATGAGGTATGTTGCGAGTCGCCTGTGGCCGGAGAAGCCGGAGCCAAAGAGTTATTTTGGCTTGGTGTAGCAGTTCCTTGGTTCGGTGCCGCATGCTGATGCAATGAAGAGGTCGGCGTGCATAGAGGGCGCACAGATGGCTCTTGACCGTGTCAAAACATACTGGGCAGATATGAAGGCCAGTATTGTTGCGTCCCAGGATTCGGACGAAAGCCGAGTACCTGCCAAACACTATTTTGAGGAAGTACTTCCTGGCGCTTGTATAATAGAGTCGCAGTGCTCGAAGGATGTTGTGTTCGAATAGCTTATACTATTTGTAAAATGAATTTTTTATGAAAAAAAGCTTTTTATAGTTGTGCTTGCAAGAATCATGATGCCTCCTGTGCGGCCGTTTAATGTATATATTTGTATATAACCTGAAAGATGGCAGTCGTTGGCTTCAGCCCCCACGCATAGAATGCGGGGGTGTTCGCAAAAAGGCGCCTTGTCACACTTAATCCAACGTCTTGGTCCTACAAAGGAGGTGGTGGCGCGGCGAACTAGGCAACCGGACTATAATGCTTTATCACTTTCACTTAGCCATAGGAGTTTGACAGTGGGGCTACTGAATAGACCCTAGGGGCACCGCGCTCGCCCGAATTCGGGGCGTGAGTGTGCCTGACCGGGAAGCATCCCTTCGTTAATGCGGGGGAATCCTAAAGATTCCGAAAGTCATCGAGTGGTTGACCAGTCTCTCGCTATATCATGACAGTCAGTTTTCGGCTTTCTCTACTGAGGTGCTCACCTGGCCGAACTGGGGCACAATCACAGTAGTTCTCCTGGTGCCGCATTAGCCGATATAACGGAACATAAGGCAACAAAACACAGGAGCCGGGCAAACCCAACATTTGACCAAAGACATGATTCGGAGCTGATGCATATACGACCAAACTCGCGACGCCGAACACTCCCTAAGGTATTCGGTCTTTATGAGGATGGGCCGAAATAGAGCCCTTGGTAAAAAAGCCCCTGGTGTCCAGGTACGCGCAAATATTCTGGCGTGGCCACATGCCAAGACGCCAGCCTCCTCCTCAGTTATAGAGAAAACCGGGGGATGTTATCAACAAGAGACAGTAAAAAAGGTTTATGCAGGGTCTTAATCTAAAAAGAATCCTTGAAACGGGTCCCTGCTGCACGTCTGCGCCTGTGTCTCCATTGTGCCGTATCCTGGACGGGCCTAGCACGATGTTCGTCAACGAAAGAGAGGAACTTAGTAAAAAATAAGCGTGCGAGAAATCTATATTAAAATAAACAAAATATAGTTGGAGCAAGAGTTGAGCCGTATTGTCTCCGGGCATGAGCACACGGAGCCCCTTGTACGGGGTTATGCGGCTATTAAGCATGTTTACACCGGACTCGTCGAGCCGTGTCCGGGATAGTAGGGCTAGATTTGTGGGCGGCTGTCCAGACGGCCGCACCTTTGCCCGTACTTTGTGGGTTAATTTATGTTCCCCTGTAATGAAATGATGCCCTTTGGGCCGAGCATTTTGAGTGTAAGGGATGCGTAATGCGGTATTGCATTAAAGTGGGTGAAAGCTTCACGTCCTAGTAGCGCTTGATAGCAACTTATAAATGGGGCGATGTTGAATGTTAGCTTTTCGCTTCGGAAGTTGTCGGGTGATCTGAACGTGACTTCTAACGTAAGGGAACCCATACTTGGGATGTCCGGGCCTGGCGTGACTCCTTACAAGGAAGTGTTGCCAAGGTGGATTATAGCTGGGTTTACCCCGAGTTTGCGGACCGTGTCCTGATATAACAGGTTCAAGTCGCTGCCGCCATCCATAAGGGCGTTTCTAAATTGGAGTCCGTTAAAAATTGGATTGATGACCAAGGCAGTCCAGCCTGCGTTCCGGTCTCCTTTGGAGTAATCCTGATGATTGAAGGTGATTGGTTGTAATAACCAGTGGCATTGCTCCTCTGGGGCTGGCCGTACGGCGCATGTCTTTGTAGGTGCCGTTCTGCTCTTCCCTTTTGTCACATGAAGAGATTTACTGTCTTGACTTCTTGTGGGAACTTCTTTTGTTCTCCGGTGTTCTGCTTGTGGGGTGCATCGTCATCTTTGCTTGGTGTGTCGAGTCCCTTGTGTTCGGCGTTGAGTTTGCCTGACTGCTTAAAGACCCAACAATCTCTGTGGGTATGGTTTGCAGGTCTCCCAGGAGTGCTGTGGATTTGACATATTTTGTCCAAGATTTTGTTGAGGTTGGATAGCTCGTCCCTATCGTCTTTGGGGGCGGCTTTTTCTGATTTTGCCGAGAGCTTTTGAATCCGGCGTTTACTTCCATGCTCATCAGGCTGTTGTCCTTGATCCGGCGCGGTTCTTTGTTACGGCGCGTCTTCCCATTCCCATCTCTGGGTTCGGACGTATTCGGGTCGCTGGTGCTGCTTCTTGCCAACCAGCTATCCTCTCCTGCACAAAAGCGGGTCATGAGGCTTGTTAACGCGGCCATTGTTCGCGGTTTTTCTTGGCCGAGCGAGCCATTCGTCTCGGACGCTATGTTTGAAAGCTGCTAGGGCCTCTACGTCCGGACAGTCGACTATCTGATTCTTTTTGATAAGGAATCTGTTCCAGAGCTTCCGGGCTGACTCTCCGGGCTGCTGTGTTATATGACTCAGATCATACGCATCTAGGGGTCGGACGTAGGTCCCTTAAAAATTTGCTCGGAAAGCATCCTCAAGCACTTCCCAACTTCCCATGGTGTTTTCGGGAAGGCTTTTAAGCCAATGCCAGGCTGGCCCTTTGAGCTTAAGGGGTAAGTATTTTATGGCGTGGAGGTCATCTCCTCTGGCCATGTGTATGTGGAGGATGAAGTCCTCGATCCAGACTCCAGGGTCTGTTGTTCTGTCGTATGCTTCTATGTTCACGGGCTTGAATCTGGCTGGAAATTCATGGTCCAGCACCTCATCGGTAAAACATAGGGGGTGTGCGGCGCCCCTGTATTTAGGCGTGCCGCGATGTTCGGGTATTTTTTGCATTGCATCGCTCACTAGAGCTTGCTTTCTTGGCCTATAGATGGATCTGGTTGGGCCAGTTTTTTGATGCGAATTCTTGGATGGATCGTGCGCCATATTGAGTGCGGCGTGCTTTGATGCGTGAGATTGATCGTAGGGTCGTCTATCCGACCTTGTGGCTTCCTTATTTTTTGACTATGGGGGCTTTATGTCCTCTTCATCAAATTCCGGTAGTAGTTTCCGCTTCGGATAGCTCTTTGTGTGACGACTGTAGCCGTACTTGTGCGCGGTATTGAGTACTTTGCCCCATATGATCCTGAGTGCATCTTCTGCTGTTTTGAGCCTCCGCTTCTGCTTATTCAGGCTACGTGCAGTGGCAACGAGCCTTTGGTGGAGGTTCTGATGTTCCAGCAATTTGTGCGGCGTGAGGTCGTCCGGGCTATTATCTTTCCCGGGGATTGGTTGTTCGGATTGTCCGCCCTGTTTGGACGGATGCTCGACAGCATGTTCGTCTTCGGTTGATTTGCCCTGCTCTATGGCTGGGTCTTTGTCGAGGTGGGGCTTGGCCTTGCGCTTACGCCGCTACTTTGATTGTTTTTTGAGGGAGCGATCCCTGGCCGCATCCCTTTGATCCTCGTTGTCATTTCTGTTAGGTGTGTCCACCATGTATACATCGTATAATGAGGTGGCTATCCGGCGCCCTATAGGTGCTGGTTCCTGTTCGTCTCCTTGACCGGCGTCCATACCGTCGATGTCTTTGGAGTCGGAATCGAGCATGTCGGTTAGATCGTCGATAGTGGCTACCAAGTGGGTGGTGGGTGGGGTTCGAATTTCTTCGTCGTCCGCATCCCAACCATGCTGACCATAGTTCGGCCAGGGCTCTCCTGACAAAGAGAGAGACTTTAGTGAATTCGGGATGTCGCCAAAAGGCGAGTGCTGAAAGACGTCCGCGGCGGTGAACTCCATGACCGGAGCCCAATCGGGCTTGATCCGAAGAGGTGCAGGATATACGGAGTCCGGCACCTTGGAGTCACGGGCCTTGCGAAGGACCAGGCTGGTATCCGGCTCTATCACCGTAGAGATTGCAGCTTCCGGGGCGGCGTCCAACCATCCATCCCCGACTAGCGCAGTGGGCTCCGAGCTACGGAGCGGACACCTGAGTGACGCTCTGAGCGTTGTCCGGCGGCAGAGCTAAATCGTGCCCATCGTGACAGTGCAGCGCGCCCGGTCGTGGCTCGAATCCGTCGAAAATCGAGTCCCCATGGATGTCGGCCATGTAGCTTAAGCTTCCAAACCCGACCTGATGGCCAGGGGCGCAGCTTTTGATCTGCTCCAGATGGCCAGACGAGTTGGCCCGCAGTGCGAAGCTGCTGAATACGAAGATCTGTCCGGGGAGAGAAGTCTCATCCTGGAACGCATCGCGATTGACGAGTGAAGAAGCCATCGGGCCTAAAGGCAACGACATAGAGGAACTCTCAATGAAAGCACCAATGTCGGTGTCAAAACCGGCGGATCTCGGGTAGGGGGTCCCGAACTGTGCGTCTAGGCGGATGGTAACAGGAGACAAGGGACACGATGTTTTTACCCAGGTTCGGGCCCTCACGGTGGAGGTAAAACCCTACTCCTGCTTGATTAATATTGATGATATGGGTAGTACAAGAGTAGATATACCACGAGATCAGAGAGGCTAAACCCTAGAAGCTAGCCTATGGTATGATTGTTGTTCGTCCTACGGACTAAAACTCTCCGGTTTATATAGACACCGGAGAGGGATAGGGTTACACAGAGTCGGTTACAATGGGGGGAGATCTTCATATCGTATCGCCAAGCTTGCCTTCCACGCCAAGGAAAGTCCCATCCGGACACGGGAAGGAGTCTTCAATCTTGTATCTTCATAGTCCGGGAGTCCGGCCAAAGGTCTTAGTCCGGCCATCCGGACACCCCCTAATCCAGGACTCCCTCAACGACGAAGAAGGTGAAGATGAAGAAGAGGGCGAGGAGGGAGCAGAAGAATAACATGGGGAAGAAGAGGAAGAGGACAATGAGGAGGAAGAGGACCATGAGGAGGAGGAGTACGATGATGATGACGGACCTCCACCAACTCAGACAACCCAGCGTGAGAAGAGGAATGTGTCGCGGAAGGATTGGAAAAGTCCATTCCCGTTTCAGAAAGCGCATCCTACTCAACATAAGAAGAAGGCGGCCGAGAAGCGATCAAAGATCAACAAGGACCGTACCTCGAAAAGGGGAAGGAGGGAGTGAAGTTCTTGTCATGCCATTGAACTAGTTAAACATTTTATGTTTGCTTCATGAACCATTTGCTCGTGAAACTATTTCGTATTTGTTGAACTTGCTATGTAAAACTTCGTGAAACATTTGTGGATGTGTGCTTGCTATGTAAACCATCTTTCTTAGCTGAACCATTTTCCCGTGAGCTATTCTTCATATATGTGATACATATGCTTATTGTTTTTAAGTATTGAAATTGTTATGTACAAAAAATAGAAGACTACAAGTTAGGTGCAAAAAATGCACTAGGATCAGGACCTACCGCAAGGCTTCAAGGCGGTAGGTTTGCACAACCTACCGCCATAGCCTCCGGCGGTAGGGGCCTCCCCCCACACGCCTACGTCCGGTGACCAAAAATGCCACCCAAACAGTGGTAGGGTTACACACCCTACCGCCAGGCTTCATGGCGGTAGGTTTGCACGCCCTACCGCAATAGCCTCCGGCGATAGGGGGCCTCCCCCCACATGGCTGCGTTTTGTGACAAAAAATGCCACCCAAACAGCAGTAGGGTTGCACACCCTACCGCCAAGCGTCATGGCGGTAGGTTTGCAAACTCTACCGCCGTTCCCTCTGGCGGTAGGAGAAAAGAATGATTTATATGCCACCGACCGCCCACCCCATGTCACATCCCTAGCTGCTGGTAGTGCTCTAGGCTAGCTTCATGTGTGCATCATGTTTAAATTATTGAAACCTGAACTGAGGAATTTTGGAAGCCTCAAAAACTTAAATAAAAGAGGGGCAAAAACCCTAGAAATCTCATTCATTGCTCCAAAGTGCTCTTCTTAAATGTTTGATAATTTTTGGTAAGGGTTCTGGTCCCAACCAAAATATTGAACATTTTTAAGGATTTATTTTTGGGACTTTGGATTTAATTCATTAGCTATTTGAATTTGAATTATATTCATATAATTAGAATATCATTTCAAATACCCCTGAAATATTTTATAAGCTTTTGGAAAAGTCCATCTAGCAATATAAAATATTCAGAGGAGTTTTTGGCATTGTTTGAATTATTTTTAAATTCAAAACAGTGGCAAAATAAATTAAATAAAAATAAACAGAACAGAAAAATAAAGAGCAGAAGCCTACCTGGCGCCTACCTGTCCAGCCCAGCCGGCCCAGCTCCTCCCGCTGGCCCAGCCCACCGCCGCCTCCCTCCCCTGTCGTCTTCCTCCCTGCCAGGAGGACGGGCACGCGCCCGGCGCGCGCGGCTACGCGCCCCGGCCACCTCCTGCTTCCCGGCCACCTCCTGCTTCCCCCCGGCCTCCCTAGCGACGCAACGACGAGGCCTCGTGTCCCCTCGCTCCTCTTCCTCCCCCGCTGCATCCCCTCTCTCCTCTGTTCCCTCTCTCCCGCCCGGACCGAACGGAGCCGCCGCCACCGACGAGCTCCCTCGCGGCCACCGGCCACCCCTAGCCTCGCCGATGCGCCCAGGAGCTCCGCCTCGACCTCCTCTTCCTCCCCACCGATCCACGGCCCTCCGGAAGCCCTGCATCGCCGCCCACGCCGTCTCCCTCATCCCCGGTGCCCGAAGATCGCCGCCGTAAATTCGCCGTCGCAGAAGCTTCCCCGAGCTCCCCGAGGCCACCGCCGCAACCCCTGTGAGCTCCGCCACCGTTTCCCCCTCTTTCCCTCTTCGTTTGGTTGCCGTAGCCGCCACACCTTGCTCGCCCGTACGCGCCGCCGCCTGTGACCGCCGCCGACGAGTCTCCGGCCACCTAGCGGTCCGGCCGTCGTGCTCAACTCCCTTCCCGCGCCACGTAGAGCACATAGGTGCCCCGCACGAGTCTCCCCGGCCACCGTAGCATCGACCCCGAGCTCACCCGAGCTCCGGCGACCGCCAAGGTCGACGCCGGCGACAGCTCCGGCCACCCCCGCACCCAACGCCTGCACCACTCGACGCGCGAGTCCACCAGCGTCACGTAGATGCCCTCCGCCGGCCATTTGGTCGCCGGAGGAGGGAAACCGCACCCCTCCGCCATCTCTGGCTCCGCCGGCGACGAGCCGCGGGTCAACTCCGGCGAGTTGACCCAGGTTTGACCTTCCCCGTGTGTCACTGACGTGTGGGCCACCCCCCTGACATTTTAGTTAGTATTAGTTTAACACTAATTAACCTAGGTTAGTTAGCTGACTAGTCGCTGACCAGTGGGCCCCGACCCCCCCTAATCCTTTAATTAAGCAGATAACCCCTGTTGACTAACTGTGACGCTGACATATGGGCCCCACACGTCAGGTTTGACCTAGGCGCCCAGTTGACCCTGCTGACGTCACTATGACGTGGGGCTGACGCAATAAGTATTTTCTGGATTTAAAAATAATCAGGAAATTCCAGAAAATTGTATAAACTTCTAAAATTCATAGAAATTCAACCGTAACTCCAAATTAAATAATTTATATATGAAAAATTATCAGAAAAATTCAAGGAATCCATATGTACCATTTTCATGCATGCTAGAACAACTTATAGATGCTGTTTAGCACAAATCAATTAAATGGCATTTAAATATCCACATATGGAGTTTGAATTTGAATCTTGGATTCAAACCAACTTCATTTAATCGGGTTTTAGTTGCATTAGCTCAAAACACATTCATTTTGCCATGTCATGATCATGCATCATATTGTGCATTGCATTGATTGTGTTCCCTTCTGTGTTGCCGGTATTTGTCCCCTCTCGATAGACGTGATACCGATGATGTGATCGTTGACACTGATGAAGACTCAATGTTATCTTCAGAAGTGCCAGGCAAGCAAAACCCCCTTGTTCATTCTGATACAATCCTACTCTCTCGCTCCTGCTCTCTTTTAATGCATTAGGACAACACCGATTCATCTGTTACTTGCTGCGGTAGTTGAACCCCTTTATCCTCTGCATGACCTGTCATTGCCACAGTAAATAGATGAAACCCACTAGCATGAGTAGGAGTTGTTTGAGCCCTGTTGTTCCTACTCATTCTTGCTTGTTTGTCATGCCTGCTACTGCTTAGAGTTGAGTCAGGTCTGATTCATCAGGGATGAATCATAGGTGTGTGAACATGTCCTACTGTGTGTGAGCTAAGTGGTGAACACGATTTGGTAAAGGTAGCGGTGAGAGGCCATGTAGGAGTACATGGTGGGTTGTCTCATTGAAGCCGTCCGTAGGAACTGAGTTCTGTGTTTGTGATCCATGATTCAGCTACTACCATACATTGGGCCCTGAAATATGACCCCGCTCGACTTCTTATCCACCCTTGTCCTCTGTCCAGGAGTTGCAAGTAGTTTCTGGTGTTTGTAGTATGCTGGAGGCCGTGGGCAGCGCTGACCGGAGGGGTGAGCTGTGATGCGGTAGGCACGTGGCACGGTGTACCGGGCGCCCGTTTGGTGTCTCGGGAACCCTGTTCACATCGTTTGGGGCTGTGAGCGAAACTCCGGCCGGATCTCCTCATGGATGGAACCCGAATAGGCGATAAACCTGGACTAGAGCCTTGAGTGTTTAGGTAGGTCGTGGTCTACACCCACGTCGGCTTTCGCTTGAAGTCTGCCGAGCACATGTCGTGTGCAGACGCTAAGTGGTGGAAACATGTATGAAGAAGTACACCCCTGCAGGGTTAACATCATCTATTCGAATAGCCGTGTCCGCGGTAAAGGACTTCTGGGTTGCTTATATCAGTTCATAGACAAGTGAAAGTGGATACTCTAAAATACGCAAGATAAGCGTGAGTGCTATGGATGGCGTTCTCGTAGGGAGACGGGAGCGGTTCCATAGTGGTGTATTGATATGGTGAATATGTGGACTCGTGTGCGCCACCTCAAAAGAGTCGCTTGCAGTCGTAGTTCAGGATAGCCACCGAGTCAAAGCTGGCTTGCTGCAGTTAAACCCCACCATCCCCTTTGTTGATAATGATGCATATGTAGTTAGTTCTGATGTAAGTCTTGCTGGGTACATTTGTACTCACGTTTGCCTATTTTATGTTTTGCAGAGAGACTTCGGTCTCACTAGTAGTTCCACGTGGACTTCGACGTTTAGCTTGTTACCTCAGCTACGATCTTGAGCCCTCGGCAGGATCTGGTAGATAGTCAGGCTTCTCAGCCTTTTTCATTTATAGATGTCTGTACTCAGACATGATAGCTTCCGCTTGTGCTTTGACTTGTATGCTCTGATTGTTGGGTCATGAGACCCATGTTTGTAATATCTCGCTCCTCGGAGCCTATTGATTAAAATACTTGAGTTGTAGAGTCATGTTGTGATGCCATGTTGTTTTTGCACAT
The DNA here is from genome assembly GCF_018294505.1 of Triticum aestivum. Taxonomy (NCBI): domain Eukaryota; kingdom Viridiplantae; phylum Streptophyta; class Magnoliopsida; order Poales; family Poaceae; genus Triticum; species Triticum aestivum. Next base: position 588,137,726 of record NC_057810.1, read on the forward strand.
ATCGAGCATATTGTGTGTATGTTATTGAAATGCTTGGTATGTGTGGGATCTGACAACCTAGTTGTTTATCCTTGGTAGCCTCTCTTACCGGGAAATGTCTCCTAGTGTTTCCACTGAGCCATGGTAGCTTGCTACTGCTCCGGAGCACTTAGGCTGGCCGGCATGTGTCCTTCTTCATTCCTGTGTCTGTCCCTTCGGGGAAATGTCACGCGATGAATACCGGAGTCCTGTTAGCCCGCTACAGCCCGGTTCACCGGAGTCCTGCTAGCCCAGTGCTACAGCCTGGATTCACTCGCTGATGACCGACACGTTCGATGCTGGGTCATGGATGCCTGTCCCTGTAAGTCTGTGCCACTTTGGGTTTACGACTAGCCATGTCAGCCCGGGCTCCTTATCATATGGATGCTAGCGACACTGTCATATACGTGTGCCAAAAGGCGCAAACGGTCCCGGGCTAAGGTAAGGCGACACCCGTGGGAATACCGTGCGTGAGGCCGCAAAGTGATATGAGGTGTTACATGCTAGATCGATGTGGCATTGAGTCGGGGTCCTGACACCCCACCCCCTTATCCCCCACTTAGCCACCCGAAGAATAGACTTCCTATTCCTCTCGCCCCCTCTCTCATCTCCTCCACTCCCCCCTCGGATCTTCTTCATTTCTTCACTGATTTTGCAGATCGAGATGGCTTCGAAAAACAGAAAACTAAGCTCCTCCGATCCCATCAATTAGTTTGAGTCAAATCACTCCCCCTTTTGAACTAGATTTAATTTTTTTGTATCCTAGGAATGATTTAGTTTGAGTCAAATTCAGTTTTTTTGTAAGTTTAATATGACTCATGTTGGTGGGATTTATTTAGATGTGATGATGCATGTTGATTCGATGAACCCTAATTCATATTCATGTTTAAAAAATCAAAAAAAAATCACGATGAACCCTAATTCATATGATGAACCTTGGTTATTGCATCTCGATATATTTATCTATTTATTGACCACATGATGAACCCTAATTCATGTTCATGTTAAGAAAAATCTTCATATGCTTATTGAAAGATTAACTCATATTTTCTAGGTTTAGATTTTTTAGAAGGTGATGAACCTTTGTGTGATGCATCTATATGTTTAGGTACGGAACTATGGATCAAGCACCGCCCACTCCATCCCTGCCTGCTCCTCCCACTCCTCTCCAGCACATCTTGTCATAGATGCCGCTCCCGTACGTGTATGGGGCCTTCCCCAAGCTGCTACAGCCGGTGGGATCTGTCTCAGACGAGGTCCTAGAGGCGACGAAGGCAAAGTGGTGGCACGAGAGGGCAGAGCGGATCCTCGACGATGTCATGTCTTGGTCGCAGAGCGTGAAGGAGTGGAAGAGTGTGAAGGCAGAGATGGAGGCAGATCCAACTATCTCCCCGATACATATCCGTTGTATCTATAATTTTTGATTGTTTCATGCCAACATTATACAACTTTTATACACCTTTGGCAACATTTTATATGATTTAATTGGACTAACATATTGATTCAGTGCCCAGTGCCAGTTCCAGTTTTTTTCCATGTTTTTCGTTTGCGGAAAATCCATATCAAATGAAGTCCAAAAGGATAAAAATTTACGGAGAACTATTATGGAATATATGTGATTTTTGGGAGTTGGAATCACCGCAAACAGAGGCCCATACCCACCAAAGATACATGGGCGCGCCCCAGGGCCCAGGTGCGTCGCGGTGGGTTGTTCTCACCTCTTACGTCGGTTGGAGCTCTACTTCGGGCGCAAAGGAAGCTTATATCCGGAAAAAAATCGGGTTAAAATTTCAGCGCAATCGGAGTTACGGATCTCCCGGAATTTAAGAAATGGTTTTCGGCCAGATCTGGGGAACGCGAAACAGAAGAGAACAGAGAGGGAGATCCAATCTCGAAGGATCTCCCACCCCTCCACCGCCATGGAGGCCATGGACCAGAGCGGGAAATCTCCTCCCATCTAGGGGGGGGGAGTCCAAGGAATAGGAAGAAGGGGGGGGGGCTCTCTCCCCCTCTCTCCTGGTGGCGCCGGAGTGCCACCAGGGCAAGGATCATCACGACAATCTACATCAACAATCTTGCTACCGTCAACACCAACTCTCTCCCCCTCTATGCAGCGGTGTAACACCTCTTATCCCCATTGTAATCTCTACTTAAACATAGTGCTCAACTCCATATATTATTTCCCAATGATATTTGGCTATCCTATGATGTTTTAGTAGATCCGTTTTGTCCTGTGGGTTAATTGTGATCTTGGTTGGTATGATTGTATATTTTATTTATGGTGCTGTCCTACGGTGCCCTCCATCTCACACAAACGTGAGGGGTCCTTGCGGTAGGGTGTTGCAATATGTTCATGATTTGCTTATGGTGGGTTGCGAGAGTGACAAAGCTTAAACCCGAGTAGGTGGGTTGTTAAGTATGGGATAAAGAGGACTTGATACTTAATGCTATTGTTGGGTTTCATGACCTTAATGATCTTTAGTAGTTGCAGATGCTTGCTAGAGTTCCAATCATAAGTGCATATAATCCAAGTAGAGAAAGTATGTTAGCTCATGCCTCTCCCTCATATAGAATTGCAAGAATGATTACCGATACTTGTTATCGATTGCCTAGGGACAAATGACTTTCTTAATGACAAAAACTATCCACTTTTATTACCTTGCAATTTATTCGTAGTTTTATTCTCGCAAAGTACTCGTAGTTTTATTCTTGCAAAATAGTTTCATACTTGTTTCTAGTAAAGCAAGCGTCAAGTGTGCGTAGAGTTGTATCGATGGTCGATAGAACTTGAGGGAATATTTGTTCTACCTATAGCTCCTCGATGTGTTTGACACTCTTATTTATCGAAGAAGGCTACAAATGATCCCCTATACTTGTGGGTTATCAAGACCTTTTTCTGGCGCCGTTGCTAGCGAGCAATAGCATGGGGTGAATATTCTCGTGTGTTCTTGTTTTCTTTATCACTAAGTAGTTTTTATTTTCTATTCTAAGTTGTTCTCTATCTTTAGTTATAGAGATATGGAACACGAAACACCACAAAATTAGATGTACTTGCTACTCATGGAGATGGGGGACCTCCTAAAACCCTCGATGCTTGTTATGTGAAAAATTTTATGCACTACTTTGATAATCCTGAGAAAACCCCATTCAACTTGATAATGGGAGTAACATTGGATCAACGTGAATACTTTATGGATTATCGCTTGACTCAAAAAGGAAAACTGTTATGGAGTCAAATTCATATGTTGCATTGGTATGCTCGTGAGCTATGCTTGATATATGATTATACTTGTTAATCTAGGATGAATGATCCACGTCTTCCCTTTTCATGTGAATTTAATGATAATGAAACCTTGGCTTCTTATGCTAATGGTAGATATGATACTATGATGTGGAATGAATAGAAGAATTTGTTGCTTTTAAGGGTGCTTATGAAATTGAATGTTTGTTTGAAAAGTTTGAAGATTTTGGTGATTCAGTTTATAGAACTGAAAATTTTGCTATCCTTAAATATTGCTATGATAATTATAAAATTAATTACGATATTGATGTCTTTATTGAGAAAGTCTCTGCTGTTCAAGAAGAGACTAATATTTTGCAGGAGTCTATGGAAGAAGAAATTGATGAAGCTACGAGCTCATTGGATGAAAAAGATAATGAGGAGAGCGAAGAACAAATGGAGGAAGAACGCATTAGCTACCCGTGTCCACCTTCTAATGAGAGTAACTCTTCAACTCATACATTATTTGATGCCCCTTCGTTCTTATCGAAGGATGAATGCTATGATGATTGCTATGATCTCATTGATTCTTTTGAAATATCCCTTTTTGATGAACCTGATGATTGCTATGCTTGTGGCCATGATGCCAATATTAATTATACTTATGGAGATGAACTTGCTATAGTTCCTTATGTCAAGAATGAAATTATTCCCATTGCACCCACACATGATAGTCCTATTATCTTTTTGAATTCTCCCAACTACACTATATCAGAGAAGTTTGCTCTTATTAAGGATTACATTGATGGGTTGCCTTTTACCGTTGCACATGATGATTTTGATGAGTATAATATGCATGTGCTTTCTACTCCTACTTGCAATTATTATGAGAGAGGAACTATATCTCCGCCTCTCTATGTTTCTAACACGATAAAATTGCAAGAAACTGCTTATGCTATGTATTGGCCTTTACTTGATGTCCATGAATTGTTCTTGTATGACATGCTGATGCATAGGAAGAGAGTTAGACTTTTTCATTGCTTGCTATATGTTGCTTTGTGCTCACTACTAAATGCCAAATCATTGCTAATTAAAATTGGCTTTGATATACCTTGGGATCCGGGTGGATCCATTACTTGAGCACTTTATGCCTAGCTTAATGGCTTTAAAGAAAGCGCTGCCAAGAAGACAACCCGGAAGTTTCAGTGAGTCATTTATTTCCGTTGAGTGCTTTTATAAAGTTTAAAAACAAAAAAAATATAGAGGGGAACCTTAAAATTTTTCAAAAAAAGAAGCGATCGAAAGGTGATGCATTGGAGAAGTGAGGGTCGACCTTGAACACTTGTGTTCATGCGCACAGAAACAATGTAGAACTTTTCATGAAGATTCTCACAAAAATAATTATCCCCTTATACAAATCCGTTTTATTGTAAAATTATTGTGCCAAAATTTGCCTTTAGGATGAGTAGATTTCTTGTTGGTATGTGCGGTGCAAAAACAGAAACTTTGGCTGTAGTGCGCGATTTTTCGTTTTTTACTGGAAAGTCAAACGTTTCTGAAACTTCTTGTATAGTATTGCTATATAGAATTTTTACGTTGTCCTAATTTTTCAAATTTTTTGGATTTACAGAAGTATGGTAGTGTTCATATTACTACAAACTGTCCTGTTTAAGACATATTCTGTTTTTCGATGCATTGTTTGCTTGTTTTGATGAAACTATCAATTTTTATCGATGGTATAAGCCATGGAAAAATTATATTACAGTAGCTGCAATGCAAAAACAAAATATGAATTGGTTTGTAACAGTACTTAGAGTAGTGATTTGCTTTATTATACTAATGGATCTTACAGAGCTTTCTGTTGAGTTTTGTGTGGATGAAGTGATCAAAGATCGAGGGGGTCTCGATGTAAGGAGAAGGAGGAGAGGCAAGAGCTGAAGCTTGGGGACGCCCAAGGCACCCCAAGTAAATATTCAAGGAGACTAAAGCTTCTAAGCTTGGGGATGCCCTAGAAGGCATCCCATCTTTCTTCAACAAGTATCAGTATGTTTTTGTTCTCGTTTCGTTCATGTGATATGTGTAAATCTTGGAGCATCTTTTGTGTTTATTTTTCATTTTCCTTTATGCACCATGCTGGTATGAGATAGTCCATGGTTGATTTATAGAATGCTCACTGCACTTCACTTATATCTTTTGAGTATGGCTTTATAGAATGCTTCATGTGCTTCACTTATATCATTTGAAGTTTGGGGTGCCTGTTTCTCTTCACATAGAAAACCGTTGTTTGTAGAATGCTCTTTTGCTTCACTTATATTTATTAGAGCATGATTTTTTGTAGAAAGAATTAAACTCTCATGCTTCACTTAAATCTATTTAGAGGGTCAACATGAATTGGTCATTTGCATGGTTAGTCATAAAATCCTACATAAAACTTGTGGATCACTGAATATGATATGTTTGATTCCTTGCAATAGTTTTGTGATATAGAGATGGAATATGTGGGAGGTACTAGTAAATGGTTGTGGTTAGTAAGAATATTGGTGTTAAGGTTTGTGATTCCTGAAGCATGCACGTATAGTCTCTCGTTATGCTATGAAGTTGGTGCATGATTTATTATTTATTGTCTTCCTTATGAGTGGCGGTCGGGGACGAACGATGGTCTTTTCCTACCAATCTACCCCCCTAGGGGAATGCGTAGTAGTACTTTGCTTCGAGGGCTAATAAACTTTTGCAATAAGTATATGAGTTCTTTATGACTAATGTGAGTCCATGGATTATACACACTCTTACCTTTCCGCAATTCGCTAGCCTCTACGGTACCGTGCATTGCCCTTTCTCACCTCGATAGTCGATGCAAACTTCACAGGTACATCCAAACCCTGTGATATGATACACTCTATCACACATAAGCCGTATTATATCTTCCTCAAAACAGCCACCATACCTACCTATTATGGCCCTTCCATAGCCATTCTGAGATATATTTCCATGCAACTTCCACCGCTTCCGTTTTGATGACTTGAGCATTCATTGTCATATTGCTTTGCGTGATCATATAGTTGACATGGTATTTGTGGCTCAGCCACTGTTCATCATTTTTCATACATGTTATGCTAGATCATTGCACATCCTGGTACACTGCCAGAGGCATTCATATAGAGTCATATTTTTTTATAGGTACCGAGTTGTAATTTTGAGTTATAAGTAAATAGAAGTGTGTTGATCGTCATTATTCATTTTTAGAGCATTGCCCAGTGAGGAAAGGATGATGGAGACTATGATTCCCCCACAAGTCGGGATGAGACTCCGGACAATGAGAGAAAAGGAAAAAGAAAAAAAAAGAAAAAGAAAAAGAAAGGAAAAAAGGAAAAAGAAAGAAAAAATAAATAAAGAGAGAAGGGGCATGCTAGTTCCACACTTGTGCTTCAAAGTAGCACCATGTTTTTCATATGGAGAGTCTCCTGTGTTGTCACTTTCATATACTAGTGGAATTTGGATTAGATGCACACCCACTTAGGTTTCATATTGAGCTTTCATACACTTATAACTCTTAGTGCATCCGTTGCATGGCAATCCCTACTCCTCACACTGATATCAACTGATGGTCATCTCCATAGCCCGTTGGTTAGCCCCATCGATGTGAGACTTTCTTACATTTTTGTCTTCTTTATATTTACCACTATCATCATACTCTATTCCACCCGTAGTGCTATATCCATGGCTTGCGCTCATGTATTGCGTGAGGGTTGAAAAAGCTGAAGCGCGTTAAAAAGTATGAACTAATTGCTCGGCTTGTCATCGGGTTTGTGCATGATAAATACTGTTGGGGAACGCAGTAATTTCAAAAAAATTCCTACGATCATGCAATATCTATCTAGGTGATGCATAGCAACAAGAGGGGACATTGTTGTCTATGTACCCTCGTAGACCGAAAGCGGAAGCATTATGACAACGCGGTTGATGTAGTCGTACGTCTTCACGATCCGACCGATCCTAGCACCGAAGGTACGGCACCTCCGCAATCTACACACGTTCAGCTCGGTGATGTCCCACAAACTCTAGATCCAGCTAAGGCCGAGGGAGAGTTTAGTTAGCACGATGGCGTGGTGACGGTGATGATGAAGTTACCGGCGTAGGGCTTCGCCTAAGCACTACGACGATATGACCGAGGTGGAAATCTGTGGAGGGGGGCACCGCACATGGCGAAAAGATCAACTTGATCAACTTGTGTGTCTATGGGGTGCCCCCATCTCCCGTATATAAAGGAGGAGAGGGAAGGTCGGCCGGCCCTCCTTGGCACACCCCCAAGAGGGGAATCCTACTAGGACTCCAAGTCCTAGTAGGTTTCCACCTAAACGGATAGAGGGGGAAGGAAGGAGAGGGAGAGGGGGAAGGAAAGGGGCGCCGCCCCCCTTCCTTGTCCTATTCAGACTCAAGTTGGAGGGGCGCGCGGCCTGCCTTGGCCGCCCCTCTCTCTCCACTAAGGCCCATCAAGGCCCATTAGTTCCCCCGGGGGTTCCGATAACCCTCCGGCACTCCGGTTTTATCCGAAACTTTTCCGGAACACTTCCGGTGTCCGAATATAGTCGTCAAATATATCAATCTTTATGTCTCGACCATTTTGATACTCCTCGTCATGTCCGTGATCATATCCGGGACTCCGAACAACCTTGTTTCAATCATATCACATAAACTCATAATACCAATCGTCATCGAACGTTAAGCATGCGGATCCTACGGGTTCGAGAACTATGTAGACATGACCGAGACTCACTTCCGGTTAATAACCAATAGCGGAACCTGGATGCCCATATTGGTTCCTACATATTCTGCGAACATCTTTATCGGTCAAACCGCATAACAACATACGTTGTGGATATTTGATCGTCGGTAACATCATACCTAGTTCAATCTCCATACCGGCAAGTCTCTTTACTTGTTCTGTAATAATTCATCCCGCAACTAACTCATTAGTTACAATGCTTGCAAGGCTTATAGTGATGAGTATTATCGAGAGGGCCTAGAGATACCTCTCTGAAACATGGAGTGACAAATCCTAATCTCCATCTATGCCAACCAAACAAACACCTTCGGAGACACCTGGAGAGCACCTTTATAATCACCCAATTACATTGTGACGTTTGATAGCACACAAAGTGTTCCTCCGGTATTCGGGAGTTGCATAATCTCATAGTCTGAGGAACTTGTATAAGTCATGAAGAAAGCAGTAGCAATGAAACTGTCATGATCATAATGCTAAGCTAACAGATGGGTCATGTCCATCACATCATTCTCCTAATGATGTGGTCCCATCAAATGACAACACATGTCTATGGTTAGGAAACATAACCATCTTTGATTAACGAGCTAGTCAAGTAGAGGCATACTAGGGACTATATGTTTTGTCTATGTATTCACACATGTACTAAGTTTCTGATTAATACAATTCTAGCATGAATAATAAACATATATCATGAATTAAGGAAATAAATAATAACTTTATTATTGCCTCTAGGGCGTATTTCCTTCAGTCTCCCACTTGTACTAGAGTCAATAATCTAGATTACAGAGTAATGATTCTAACACCCATGGAGCTTTGGTGTTGATCATGTTTTGCTCGTGGAAGAGGCTTAGTCAACGGGCCTGCAACATTCAGATCCGTGTGTATATTGCAAACCTCTATGTCCCCTTCCAGCACTTGATAACTGACGGAATTGAAGCCTCTCTTGATGTGCTTGGTTCTCTTGTGAAGTCTGGATTCCTTTGCCAAGGCAATTGCACCAGTATTGTCACAAAAGATTTTCATTGGACCAGATGCACTAGGTATGACACCTAGATCGGATATGAACTCCTTCATCCAAAATCCTTCATTTGCTGCTTCCGAAGCAGCAATGTACTCTGCTTCACACCTAGATCCTGCCACGACGCTCTTCTTAGAACTGCACCAACTGACAGCTCCTCGATTCAATAAAATACGTATCCAGTTTGCGACTTAGAGTCATCCGGATCAGTGTCAAAGCTTGCGCCGACATAACCGTTTAAGACGAGCTCTTTTTCACCTCCATAAACGAGAAACATATCCTTAGTCCTTTTCAGGTATTTCAGGATGTTCTTGACCGCTGTCCAGTGCTCCACTCCGGGATTACTTTGGTACCTCCCTGTTATGCTTATAGCAAGGCACACATTAGGTTTGGTACACAACATTGCATACATGATAGAACCTATGGCTGAAGCATAGGGAATGACTTTCATTTTCTCTCTATCTTCTGCAGTGGTAGGGCATTGAGTCTGACTCAACTTCACACATTGTAACACATGCAAGAACCCTTTCTTTGACTGATCCATTTTGAACTTCTTCAAAACTTTATCAAGGTATGTGCTTTGTGAAAGTCCAATTAAGCGTCTTGATCTATCTCTATAGATTTTGATGCCCAATATGTAAGCAGCTTCTCTGAGGTCTTTCATAGAAAAACTCTTATTCAGGTATCCCTTTATGCTATCCAGAAATTCTATATCATTTCCAATCAACAATATGTCATCCACATATAATATTAGAAATGCTACAGAGCTCCCACCCACTTTCTTGTAAATACATGCTTCTCCAAAAGTCTGTATAAAACCATATGCTTTGATCACACTATCAAAGTGTTTATTCCAACTCCGAGAGGCTTGCACCAGTCCGTAAATAGATCGTTGGAGCTTGCACACTTTGTTAGCACCCTTTGGATCAACAAAACCTTCTGGTTGTATCATATACAACTCTTCTTCCAGAAATCCATTCAGGAATGCAATTTTGACATCCATTTGCCAAATTTCATAATCATAAAATGTAGCAATTGCTAACATGATTCGGATAGACTTAAGCATCACTACGGGTGAGAAAGTCTCATCGTAGTCAACTCCTTGAACTTGTTGAAAATCTTTTGCAACAAGTCGAGCTTTGTAAACAGTAACATTACCGTCTGCGTCGGTCTTCTTCTTAAAGATCCATTTATTTTCTATGGCTTGCCGATCATCGGGTAAGTCCACCAAAGTCCACACTTTGTTCTCATACATGGATCCCATCTCAGATTTCATGACCTCAAGCCATTTCACGGAATCTAGGCTCATCATCGCTTCCTCATAGTTCGTAGGTTCATCATGGTCTAGTAACATGACTTACATAATAGGATTACCGACCACTCTGGTTTCGATCTTACTCTGGAAGACCTACGTGGTTCGGTAGTAACTTGATCTGAAGCTTCATGATCATCATCATTAGCTTCCTCACTAATTGGTGTAGGAATCACGGGAACTGATTTCTGTGATGAACTACTTTCCAATAAGGGAGAAGGTACAACTACCTCTTCAATTTCTACTTTCCTCCAACTCACTTCTTTTGAGAGAAACTCCGTCTCTAGAAAGGATCCATTCTTAGCAACAAAGATTTTGCCTTCGGTTCTATGATAGAAGGTGTACCCAACAGTTTCCTTTGGGTATCCTATGAAGACGCACTTCTCTGATTTGGGTTCAAGCTTATCAGGTTGAAGTTTTTTCACATAAGCATCATAGCCCCAAACTTTAACAAACGACAACTTTGATTTCTTGCCAAACCACAGTTCATAAGGCGTTGTCTCAACGGATTTTGATGGTGCCCTATTTAAAGTGAATGTAGCCATCTCTAAAGCATAACCCCAAAACGATAGTGGTAAAATAGTAAGAGACATCATAGATCGCACCATATCCAATAAAGTATGGTTACGACATTTGGACACACCATTTCGTTGTGGTGTTCTAGGTGGCATTAATTGTGAAACTATCCCATGTTGTTTCAAATGAAGACCAAACTCGTAACTCAAATATTCTCCTCCAGGATCAGATCGTAGAAATTTTATTTTCTTGTTACGATGATTTTCCACTTCACTCTGAAATTCTTTGAACTTTTCAAATGTTTCAGACTTATGCTTCATTAATTAGATATAACCATATCTGCTCAAATCATCTGTGAAGGTAAGAAAATAATGATACCCACCATGAGCCTCAATACTCATTGGACCGCATACATCGGCATGTATTATTTTCAACAAGTCAGTAGCTCGTTCAATTGTTCCGGAGAACAGAGTTTTAGTCATCTTGCCCATAAGACTGGGTTCGCAAGCACCAAGTGATTCATAATCAAGTGATTCCAAAAGACCATCCGCATGGAGATTCTTCATGCGTTTTACACTGATATGACCCAAACGGCAGTGCCACAAATAAGTTGCACTATCATTATTAACCTTGCATCTTTTGGCTTCAATACTGTGAATACGTGTATCATCACTATCGAGATTCAACAAAAATAGACCACTCAATAAGGGTGCATGACCGTAAAATATATTACTCATATAAATAGAATAACCATTATTCTCTGATTTAAATGAATAACCGTCTCACAATTAACAAGATCCAGATATAATGTTCATGCTCAATGCTGGCACCAAATAACAATTATTCACGTCTAAAACTAATCCCGATGGTAGATGTAGAGGTAGTGTGCCAACGGCAATCACATCGACCTTGGAACCATTTCCCACGCGCATCGTCACCTCGTCTTTAGCCAATCTTCGCTTAATCCATAGCCCCTATTTCGAGTTGCAAATATGAGCAACAGAACCAGTATCAAATACCCAGGCGCTACTGCAAGCATTATTACATCAATAACATGCATATCAAATATACCTTTCACTTTGCCATCCTTCTTATCCGCCAAACACTTGGGCAGTTCCGCTTCCAGTGACCAGTCCCTTTGGAGTAGAAGCACTCAGTTTTAGGCTTAGGTCCAGACTTGGGTTTCTTCGCTTAAGAAGCAACCTTTTTGCCATTCTTCTTGAAGTTCCCCTTCTTTCCTTTGCCCCTTTTCTTGAAACTAGTGTTCTTGTTGACCATCAACACTTGATGCTCCTTTTTGATTTCTACCTCCGCAACCTTTAGCATTGCGAAGAGCTCGGGAATAGTCTTGTTCATCCCTTGCATATTATAGTTCATCATGAAGCCTTTATAGCTTGGTGGCAGTGATTGAAGAACTATGTCAATGACACTATCATCAGGAAGATTAACTCCCAGTTGAGTCAAGTGGTTATGGTACCCAGACATTCTGAGTATGTGTTCACTGACAGAAATATTCTCCTCCATTTTACAGTTGTCACTACAAGAAATATGTCAACTTATGACCTTGACTATTGGTCACTGAAAGGTCATTGTTTTTCATTTGCGACCTTTTTGTGACCAAAAACAGAAGGTCAAAAGCTGGCAGTCGTAAACTGAAATTAACGACCTTCTCTGTGAGAAGGTCGTAGACGTTTACAACCAAAATAGAAGGTCATTGAACCCATGACCTTTTGTTTTTGTCACTGGGTGTCTGCCCAGGCCATGTCGGATCCGAGGTGGCAATCTGACGTGGCAAAATTATGACCAATTGGAAAGGTCACTGACAAGATTCAGCCCGGTCCAGTTCAACCGTCTTTGTGGGCCGAGCCCACTAATACAAGCGTTTACTGTATATTCGTTCTGTTAATTTTCTCTAGCTACATGGGCCTGGCCCAACAATTTGGCCTTTTTATTTTTCTGGGCCATGTCCTTTTTGTACAAACATCTTAAGTTTTCTTCTTTATAAAATGGGTCCACTAGTCAAACAGGTCCCACTTGTCAGGTTCTGATAAGTGGGTCCCATCTATTAGGCTGAGATTCTTCATATTTCAATTTGATAGTAAAACAATAACCAATATTTTGCAAAATGGCACAACTTAAATTTTCTATCAATTTAGACCATATTTTATGGATGATAGACAGTTTGCATGCATTTTTTTATCTTTGTAGCTATTTTTAATCATTATTCGAGTGCCCAAAATGTGTTTTTTTGAAGGGCCTACCAAATAATTGTTGCAAAATTGTACCAAATCAATTTTCTAAAATACTAGGACATATTTAAACCACAATTTACAAAATTGTTGGGTGTCAGAAGTTCTGATCCACCTCTGGTGAAAAAGACAAATTTCCGCCGATTTAGGTGGAAGCGGGTCAAATTTGAACTGCAGCTGCCTCATAGTTTGCTCTTTATTTTTTCCAAAAATCATTTCTAGGTACATAAGTATCTATTTAATCAGAGAAACATCAAAAAATTTCCATGATTCAACCACTAGCTAGGAACGGTCAAGCCAGCCGTTTTGACCGCTTTTTGAAACGGGCATAAAAAATTCAAAAAAAAATCAAAACATTGGAAAACCTTCGCATTGTGTCATTATATGTGACCAAGTTTGCAGGAAAAATAATAAACTTGTAATACGACAATCATTTTAAAAAAGTGTTCTCAGAAATGAGCTATCATGCGTGAGGATTCAGGGCTTTCAAGCCAAATGATAAATCTTATGGCCACATTCATGGCATAGTTTGTTCAAATGACCACATATTGTGCAAAAGGGTGCGTCTTGGAATTACAAACAATGTTGCCTAAGGGAGTTTTCATTTTCTTTGCACGGATAATTCATTTTCCATTTTTCGAGTGCCTGAAATGAGTTTTTTTGTGAAGGACCTACCATATATTTGTTGCAAAATTGGACCAAATCAATTTTATAAAATAATAGGCCATATTTAATGAAGAATCAACAAATGGTTGGGTGTCAAAAGTTTTGATCCACCTCTGGTGAAAAAGACAAATTCCCACCGATTCAGTACGAAGCGGGTCAAATTTGAACTGCAACTGCCTCATAGTTTGATCTTTATTTTTTCCAAAAATCATTTCTAGGTACATAAGTATCTATTTAATCAGAGAAACATCAAACGTTTTCCAAGATTCAACCACTAGCTAGGAACGGTCAAGCCCGCCGTTTTGACCGCATTTTGAAACGGGCATAAAAAATTCAAAAAATTCAAAAATTGGAAAACCTTCGTATTGTGTCATTATATGTGACCAAGTTTCTAGGAAAATAATAAACTTGTAATACAGAAATTATTTTAAAAAATGTTCTCAGAAATGAGCTATCATGCGTGAAGATTCATGGTTTTGAATCCAAATGATTAATCTTATGGCCACATTCATGGCATAGTTTGTTCAAATGATCTCATATTGTGCACAAGGGTGCATCTTGGAATTCCAAACAATTTTGCCTAAGGGAGTTTTTATTTTCTTTGCACGGAAAATTCGTTTTCCATTTTCCGAGTGCCTGAAATGAGTTTTTTTTGTGAAGGACCTACCATATATTTGTTGCAAAATTGGACCAAATCAATTTTCTAAAATACTAGGCCATATTTAATGCACAATTGAGAAAATGGTTGGGTGTCAAAAGTTTTGATCCACCTCTGGTGAAAAAGACAAATTCCCGCCGATTCAGTAGGAAGCGGGTCAAATTTGAACTGTAGCTGCCTCATAATTTGCTATTTATTTTTTCCAAAAATCATTTGTAGTTACATAAGTACCTATTTAATCATAAATACATGGTTTGGTGGTGATACGTCGAGGTTTGGATGGTGGCCAAGGGCCCCAACTCTAGAGCGCGTAAACTCGCATGCCCGCCGTGTGGTCACCGCGTGACCATGGCGTTGCCATGTGTTCTAGGAGGCCTAGGCATGTCTAGTGGTTTGGGCACTCCCCAGGTAGGTGCTAGGAAGAAAATCACAACATAAGATTCTCACGAGGAGACTGATCGATGCTCAAACATGAATAAGCAGCTAAGTGTTTGATTAGCGATACGGGAAATGCACATGGCTAATAGGCGTGAGTTTTGGCTGAGGATGATCAGTTACTAAGAAGACCGTCTTCACAAATTTTTAGCTCAAAAGGAGGAGCCTAGGTGGTACTTGCTTTGCAAAGTACCACACTGGACATAAATACGAATGTTGAAGCTGGGCTCTAAATAATGAATGGATTGAGCTGGCATTTTGCGGAGGATGGTTATTTGGGCATAGGAAAGCACTGTAGAAAATGGATACCATTTGGACATGCCAAGGTGGTACTTCCTTCACAAAGTGTTTTTCTGAACAGAATAGGAAAATGAATATTTTTGAATTGTTTTTGAACTAGGCAAGGAAGGGTTTTTACATATTTGATGAAGATATGACCCAAAGAATTTATGAGATTTTTTTGGGAATTTTGGGAATGACAGAAATATAGGTTGCTTCACAACCTAGGGGAAAAACTGCCACATGGACATGACACATAGGCAATACTGATGAGGTGGCGCCTAGTCATAGCAACCCACCACAATTTATAAGGTTATGACTATCTATATTGGTCATGATCAGCTAGAAATAAGGCAGCGGACTAGTGCTATCTGCTTTATGACCATTTTGTGTAAGGAAATTACGACCTTTTTGACCAAAATGGTCGTTATAGTTTAGGGTTTGGAGCCCCCCAAATAGATTTTGACCAATTGGTCTGAATTGGTCATAGATCTATGACCAATTCTTCCAGGGTCACTATCAGAAGGTCACTAGTCGACATATCTTGTAGTGTGTAGAACTTGTCGGAGACTTCATATCTCTCAACTCGGTCATTTGCTTGAAATATTAACTTCAACTCTTCGAACATCTCATATGCTCCATGATGTTCAAAACGTATTTGAAGTCCCGATTCTAAGACGTAAAGCATGGCACACTGAACTATCAAGTAGTCATCAACACACGTCTGCCAGGCATTCACAATGTCTGCAGTTGCGGGCGCGGGTGGTACACCTAACGGTGCTTCCAGGACGTAATTCTTCTGTGCAGCAATGAGGATAATCCTGAAGTTATAGACCCAGTCCGTGTAGTTGCTGCCATCATCTTTCAACTTAGCTTTCTCTAGGAACGCATTAAAATTCAAAGGAATGGTAGCATGGGCCATTAATCTACAACAACATAGACATGCAAAATACTATCAGGTACTAAGTTCATGATAAATTAAACTTCAATTAATCATATTACTTAAGAACTCCCACTTACATAGGCATCCCTCTAATCCTCTAAGTGATCACGTGATCCAAATCAACTAAACCATGTTCGATCATCATGTGAGATGGAGTAGTTTTCAATGGTGAACATCACTATGTTGATCATATCTACTATATGATTCACGCTCGACCTTTCGGTCTCAGTGTTCCGAGGCCATATCTGCATATGCTAGGCTTGTCAAGTTTAACCCAAGTATTCTGTGTGTGCAAAACTGGCTTGCACCCGTTGTATGTGAACTTAGAGCTTATCACACCCGATCATCACGTGGTGTCTCGGCACGACGAACTGTAGCAATGGTGCATACTCAGGGAGAATGCTTATACCTTGAAATTTAGTAAGGGATCATCTTATAATGCTATCGCCGTACTAAGAAAAATAAGATGCATAAAGGATAAACATCACATGCAATCAAAATATGTGTTATGATATGGCCATCATCATCTTGTCCTCATGATCTCCATCACCGAAGCATTATCATGATCTCCATTGTCACCGACACGACACCTTGATCTCCATCGTAGTATTGTTGTCGTCTCGCCAACTATTGTTACTACCACTATCGCTACCTCTTAGTGATAAAGTAAAACAATTACATGGCGAATGCATTTCATACAATAAAGCGACAACCATATGGCTCCTGCCAGTTGCCGACAACTTTGTTACAAAACATGATCATCTCATACAACAATTTATATATCATCATTTCTTGACCATATCACATCACAATATGCCATGCAAAAACAAGTTAGACATCCTCTACTTTGTTGTTGCATGTTTTACGTGGCTGCTACGGGCTTAGCAAGAACCATTCTTACCTACGCATCAAAACCACAATGATTTTTTGTCAAGTGTGATGTTTTAACATTCAACAAGGACCGGGTGTAGTCACACTCGATTCAACTAAAGTAGGAGAAACAGACACTCACTATCCACCTATGTGCGAAGCATGTCGGTAGAACCAGTCTCGCGTAAGCGTACGCGTAATGTCAGTCTGAGCCGCTTCATCCAGCAATACCGCCGAATCAAAGTATGACATGCTGGTAAGCAATATGACTATTATCGCCCACAACTCTTTGTGTTTTACTCGTGCATATAACATCTACGCATAGACCTAGCTCGGATGCCACTATTGGGGAACACAGTAATTTCAAAAGAAATCCTACGATCACGCAAGATCTATCTAGGTGATGCATAGCAAAGAGAGGGGAGAGTGTTGTCTACGTACCCTTGTAGACTGAAAGCGGAAGCGTTATGACAATGCAGTTGATGTACTCGTACGTCTTCATGATCCGACCGATCCTAGCACCGAAGGTACCGCACCTTCGCGATCTGCACACATTCATCTCGGTGACGTCCCACGAACTCTAGATCCAGTTGAGGTCGAGGGAGATTTTCGTCAGCATGACAACATGGTGATGGTGATGATGAAGTTACTGGCTCAGGGCTTCACCTAAGCACTACGACGATATGACCGAGGTGGAAAACTGTGGAGGGGGGCACCACACACGGCTAAAAGATCAACTTGATCAACTTGTGTGTCTAAGGGGTGCCCCCCTCCCGTATATAAAGGAGGAGAGGGGAGGCCGGCCAGCCCTCCTTGGCGCGCCCCCAAGAGGGGAAACCTACTAGGACTCCAAGTCCTAGTAGGTTTCCACCTAAAGGGAGAGAGGGGGAAGGAAGGAGAGGGAGAGGAGGAAGGAAAGGGGGGCGCTGCCCCCCTTCCTTGTCCTATTAGGACTCAAGGGGGAAGGGGCATGCGACCTGCCTTGGCCGCCCCTCTCTCTCCACTAAGTCCCATAGAGGCCCATTAGTTCCCCCGGAGGTTCCGATAACCCTTCGGCACTCCGGTTTTATCTGAAACTTCTCCGGAACACTTCCGATGTCCAAATATAATTGTCCAATATATCAATATTTATGTCTCGACCATTTTGAGACTCCTCCTCATGTCCGTGATCATATCCGGGACTCTGAACAACCTTTGGTACATCATATCACAGAAACTCATAATACCAATCATCACCGAACATTAAGCGTGCGGACCCTATGGGTTCAAGAACTATGTAGACATGAACGAGACTCACTTTGGTCAATAACCAATAGCGGAACCTGGGTGCTCATATTGGTTCCTACATATTCTACAAAGATCTTTATCGGTCAAACCGCATAACAACATACGTTGTTCCCTTTGTCATCGGTATGTTACTTGCCCGAGATTCGATCATCGGTATCATCATACCAAGTTCAATCTGGTTACCGACAAGTCTCTTTACTTGTTTTGTAATGCTTCATCCCACAACTAAATCATTAGTTACAATGCTTACAAGGCTTATAGTGATGAGTATTACCTAGAAGGCCCAGAGATACATCTTTGAAACACGGAGTGACAAATCCTAATCTTGATCTATGCCAACCCAACAAACACCTTCAGAGACACCTGTAGAGCACCTTTATAATCACCCATTTACGTTGTGACGTCTGGTAGCACACAAAGTGTTCCTCCGGTATTCGGGAGTTGCATAATCTCATAGTCCGAGGAACTTGTATAAGTCATGAGGAAAGCAGTAGCAATGAAACAGTCACGATCATAATGCTAAGCTAACGGATGGGTCATGTCCATCACATCATTCTCCTAATGATGTGATCCCATTCATCAAATGATAACACATGTCTATGGTTAGGAAACATAACCATCTTTGATTAACGAGCTAGTCAAGTAGAGGCATACTAGGGACTACATGTTTTGTCTATGTATTCGCACATGTACTAAGTTTCTGGTTAGTACAATTCTACCATGAATAATAAACATTTATCATGAATTAAGGAAATAAATAATAACTTTATTATTGCCTCTAGGGCATATTTCTTTCAAATACTTTGTGTAAAGAAGACAGAGCATGACAAGACTATTTGATTTTGCAGGGATAACTTTCTTTAGCGTTGATATTTTGTAAGGCATGATTGTTTGTTGGCATGCCTGAGTATTGATGTATTTATGTCAAATTATAGACTATTGCTTTGAATCACTGGTGTCTTAATATTCATGCCATGATTAGATATATGATCAAGTTTATGCTAGGTAGCATTCCACATCGAAAAATATCTTTTTTATCATTTACCTACTCGAGGACAAGCAGGAATTAAGCTTTGGGATGCTGATACGTCTCTGTCATATATATAATTTTTGATTGTTTTATGCCAATATTATACAACTTTTATACACTTTTGGCAACATTTTATATGATTTATTTGGACTAACATATTGATTCAGTGCCCAGTGACAGTTCCTATTATTTGCATGTTTTTTGTTCTGCAGAAAATCCATATCAAACGAAGTCCAAACATGATAAAAATTTACAAAGAATTATTTTTGAATATATGTGATTTTTGGGAGTTGGAATCGCCGCAAACGGAGGCCCACACCCACCACAAGACACCTGGGCATGCCCCAGGGCCTAGGTGCGCTGTGGTGGGTTGTGCTCACCTCGTACGTCGGTTGGAGCTCTACTTCAGGCGCAAGGAAGCTTATATCCAAAAAAATCGTGTTAAAATTTCAATGTAATCGGAGTTACGGATCTCCCGAAATATAAGAAACGGTTCTCGGCCAGATCTGGGGAACGCGAAACAGAAGAGAATAGAGAGGGAGATCCAATCTCGAAGGGGCTCCCGCCTCTCCGTCGCCATGGAGGCCATGGACCAGAGGGGAACTCTCCTCCCATCTAGGGGGGAGGCCAATGAAGAAGAAGGAGGAGGGGGCTCTCTCCCCCTCTCTCCCGGTGGCGCCGGAGTGCCGCATGGGAAAGGATCGTGACGGTGATCTACATCAACAATCTTGCTACCGTCAACACCAACTCTCTCCCCCTCTATGCAGTGGTGTAACACCTGTTCTCCCCGCTGTAATCTCTAGTTAAACATGGTGCTCAACTCCATACATTATTTCCCAATGATATTTGGCTATCCTATGATGTTTGAGTAGATCGATTTTGTCCTGTGGGTTAATCGTGATCTTGGTTGGTATGATTGCATATTTTATTTATGGTGCTGTCCTACGGTGCCCTCTGTCTTGTGCAAACATGAGGGGTCCCCACTGTAGGGTGTTGTAATACGTTCATGATTTTCTTATGGTGGGTTGCGGGAGTGACATAAGCTTAAACCCGAGTAGGTGGGTTGTTGCGTATGGGATAAATAGGAGTTGAGACTTAATGCTATGGTTGGGTTTCGCAACCTTAATGATCTTTAGTAGTTGCGGATGCTTGCTAGAGTTCCAATCATAAGTGCATATGATTCAAGTAGAGAAAGTATGTTAGCTCATGCCTCTCCCTCATATAGAATTGCAAGAATGATTACCGGTACTTGTTATTGATTGCCTAGGGACAAATGACTTTCTTGTTGACAAAAGCTATCCACTTGCAATTTATTCGTAGTTTTATTCTCGCAAAGTACTCGTAGTTTTATTCCTGCAAAATAGTTTCATACTTGTTTCCGGTAAACAAACGTCAAGTGTGCATAGAGTTGTATCAGTGGTCGATAGAACAGGGAATATTTGTTCTACCTTTAGCTCATCGTTGGGTTCGACATTCTTATTTATCAGAGAAGGCTACAAACGATACCCTATACTTTTGGGTTATCACTCCTGTGTTCGCCGGGAAGGGTGCATTGAAGTTGCCAAGAAGCACGCCGAATGGGAGCTGCACAATTTGGGCCGGAGAATCTACTTCGAGAGCAATGCGGGGGAGAGATCCAGGATGCCGCCCCCAAGTGCATCGGCGTTCGAGATCATCAACTAGACTAGGGCAGAGGCAAATACTCCAGCGGGCAAGGCAAGGTGGGAGTGCTTAGCAGGTCGGATGCCGACCAATGTTTCGCCTCTGCCCGAACGAGTGGATCCGCTGCCGTTTCTGTCTCGATGGCCAGGGCTAACATATGAAGAGCTCTGAAGATGTCTGCCCGCTCTCTGAACTTGTCTGAAGATCGTCCTATTAGTTTGTCTTGTGCCTTTCAATTATGTTCTTAATGAATAATGAAACTATGTTCCTCTTGTAATGCCTTGTGCCTTTCAATTACGTTCTCAATGAATGGTGAAACTATGTGCCTCTTGTAATGCCTTGTGCCTTTTAATTATGTTCTCAATGAATATGAAACTATGTGCTATCAAATTCAGTTTTTTCATAAGTTTGTGTGTCAAATTCAGTTTGAACATTAAGTTAACTTCATGCCAATTATTCTTGTCAATATGAGTATACTTTCATGTGAAAAAAGAGCACAGTTTCTTCAACAACAACTACTTCAAAATACAAGCCGTGCAAAAAATGCACTATGATGGGACCCTATCGCCAGGGATGCTGGCGGTAGGTCTGTACACCCTACCGTCGTTGGCTCTGGCGGTAGGATGTCTGCCAGGTCAGCTCCTTGCCGTTTGTGTGATGGCGGCTGCCGTTTCCCTATCGCCAAAGGTTCTCGCGGTAGGCTATGCAAGCCTACCGCCATAGAGTGCGACGGTAGCAAAAGGGTCAAATGGTGAATTTTTTTTTCAAACAGGGGCCAGATCCCAAATTTATACCTCGAAAGGGTCAGAACACGAAATTTAGCCTCTTCTGGTTGCCTCAGATCGGGAGCTGGATTGCACAAGGGATTTTGCGGGATCTTCTGTGGCAACAAACTCTACTGCAGATTCAGCAACACCTAAATCTTCTGCACCAAAGACAGCTTGTGGACCTGAACTTCCACGTCGCCATACTAGGTCCAAATATGGTATTGTCAAGGAAAAGGAGTAGAAAGATGGTACCATAAGGTATGATAAAGTCAAACGTGCCTTTCTTACTAGTATGGGTGAACCAACTCATTTGCATGATGCACTTGCTAGTACGGATTGGAAAGAAGCCATAGACAATGAATATGAGGCACTCATGAAAAATAAAACATGGCACTTGGTTCCACTAGAAAAAGGCAAATATTTCATAGATTGTAAATGAGTATATAAGATTAAAAGGAAGTCCGTTGGAAGCATAGACATGTATAAGGCTAGGTTGGTTGCGAAAGGTTTCATACAGAGATTTGGTATTGATTATGAAGATATGTTTAGTCCTGTTGTTAAAGCAGCTACTATTCGACTTGTACTATCCATTGATGTTTCTAGAGGCTGGAGCTTAAGGCAGCTAGATGTTCAAAACGCGTTTCTTCATGGTGTTCTGGAAGAAGAGGTTTTTATGCGGCAACCACCAGGTTATGAGAATATAAGAACACCTCATTACATTTGCAAGTTATATAAAGCTTTGTATGGTTTGAAACAGAACTCTATAGCCCGGTACTCAAGGTTGAGCACACAGTTGCAACAACTTGGTTTTAAACCATCTAAAGATGATACCTCACTATTTATTTTCAATAGAGGCAATATCACTATATTTGTTCTGGTATATATTGATGATATAATTGTTGCTAGTTCAAGTCCAGATGCCATCACTTGCCTGCTTAAGGATTTAAAGATGGAGTTTGCGCTCAAGGATTTGGGAGATCTTCATTATTCTCTTGGTATAAAGGTCAAGCAGGTAATAGATGGTATACTTTTGTCACAGGAAAAATATGCCAATGGCATTCTCTGGATAGTAGGATTGGAAAATTGCAAGCCTGTAAGTACACCAATCTCAACTTCAGAAAAGCTCACAATTGACAGTGGTGAAGGACTTGGACCTGAGGATGCAGCAAATTACAGGAGTGTTATAGGTGCATCGCAATATTTAACACTTACTGGTCCTGATATTTCTTATTCTGTGAACAAAGTCTGTCAGTATCTACATGCTCGTACAACTGTTCACTGGACGGCAGTTAAAAGAATTGTGAGGTATCTCAAATCTTTAGGAGGACTTGGACTCAAGATTGTCAAATCTCCTTCTATGCTTGTGTCTTCTTATTCAGATGCAGACTGGGTAGGGTGTGCTAATGATAAAAGATCTACAGGTGGATTCGCTGTATTTCTGGGAACAAATCATATATATTGGAGTGCGAGAAAACAGGCTACAGTCTCAAGGTCAAGTACTGAGGCTTAGTATAAGGCTCTAGCAAATGCTACAAGTGAAGTTATGTGTATTCAGACTTTGCTTTATGAGCTTGGGGTCAGAACTCCACGGGCTGCAAGATTATGGTGTGATAATATTGGTGCAACCTATCTTTCAGCTAATCTTGTTTTTCATGCACGCACAAAGCACATTGAGGTTGATTTTCACTTTGTCAGAGAAAGAGTAGATCGCAAGTTACTGGACATAAATTTCATACCTACAGGTGATCAATTAGCTGATGGCTTCACAAAACCTCTTACCATGAGAAGGCTTGATGAGTTCAAATACAATCTCAACCTTGGAGTTTCGTAGGTTCAGATTGAGGGGGAGTGTTGGAATACAATTGTATGGAGATAGAACTAGTGTTTAAACGTGTAATCCTTTCCCATCTCTTCTTTTGTCTATCTCCTCCTGTATCAACCTTCTCCATAATCTCTCGATCGAACTACAGATCGAACAACTTGTAAGCCACGACATGATCTATATAAATACAGTGCGACCCGAGAAAATGGTTCAACGCTTCCCAAACAATCTTATATGTTCCGCCGTTGTCCTTCAGTTCGTTGGCTTTGCCTCTCCTTCCTTGCTTGCTCGGGGAGTGATTTGTTTGGTTGTTGGGTACATGTTGCGCTGCGTTGTTTTTCGATATGCGGTTTGAAGGGTAGAAGCCCAAGAAAAGAGAACGGCATGGACCCTGTAGAAGAGAGGCGTGGCAAATAACGCATCGTTAATATTACAACTTGGACTTGGTTGTAGAAATGGAGGAAAGTTGCTGGAGACATAGGGAGTCTTAGAACTTACATGTGACGGTCAGTTTGATGCACAAAATTTTAAAATATGTGATTGCAGTCATTAAACTTGCTTGGATGTGTAAATACGGTCACATCTGTTGTACTTTTTTTATTTACTTAGGAAGTCTCTCAAATAAAAAGGAAAAATAAAAGAGTGGCCGGCTCGCATGGACAACAACAATGCCAACAATGCGTATTTGTTTACATAGCACAACTTCGGTATATATCCTATCAACGCGGACCGAAAAAATTAAAGATAAAATATATGTAGCCATAAAAAAAGTGCCACCGGCGGGTTCAAACCCGTGACATCTCGATACACTCGTGCCTAAGCTAACCACCAGGCAACTGCAAAAATGTACTAATTTGGTGATAAACAATGTATAAGAATTTATCTCTTTTTTTCTATGTAAGTACTTACCATTTAAACAAAGATTAAACATTGTAAAAATATATTTTTGTAATTCAAAATATGTTCATGCGTTAAAAGAAACTAGACAAACATTGTTTTTAATTATGTAAACATTTTGGTACATTGTATAACTACACGGATATTATTTTGAAATGCGTTAACATCTTTAAAATGCAACATACTTTTCTTAATTTACACAAATATTTTTAAGAATATTTAAACATTTGTATAAATGCCACGTAGTTATTTTAACGCATGAACATATCTTGAATTACACAAATATTGTTTTACAATGTTTAAACAATTTATATTTTTATTAAATAAAATTAATAACTGATACAAACATTTAAAATGTTTGTATAATTAAAACAAATGTGCATATAATTATTGAAGTGCTTGTATAATTAAAACAATATTTATGAATTTTAATTTTTAAAATATTTGTATAATAATTATACAAATGTTTTTAATATTCATACAAATTATTTCAAAGTAATACATGAACAATTTTTATGCTCCACGAATTTCTAAAATAAAACTAGCAGGATCTATTATACAAACGTTTTTCTAATTATGAATATTTTAAAAATATTCCACGAATTTCTAAAAAAGGTACATTTTTATAATTTTGAATATTGTGAAAAATATCTGTATGATGATTATACAAACTTTTTTTATAACTTATAAGTATTATTTAAAATAATAATACATGAACAATATTTGGAAGTTGTCTTATTATTGAGATTATTATTTACATACTACAAATTTCAGAAAAAACAAAAAGTGCAAAATGGGCCGCGCGGACCCCAGTCCATTTGTGCTCCACGAGCGCCACTGTTATTTTGCATTAAGGGCAAGCGTCTGGTGGCAGGTTCGAGACGTAGCAGTCACACATCTTCAGGTTATTTTTTTCCTACTAACACGACGAACCCACTAGTGGTTAGCTTTTTTTGCCAAAAAGAAAAGGACAAGGGGATTTTGTGCAAAGATGCGTCCATGTGTCACTGACTGTGGACCCTATCTACGTTGGCGTGCCACACAAACGCGGATATGCTCGCGTATGGAATATGTGACCGTATTTGCACGCCGCCAACTGTGTTAAATGCAACTTCCTTACAACAAACACAAGATACCTATTGTCAAAGTTCTCGACAGATGGTGAGTTTGGCTAAGTCAAGTGCTTTCTTTAGCCCCAATACAAGTGTTGTTTCAAAAGCGGAGATTCTTCAAATTTTACACATTGATACAAATGCATTGTCTAGTAAATATCTGGGACTTCCAGTGTTGGTGGGGGCAGATAGAAGTGATTGTTTTAGCCTCCTTGTTGAGAGAATTAAGATCAGACTCATGGGATGGATGGAGAAGATTTTGTCTATTGGAGACGAGGGAATTTTATTGAAAGTTGTGGATCAAGCTATACCTGTATTTGCGATGTCTGTGTTTAGCCTACCTAAATGTATATGCAAAGAGATCATAGGTTTAATTGCTCAACGAGGAGCACAAAGGATGCACAGGAGAGCATGGTGAAAATTGTGTAGTCCTAAAAGTGAGGGTGGTATGAGAATCTGATACCTTTACTCCTTTAATCTGGCTATGTTAGCTAAAACAATGTTGGAGGTTAATTACGGATTCAGACTCACTAGTCGTGAGAGTTTTAAAGGCTAAATATTATCCTAATGGTTCTCTCCTTGAGGCTACAACGAAGAATGGTTCTTCTTTCACATGTCAAAGTATTCTTGGGATTGGAGACTTTTGAAAAGGGTTTCATTTGGAGAATTGGTTCTAGAGAGCATGTGGATATTTGGAAGGATCCGTGGATTCCTTCAAGTCCGAACATAATGGTAATTACTCCAAGGGGCAATACACTTTTAACTAGAGTATGTGAGCTAATTGACCCGATGAGTGGCACAGGGATGACAAACTAATCTCTAATTTATTCAACCCGGTTAATGTGCGCCGAATTCTCTAAATACCAATTCATCTTCATGCCTTTGATGATTTTATAGCATGGAACCCAAATAGAGTTGGAATTTTTTTTCGTTCGAAGTGCTTATCATGTGCAGTGGATGCATACTTTTCGGGTACATGCAAACATGTTGGAGAGCCCGGGTGGGTCTACCCCTTTGACAGTTTGGAGTACTCTCTGGAAGCTATAAGTTCCATGTAAAATACATATTTTTAGATGGAGAATATTGCGAGGAATCATTCCGCTACACGCTATCCTTGCCAAAAGGCATGTTGGCTCGAATGGAGCTTGTCCTATTTGTCACCAGGGGTGAGGACATCCGACTCATATTTCAGTGTACTAATGAGCGGGGTTTATTGTCTCATGTGGGACTTACAGAGATCATTGAAAATGCGCTACAAATTGAAAGATCAGGGTCGGCTATCTTTGAATACATACTCTCAATGGCCAATGAGGAGTTAACAATGCATGCATTATTGAGTTTTAAGCAGGTCATTGTTGTGGGTGGATGGTATCTATGGTGGATCCGAAGGAAAATAACTCATAATGAACAAGTTCTGCCAGCTTGGAGATTGGTGTTTTAGGTTCTATCAATCGCGAGTAACCACCGGAAGGCATTGTCGCGCCCAAATACCATTTCTATTAGAGTAAGTCAATTCCTTGGTTTTTTAAATTAAATGTTGATGCAGATTTTTTTTACCCAGATGAAGGAGTCGTGGCTACATCAACCGTAATCCGGGAGAAAATTTTGTGGTGGCATAATGCAAATCTATCCCATTCGCTACAGATTTAATCACAACAATAGCTTTGGACATGAGAGATGGCCTTGCGTTTGCTAATTCTCTTGGTGTCAATAGACTGGAAGCAGAATCATACCCTCTATAAGTTATCAACTTTTGTAATGGTCAAAATAGATGGTGGGACTCAGCTCCAACTATCTTCTCAGATTGTGTGGATATAAGAGCATCTCCAGCCGCGCCCCCAACAGGCCCTCCCCATGCGTTTTTTCCGCGCCGGCGCCGAAAAAACGGCCCAGTCGCCCCCCCAGAAGCCCGTTTTTCGCCTGCTCGAGCCGAAATTGGTGCCAGCGGACCCAAGCAGAACCCGGCGCCCTGGGGGGCGCCTGGGGCACCGGCACAAGCGAAAAGGGCGCGTGGGTCCGCCCTGTCGGCGTGTCAAGCGCCTCTTCCCGCCATTTTTTCCCGCTTTTCCTCCACTTTCCCCCATTTCCCTCCCATTTGCTCCTTTCCTCCCGCCATTCTCCCTCCAGCTCGCCTCCTAGCCGGCCGCCATGCCACCGAAGAAGTACGCCGTCCCCCGCGCCGTGGCGACCGCGACGGCCTCCGTCGCCCAGTCGAAGCAGAGGAAGCCGACGGTGCCGCCGTCCAAGCCGCCGAGCATCTCAAACGCCAATTGGAGGGTGGAAGTACAGTGACGGGAGGCCGTCACCGCCGACCGGTGGAACAGGGCCGTCGCCAAGAAGGCCCGTGACAACACGGCGCGCGCGGCTGCGGGTGCCGCTGCCGCTGACCAGGCCGAGGTTGAGGCGACTCGCGCGGGGATGATGAATCCCCCCGGCAACCACGCGCCCTGGGCCCAGCAAGGCGTTGGGTCTCCGACGCCGCATCCATGGGGGTCGCCGGGCTATGCCAACGGGGATGCACACGGTGGGTTCAACCCAAATGTCACTTTCCCCCATGGCCACCCCGCCCAGCGCACGCCCTCGCCCACCTTCACCGGCGTGCAGTACCCTCCATACAACTACTCACCGCCCGCGTACGCGTGCTCCCCGACGCCCCCTCTCCATTGTTGCGCGCTGCCCTTCTCTCACCTCGGCGACGCCGACGAGACCGAGGCCGACATGGACGGCATCATCATGGAAGGTTCGACCGCGACCGCCGCGTCTCCCGGGTTCACCGCGGACGAGACGGTGGATCTCAGCGGCCGAATGGACGGCGAGCTCGGCTACGTCTATGACGATGAGGAGCAGGAGGAGCAGGACGAGGAGGAGGAGGAGGAGGAGGAGGAGCCGACGAGGGGGTGCAAGAAGAAGAAGGTGTCGGCCAGGCCAGAGCCGCGCATCAAGTGGGTGTCCAAAAAGGAGGAATGACTCGCCGAAGCATGGAAAGTCATTTGCCTCGACCCCACCACCGGCGCGAACCAGAGCATCGTGACATACTGGGCGCGCATCATGGCCGAGTTCGACGAGCGCAAGCTTGTCGACCCCTACTTCAAAGGCGTCTACATGCAATGCGGGTCGAAGGCAATGGCGAACCATTGGGGGCGTATCCAGGGGGCGTGCAACAAATGGCATGGGGTCATCGAGGAGGTCATCGGTCGCCAGGAGAGCGGCGCCAGCATTGAGGATCAGGTATGCCACGCAGGTCTCCCGCCTCTTTTCGCCGTGCACCCGCCAACTGTTTGTTCGTCCCCACGCAATTGTTGCATATGTTCGGCCTGTATAGGCAAAGCAACAACAACGCTGAGTTCAAGTACCTCCACGTCTACAAGTGCATTGACAAGTGCGACAAGTGGGCGGAAGTCCATCGCACTCTCGAGAAGGCCAAGGAGACCTACAAGCCTGACGCGCCGACTCCGGGCGCGTAAGATGGGTGGCCGGATGGCAACAAAGGTGCCAAGAAGGGGAAACACGCCGAGGCGGCCACAACTCGCTGCCTCGCCGACACACAGGTCTGGGCCGCCCTTCGTGAAGAGGAGACCGAGGCGCGGTGGTCGGCGTTGATGTCGACCAGCGCCGTCAAGCTCGACCTACTCCGGACCAACGTCGCGGCGAAGAAGAGGAACAACGACCTGGCTTTCCTGCTGGGCGGGGCGGACATGCTCCAGAGCACCGACGAGGCGGTCAAGGCGTGGTGCAGGGCGCATGTTGGCCTCATCCTGGACCAGCTTCTCTCGACGATGCCGCCTATGCCCACGCCCATGCACACGCCGCCACCGCCGCCAAGCCCGACCGCTGATGCCGCCGAGACTGCCCGTAGCACAGAAGCCACGCCGCCAAGAACGGAGGCCCTGTCAAGCCGGCGCACGCCGACTCCGCCAACGCCGGAGGCAACCTCGCCGCCTGATGCGCGCTTCCGCCCTTTTCTGCTTTTTTTGTACGCCAAACTTTTCATCCGGCCGCCGATCTACTGGCCTCTCGATCGCCGGATTGTGGCGTCTATTTTGGGCGCGGGAATGACTATGTTTGAATTTGCCATGGCTGGGGGGCGGCGGTTGGGGGCGTGACTGGGAGCTAGGCTTCCCCCAGGGGCCGAACTAGCACCGGCTCGCCCCCAGGCCGCAATTTTTCGGCACCCTGGGGGGCCGAACGGCTGGAGACGCTCTAAGTACTATGATTGGGGAGGTCAAATTTAAGCATTTTCATCGTTCATGTAATCAAGTGAGTCATGTGCTAGCTAATTTGTGCTTCTGTAATAAATCTTGTTTTAGCTGGTTGGACGAGCCTCCTGGCTGTGTTGTCAGTAAGCTTGTGGATGACGTAAACCTATTTTAATTCAATAAAGCTAGTCATGATGGTCTTCCTCAAAAAGATACGTATGTATGGGCAGCGCCTGCTACAATAGCTAGCAGTTTTTTAAAGATCTATTCATGTTCAATCATAGTGGTACAACGAACACCAGAAATAATAAAATTACATCTATATCCATAGACTACCTAGCGACGATTACCAACACTGAAGCGAGCCGAAGGCGCGCCGCTGTCATCGCTCCTCCCTCGCTGGAGCCAGGTAAAACTTGTTGTAGTAAACAGTTGGGAAATTGTCGTGCTAAGGCCCCATAAGATCAACACACCAGAATATCAACCACTGCCGATGAAGAGTAGCGTGGATCAGAAGCATCCAATTTGAAGACACACGAATATAGATGAACGTGAACCAAATCCGAGCAGATCCACCAAAGACAGATCCATCAGAGACACATCTCCACACACCCACCGATGATGCTAGACCCACCACTCATACGGAGGCTAGATGGGGAGAACATCCACTAGTAGAAAAAGCCCCATTTGTCCCGGTTCATAAGGCCCATTTGTCCTGGTTACCGAACGGGGACTAAAGTGTCGATACTAAAGCCTAGCACCTTTAGTCCCGGTTCGCCCACGAACCAGGACAGATGGGGCTCCACGTGGCCGTTGCGGCTTGCCCAGGTAGGAGGACCTTTTGTCCTGATTGGTGCCATCAACCGGGACCAAAAGGCTTCCATGCATCAACAGTTCAGGGGCTGGGGTTTTTGTTTTTGTTTTTCTTAAGGGTGGGTGGGTTGGGGGTTTTGTAGGCTTAATTTAGGGGTTTCATATATTGTGTTAGCTAGCTAATAGATAGAAGTGCCATCTCTTATCTCCGTGCTTGGTCGACGCTACGTACTATACGTATAGAGAGGACTCGACACGCTAGCTAGCTTGTAAGCAAATGAAGGAAACCATTAAGTACATAAGATCCTCATGAACATATACAAAGAGAAGTGATTGACCTCTCCTTCTCCGAGAGATTGGTCGAACAACAAGTTTTCGTATATCTATCCGACGCTACTGGCTACATATATACAATATAAGATCTCTTACAAAATCCCCTAACATCTGAACTCAACTTCCACATGGTATTCTCCGTCTTTGTTGATGACGTGGTCAAGAAAGAATCCCGCCAATTCCTCTTGAATTGCTCGTATGCGATCTTGTGGTAGGAGTTCATCCCACATCTGAAACATCTAATTTGAAGATGGGGGTCAATACATATATATGAATGAAACTCAACACAAATGATGGTAATAAAATAAAATTTTGAATATTATTGCTTACGCACTTCATTTTGTTTTTTAGAGTAGGCCCGCTCACAGGCCATGTGGCGGATGAACTCGCAAATGTAGTATCCACAGAAATAATTTCCGGGTTCCTGCCACAACCACTTTACAAGAAATAGAGGTCAATCAAACTGATAAGCAAGCATGCTAAATGGTATTGATGAAACTAGCTAGAATCAGTGGGAGATGCGCAGAACTAGCTAGTAGTACTTACTTTCGGGTTGTTAAATCGCAGCTCCGCCAGCAGTCCCGGAGCTTGTGCGGTGAACTTTTTCAAACCCTGCCAGACAAAGAAAACAACTACTTGATATCAGGAAATGAACAAAGTTGCCGATATGGTGCGATAATGATCGATTGAACTTACTTCTCTAGCATTTTAGTCATGGTCACATACTCCTCAGGATTTTTTTGTTTTGAGTCTATGATGGTTACTAGTCCCTGCTCAAGCTTAATCTCTAGCAGAATAAAGTTGAAGCTGCGCACACATGCATAACTCATCAATTACATTACTATATCCTCGAGTAATAAGGGAAACCGAATATGCACAAGACAGTAACACTCACATGTATTCGTAAGGAAAGAGTATTGTATCTTTGTTTTGATTTCGAAGTAACGATGCAAGCAAGTAGGCCTCCGTTAGTTTCGCATCATGTGTAACATTCCATTCATCCATGAGATTTGTGTTAATGAACCCAATATCACCTATTTGTCTTTTCTTCAATTCGGTGATCTTCAATCTGCATAATATAGTGATGATAATTATATATACATGCAATGAAAGAGCTGAGCTATATATAGAGACTTAATTAATTACACAGAAGTAGTACTTATAGACAGTAGCAAGTGATGATTGTTTTATCGAGGGCCTTTTGATTGAAAAACTGGAAGAACTCCTCATATGGAACAAACAACAGATCAATTCCAACGAGGTCGTGCTCCTATTTACTCCCTCCGTTCCTTAATATAAGGTGTATTATTTTTCCAAAAAGTCAAACTTCTCTAAGTTTGACCAAGTTTATAGACAAAAATATCAATGTCTAGAATTCCAAATCATGATCACTAGATTCATTATGAACTATATTTTTATATTTTATATATTTAGTATTATAAATATTTATATATTTTGCTGTAAAGTGGGTCAAACATAGACAACAGTTGACTTTTTTAAAAACTAATACACCTTATATTTAGGAACGGAGGGAGTAACTCTCAGCGTCAAAGTATCCGTCCCAGACTTGTTGTCCATGTACCAATCATGGAATCTTCGCATCATCGTTGTTAGAGGAGTACAAGGTTTGACGAGAGGCTTCCCCTGCCAGAATTTGAATGTGTCCACCTCCATTATATCAAAAAGTGCATCGTCGGGCATGTAATCTCCAGGATTGGTACCGGGTAGCATCCCCAGAAGATTAGCAATGATTTCGCAAGACACATTGAGCGGGGGGCACGATTGCTTCGCTTGTTCGCCGAGCTGGGGATTTTTCCCACTTCTTCGTTCTGCTAACCTTTGATCAGTGAAAGTACTTCCCGACCGCTCCGCTTCCTTATATGTCCTTTCAATAACGCGGTCATAGTTGGATTGCGGCGGAGGTGGTAATGGTCGCTGCAGGGCATCCAAAGTGCGCTTCGCTTTCACCGGATCTATCTTCTCCTCCGGAGGTGGATGTTTCTTAGCTTTTACCGATTCAAAGAAGTCCCTCACTTGGCCTTCACAGATCTTCTGGTTTCCCTCCTCGATCCCCTTGTATGGTAACTTCTCTAGAGGCTTGAGAGATGATGGACCGAATCTGTATTGCCTCCCGCCTCTGGCTATACTGCTAGACGCCGGAGCAGCGGGAGCGGCTGCGGCTGTCTTCTTTCATTGCTTACGTGTAACGACCAGACCTCAAACATTCTAGTCTCTGTGCATCAGTTTCATCCCTGGATTGGTAATGCTGACACGCACAGTACTTGAGGATTTATAACAGCGTTTCAATCACACACTTATTACATCGAATGTCTCAAAAAGAGAACTTATTACAATAATATGGCTTGAGGCCATCTAAATACGATAACAGCGGAAGGCTTGGAAGATAAAGTGAGTCCATCAAACTCCAACGGCATAGCTGAGTGAACGACAACAACCTATGGCACCGTACTCGTGATGTGAAAAGTCTGCAACATGATATGTTGCAGCCCGAAATGGGTCAGCACATGGAATATGCTGGCAATGTAACACATAGAGTAATGAACAGATAAATGCTATCACTACATGCATAAATGGCTGGTGGAAAGCTCTATGGTTACGGTTTTGCATAAAGCCAATTTTCCCTACATCAAAGGAATAAATTTTATTTAACTATCATGGTGGTTGTTAAACATTGAGAAGGTTCCTCCAACTCAATCCCAATTAAACATCATCAATTAGCCAACAAAATTAATTTAGAGTGATGAGATCAACATGATAATCCAAGAACCAGATACTCTAGATGTCCATAACCGGGGACACGGGTAACCATGATTAGTTTGTACACTCTGCAGAGGTTTGCACACTTTTCCCCACAAGACTCGACCGCATCCATGATCGAAGGATTGAGACATAGTCTTTCTGAAGCATTAACTCTCTACTCCGGGTAGACAGTACCACCCACATCTGCTAGTATACCTCTTCAAGAGCTCACGCAACATACTCAATTATGCCATAGCCCATAATGGCTTGTGGCTGCACACGGAAGTTTCTAGCATGAATAATCTTATGATCCCTTTGAGCCTGGGTGGCGAACCCTAGGATGATCACATGGGTACTCCGGGATATCCTAGGACAACACTGGATTCTCCACGTGCCCTGACAACCACTGGGTACTCTAGGGTGCCTCAACCAATCCACCTAGATGTGTATTTAAGTAGCCACCTTAAGTTAACCATTAATTAAAAACACTCACATATGTCGTGGATACACTCACACAAACCACGTCTACGAGCATAGCATAGCAATCCTGAGCATAACGTACAAGTAACTCCCAAAGGTTTGACAATAAAAAGGCAATAGGTTCTACCTCATCATCTACTTCCCAAACCCACATATTAAACAGATCCTAACCATGCAATGTTTGAGGATTGTAACTAATGCATAAAAACTGGGTAATAAAGGGATATGATAAAAGTGTTACTTGCCTTGCTGACGATCTGCAAAACCTAGGGACTCGTAGTAGCATGCTTCACACTCCGGGTATTCTATCGCAAACAAACAATAACATACATCAGCAATCAAACAAGAAGCACGGGTAAAACTCAAATAAGAGATCTAACCAGAAAGTTCAACTGAAGAACTCCAGTTTGCAAAAAGAATCAAAAC
Organism: Triticum aestivum; assembly: GCF_018294505.1. Lineage (NCBI taxonomy): Eukaryota > Viridiplantae > Streptophyta > Magnoliopsida > Poales > Poaceae > Triticum > Triticum aestivum. The sequence continues at coordinate 588,172,278 of NC_057810.1, forward strand.
AAACGGAGCAACGAAACTCAAACTACGAAAGAAACAAGAATCATTTACTAATCTGGACTAAAGTCAAATTTCACAGTACCAAAATCTTGTTTAAGTTGGTTAAAAATAAAGAGGGCTTCGAGACAAAGATTAAGGTGCTTGTTTCATCTAATTCGGATAAACGAGCGAAAAGTTATACTAGATCGAAGATCAGGGCAGAAATCACGATCGAAAATAATCGCGGAAAAGCCCTGGAAAAACAAAACGATACGAACAGGATAACGAATGAACGTTTGCTGTCTGTGACTAACTAACGAACAACATTCGTTAAAACGAACGTACGGACGTACGTCCCCTATTTAGCTAAACCGAAAAAAAACCGAACCGATCTAAAAAAACTAGATCTAGGGTTTTCAAAAAACGATCAGTTTTCTGAGAAAAATTGGGACGGCGGCGGTGGCTACCTCGGCGAGGTCAACGGCGGCGGTGACGGCAGCGGCGGGTGGCTATGCCGGTGGAGCGGCGGGGTCGGCGGCGGCGGCGCGGTGCGGCGGAGTCGGCGGCGACGGCGGCGGCGCGGCGGGGAGGCACCGACGCTAGAGTTCGGCTGGGGCTGGCAGGGCAGTCGGGCCTCGGGCCTCGCCCTTTAAAGGCCGACCGGGCGGTGTCCGGGTCGGGCATGGCCTGTTAGGTCGGTGCACTTTTTTTAAATAAACTGACGCAGAAAAACAAACGAAAGAAATACTAAACGAAGTCTAAAAATCCTAAAATAAATTTTCACGGTCCGCTAATAATATTGCAGACAAAGTGAACATTTATTTAGGCCACTAATGCAATTTTGGAAAATGCATTTTTTCCTAATTCAAATAAAATAGCAATAAAAGTCCAAATAAAATACTTATTTGATTTTAACATTTTTCCTCCAATATTTCTTTTATTTTGGAGAAGTCATTTTATCTCCTCTCTTTTATTTTAACACTGGAAATATTTCGAAGACAAAAATGATTAAAACCAAAATGATCCTCCTTTCAATATTTGAAAAAAAACTCAAATATGAAAATAACGAAATCCCCAACTCTCTCCGTGGGTTCTTGAGTTGCTTAGAATTTTCAGGATCAACCAAAATGCAATAAGAATATGATATGCAATGATGCTTTATGTATAACATTCCAAATTGGAAATTTTGGGTTTTACAAACCTGCCCCCCTTAAGATGAATCTCGCCCTCGAGATCCGGGTTGGCTAGAAAATAGGTGTGTGTGGTCCTTCCTTAGGTATTCCTCTCGTTCCCAGGTGGCTTCCTCCTCGGTATGGTGGCTCCACTAAACTTTGCAAAACTTGATAACCTTGCTGCATGTGACTCGGCTGGCAAACTCGAGAATCTTCACAGGTTTCTCCTCGTAGGTCAAATCACTATCCAGCTGTGTCGGCGTTCTAGGAACGGGGGTACCCAGAATTGCCTGCCTGCAGCCTGCAGCGTGGCTCAAGGAGTGGCCCAGTACGACCCATCTTCATCAACACAAGCTCAAGACCCTCGCGAGGGGCCAACCCTCATAGGGCGGATGACATGAAGCTTCCTTAGGCGCAACCTCATCAGGCTGGCTCGTGAGGAGGCGGAGAGATCAAGGTGGGGTACCTCACGAGGTGCCCGTGACGCAAGCCATGAAGACCGAAGCCAGGCGGGCGCCGGCCTGCGCAGTGTCCTTGTTTCCCCTTTGGTGCAAAGGGGGCAAGCGCAAACCAAGGTATCAAGCAAAGGCTACCATTTCGGTGCAACAAGACCAAGACCAGCAGAACGACAGGATGGAGGTCATCATGGAGCCCAGGACGACGTCATCATCAGAGCCTTTGGCAGGCGAAGACCAACTTTAGTCAGGATAAGTGTACTAGATGTTCCCCTTCAAAATGGCCAATTGTTGGCACCCTTCCCGCTCAATATTTGGGAAGAGGACCAGGGCCTCGCTCTATAAATAGGACTAGCCATTCTCAAGGCAGGGGATGGACTAATCGACCAATCAAACCTTAGCCAGAACCACCCACACCAACACAAGAACTCCTCCCCTCGCGAGGCTGTTCTTCCTTTGTATTGTTCATCATCAGCCCCTGAGGCAATCCACACACCACACACTGGAGTAGGGTATTACACCACAATGGTGGCCTGAACCAGTATAGACCTTGCATCCCTTGTGTTGTTCTTCGTGTAGCCTAGATCCTCCGCGAGGCGACGAGACGTGAGTTGGTAGAGGAGCGATCTCCGTGCGCACCCCAGAGTTCGAACCTTAAGGGTCTGCCGGAACCCGAAATCCGACATTTGGCGCGCCAGGTAGGGGTGCGCCGAAGCTCTCCCTTCCGCCGGCCTGTTCTCCGCCGACATCGCGTTTCGCCCACATGGTGGACAACACGCCGCACGCTCCCGCAGCCGATGCCAATGCTGGGGCCAGGGGGCTCCGAGCCTTGGCACCCGCCTTGCGGCAGGTGCAGTGGCCACGCAAGTTCAAGCCAGAGATGCCACTGCGCTACAACGGCGCGATGGACCCGCTAGTTTTCCTTCTGGGTAAGAGGAAGCCGTCCTCAAGGCGGGGGGTGACGATGGGGTGATGGCCAACTGGTTTCCCATGGCCCTCGCCGGCGTTGCTCGCATGTGGCTGCTCCACCTACCGGCGGGTTTTGTGACCTCCTAGGGGGAACTGCATGACCTTTTCCTTGCTTGTTACGCCGCGCCAGTGCCCCCGGTCGTCGTAGCTCACACGCACCACCCTCGAGCTGCCACGTCAAGCCGTTCACCCGCCAGATCGGCGCCGCCTCCAAGCGCCAAGAAACCCCCCCGGGCTGGGTGGCGCCCAAGGCCGATCTGACCTTCAGCTTGGATGATCACCCCTCCAACCCAGCATACTCGGGCGTGCTCATGATGTTGTGCACACCCACCGTCTGCCAGGCGGCCATCACCAAGACCCTCATCGACGGCGGTGCTGGCCTCAGCGTGCTCTCGGTGGAAGCCTTCAGCCTCCTCCAGATGCCGCCAGGGCGGCTTCAGCCCAGCAGGCCCTTCTCGGGCGTCGGAGGCAGTTCCACCCGCTCCCTGGGATAGATCCGCCTCCCGGTGACCTTCGGCACCTACGATAACTTATGCACGCAGTTGATTGACTTCGACATCGCCCCCATCGGTCTCCCGTACAATGCCATCCTCGGCTACCCAGCCCTGGCCTAGTTCATGGACGCGACTCACCCGGCGTAAGACCTCATGAAGATGCCCGGGAGCAACGGCGTCCTTACCGTGTCCGGAGACACCGGGGATGCGTTGCAAGCGCTCAAGCTTGCTTTCAAGACTGCCGCAGTGGCACAGCCCGCCAGCTCAGTCGCCCTCAAGCCCAAGAGGGCTACGCCAGCCAAAAAGAAGCAACAATTCAGCCAAGACAAGGCGGAGACCAAGCAGGTACCGGTCCACGAGGATGAGCCCGCCGGTGCTACCTTCACCATAGGCACCAACCTTGAGCCTGAACAGGAGGAGGCCCTGGTTAGTTTCCTGCACGTGAACAGGAAGGTGTTTGCATGGGAGCCTAATCAGCTGGCGGGAGTCCCGAGGGATGTAATTGAGCATCATCTCAATGTGTGCCCCAACGTGCTCCCTGTGAAGCAGAAGGCAAGGTGGCAGTCCACTCAAAAGCAGGCCTTCATCATCCAAGAGACCCGCAAGTTAGAAGCAGCAGGGGTCATTCGCGAGGTCCGCTACCCTGATTGGCTGGCCAACCCTGTTGTCGTGCCAAAAAGGGAGGAAAAGGAACGCATGTGTGTCGACTTCACCAACCTAAATAAAGCCTGCCCACATGATCCATTCCTGCTCCCTCGCATCGACCAAATTGTCGACTCTACCGCTGAGTGTGACCTACTGTGCTTCCTAGATGCCTTCTCGGGTTATCATCAGATCAAGATGGCGGTGGATGACATGGAGAAAACGGCCTTCCTAACCCCGTGTGGGGTGTACGGCTATACCTGCATGCCGTTTGGGTTGCAATGCAGGCGCGACCTTCCAGCGATTAATGCACATTGCTTTGGGACGACAACTCGGGAGGAACGCTGAAGCTTACGTTGATGACATTATGGTGAAGTCTCGGGAGGCGAAAACCCTGATACAGGAATCGGAAGAAACCTTCGCGAGCCTCAGCGAAGTGGACCTGCGGCTCAACCCAGAGAAGTGTGTGTTTGGAGTCCCCTCGGGCAAGCTCCTGGGCTTCCTCGTATCCCATAGGGGCATTGAGGCTAACCCAGAGAAGGTCAAGGCAGTCGAAGACATGAGCCCGCCGAAGACCCTCAGGGAAATGCAGAAGCTCACCGGGCGTGTAACCGCTTTAGGACGTTTCATCTCCAAGTTGGGAGAGCGAGCGCTTCCCTTCTTCAAGCTGATGAAGAAGAAAGGCCCCTTCGAATGGACTGAAGAGGCCGACAAAGCATTCCAAGACCTCAAGAGGTACCTTACCAGCCCCCGGTAATGGTGGCTCCGCGCCCTCGGGAGCCCCTGGTGCTCTACCTTGCAGCCACCCCTTACTCCGCTAGCGCAGCCCTGGTGGCAGTTAGAAAAGAGCGCCAGGCCTCGGCCGCAGCCGCATTCCTGGCCAAGGCAGAGCAAGGCTAGGAAGGCCTCGCAAAGACCACGACCACGGCAGAAAAGGATCAGCCTCATTAGGGGAACGCACCCGGAGTGGAGGAGGCCCCCTCAGGCGACCATGGACTAAGGGACACGCCGCCTCAGGTCGCACCTCAACCTCCAGATGACGCGGGCCGTGCCAGTACCCTCAACCTCGTCGAGCACCCGGTGTACTTCGTCAGTACGGTGCTGCGAGACGCGAGGGCACGGTACCCAATGCCCCAAAAACTGCTCCTCGCACTGTTAGTGGCCTCGCGCAAGCTGCGGCACTACTTTCAAGGCCATCCCATCAATCTCGTCTCAGCCTACACCCTGGAAAGGGTACTCAGGAGCCCCAATTCAGCAGGGAGGGTCGCCGAATGGAACATCAAACTACAAGCATTCCAGCTAGAATTCAGCACTACCAGTGTCATTAAGGGAGCTGCGCTCGCAGATTTCATGGCGGAATGGACAGAGGCGCCAGGGATCAAAATGGGCGAGGACCGGTCGCTCTCCCCGGGGAGCAAAGCGCCGGACGGTTGGGTAATGTAATTCGACGGAGCATTCTCATGGTAGGGCGCAGGGGCTAGCACAGTGCTCATATCCCACACTCAGGACAAGCTTTACTATGCCGTGCAGCTCTGCTTCCAGCATGGGGAGAAGGTCTCCAACAACATAGCAGAGTACGAGGGACTGATAGCGGGCTTGAAGGCAGCCGTCGCCTTGGGGGTAAAACGAATCACCATCAAGGGCGACTCACAACTCCTCGTCAACTTCTCCAACAAGGTGTACGAGCCAAAGGATGAGCACATGGAAGCGTACCTCGCGGAGGTCCGCAAGATGGAGAAACAGTTTTGGGGGTTGGAGTTGCAGCATGTGCCTCACGGCACCAATCAAGTGGCTGACGACATCGCCTAGAGGGCATCTAAGCGGCTACCTCAGGAACCTGTCGTCTTCGAGGAGCGACTCTTCAAACCCTCGGCGGCACTGTCGCTATCGAGCACAGCGCAACCTAGGGAGGAGCTCCCTCAGCCGCCCGCCTCGGGAGCCCCGGCCTGCGGCCCGGCCTCAGGGGCACGCCTGCTCCTGGTGTTGGAGCCTCAGGAAGGATGTTGGATGGCAGAGCTCAAGAACTACTTGGCGTAAGGGACCCTGCTGGAGAAGGAAGAGGACGCGGAGCACGTGGTGCGGCAGGCCACGGCCTACTGCATCAAGGATGGGGAACTCTACTGGAGGCGACCAAATGACGTGTCCCTACGTTGCATTCCTAGAGAGCAAGGGAAGGAGCTGTTGGCGGACATACACTATGGAGCCTGTGGGCACCACTCATCCTCACGAACCTCGTTGGCAAGGCGTTCTGCAGCGGGTTCTACTAGCCCACAACACTCAGCGACGCCGTTGAGCTGGTGAAGGCTTGTGAGGCCTGCCAATTCCACGCCAAGTAGATCCACCAGCCGGCAGGGGCACTGCAGACCATACCCCTCTCTTGGCCGTTCGTAGTTTGGGAGCTGGACATTCAGGGCCCGTTTCCTCGGGTGCTAGAGGGCTATCGCTACCTCTATGTCGCCGTGGACAAGTTCACCAAGTGGGCTGAGGTGGAAGCTGTCCGCACCATACCCGCAGGCTCAGTAGTCAAGTTCATCAAGGGCCTTGTGAGCCGATTTGGGGTACCTAACCGCATTATCACCGACAACGGTTCGCAGTTCACCAGCAATCTCTTCAAAACATACCGTGCTAACCTTGGAACGCAGATATGCTACGCCTCGGTGGCACACCCCCGGAGCAACGGCCAGGCCGAGCGAGCCAACACGGAGGTCCTGAGGGGCCTCAAAACCAGGACCTTCAAGAAGAAGTTGGAGGCCTGCGGCAGGGGCTGGTACGATGAGCTCCAATCCGTGCTGTGGTCTATCCGCACGACCACGTCCAAGCCGACTGGCGAGACCCCGTTCTTCCTCATCTACGGAGCTGAGGCCGTCCTCCCTCACGAGGTCAGGTGTCGTTCCGCATGGGTCCTGGCGTTCGACGAGGCGCAGCAGGACGCGATGCGGGGGACAGATCTCGTGCTGGGGGAGGAACGCCATCGAGAAGCCGTGCTGCGAGCGGCAAGGTATCAACAGGCGCTGCGGCGATACCACTGCCGCAACATCCGCCCCAGAACTCTTGAGGTAGGGGACCTCGTGCTTAGACGGGTTCTCTCTAGGGAGGGGCTGCACAAGCTCTCTTCCATGTGGGAGGGCCCATTCAAGGTTGTTCATGTTTCTAGGCCCGGCTCCGCGCGCTTGGAGACCCAGGAGGGGGTACCCGTCCAGAACGCATGGAACATTCAACATCTCCGAAGGTTCTACCCCTGAGCAAGGCTCGGTGCCTGTGAAGAAGGTGAATGCCTGTGAAGCTGCCCCATTTTGGAAAAGGCCCGGTGCCTGTGAAGAAGGCGAATGCCTGTGAAGCTGCCACATTTTGGAAAAGGCCTGGTGCCTGTGAAGAAGGCGAATGCCTGTGAAGCTGCCGCATTTTGGAAAAGGCCCGGTGCCTGTGAAGAAGGCGAATGCCTGTGAAGCTGCCGCATTTTGGAAAAGGCCCGGTGCCTGTGAAGAAGGCGAATGCGTGTGAAGCTGCCACATTTTGGAAAAGGCTCGGTGCCTGTGAAGAAGGCGAATGCCTGTGATGCAGCCGCATTTTGGAAAAGGCTCGGTGCCTATGAAGAAGGCGAATGCCTGTGAAGCTGCAGCATTTTGGGAAAGGCCCGGTGCCTGTGAAGAAGGCTAATGCCTGTGAAGCTCGCTGCCCGTGACACTCTCACGTAATAATGAGTGGGGCTGTGAACGCCCCGGAGTCTCCGGAGTGCCGCCCTCGGGCCTCGGGGGCTCCCGCCCACGCCTAGTGGCAGCACTTAGCTCCGCGCTGGTGAGAAGACATCGAAGACTAGATTAGATGCCGAACGCGGATTTTTCATTTGCTTTCCGCAGTTGGCTTGTTCGTTCCTATTTGAAATTTTATTGGAGCTGTTGCCGTCTCTAGTTTGTGACCCTTTGTCTTTTTCACTTTCTTGCCTCGTTTTCTCTCGCGCATGTCCTGCGAGGGAGGTACGCGGGCACCCTCGCGAGTGTTTTCTACCCTGGTCTTTTGAAGCTTTCCTATCCGAGTCCGCTGCGGGAGCACTCCTCCCAGGCCGTGCGCCACGGGCATCGCGACGCGAGCACGGGACCTGGGTTGGTCGCACCCGCTACCGAGGCTGGAAACTACCCCTACCGACTAACCATTGCAGGACATGAAATGCACGGCGAGGCCCCGGCCTCGGGAGGCGAAGACCACGACAAGCCTCCCCGAGCTAAGTAATTTCCGCACGTGAGCATGCGGCACGAAAACATAGCATAGAAATAGCAGAAACAAGGCGATAATTAACAGCAACAAATCAACACGCCCTCGCGGGGCCCATGACTAACTTCTTTTCACGCAGGGAAGGAAGAAAAACAAAATAGGCGCGACTTGCTCGGCACCAACTCGCGGCGAGGGCTCGTACTGCCTCCGGGGCTCAGCTGGATCCCATCTCCCGCTTCACCGGGGCACGGCGGCGGACCGACCCACTGCCTTCCCCCAGGCGGGCGCGATGGCGCGGGGGCTGGTCGCGGCCACCGCTGGAGGAGCTTCCGTCTGAAGGAGAGTCACTGAAGCTTGGTGGGCCCCGGGCACCACTGCCCGTGCGCCTGCCTCTGCCTTCATCCTGATCAACGCCGGGGCAGGGCTCACGGCCGCGGTCATCGTCTTCGGGGCAGCACCTAGCACCGCGACCGTCTTCCCCGAACACCCTCACATAGAGGGTGGCATCGCCGTCGAACTTGAAGTGCAGGGTGCACCACCGGCTCAGGCCGTGCGCGCGGGCAAATGTTGCTAGCCGCGGGTCAGGACCGCCTCCCCGGCAACGGAGACCTCCAGCGAGGCCCAGGAGGCCCTGCTGCAGCAACCATCCGCCTGAAGCCAGAGGCCGCCCGGAGCGCCGGCCGAAAGTTCACCTACAAAGAAGCAGGGGAGCTAGAGCCAGGTGTTGATCGGGTCCGTCGACCACACGACGAACTCCGGCAGCACCTCCGCCGAGCGGAAGCGCGACCTGGGGGGTTGCGCAGCCACAGCGTACCTCCCAGCAGCAGTCGGGCGCTCATCGTCGCGCAGAGGACAGCCCCCACGACCACGGGAAGCCACCACGGGGGCTGCAGGATGCTTGCGAGGGCGGCCCCGACCACGCTTGTTCGAAGGAGAGTCATGCCTATACTGATGAGCCTTTCCCTTCTCCATGACCGAGAACCTCTTCGGCAGAGCCATGGGGATGGCGAGTAGCCGGGATGGAGAGAAAGGAGTAGCAGGAAGGAATGGGCTGAAAGGGCTCACGCCGGTCCACACTTATAGCCAGAGAAGGCCAACCGCCGGCCTCCACGATCACTGGTAATTATCACCCACTTTTTCATATAGGGACTTCTCAAGTCATGCGGTTGCCGAGGCCTCGTGGGGAAGCACAGACGCCCACATCCAACCAACCACCATGCGGCGCCGAAGGCCGCAGGCTGTTGGGGCCCGCGGCGCTTCGCACTTGCCCCTTCGCTTCTCAGCTAAGCCAAGTCCGAGCGCGCCTTGGGCCTGGAGGCTACTGTCGGCGATCTGGGAACGAGGGTACCCAGACTTTCCTGCCTGCGGCCTGTAGCGTGGCTCAAGGAGTGGCCCAGTACGGCGCATCTTCGTCAACACAAGCTCAAGACCCTTGCGAGGGGCCAAGCCTCGCGGGGCGGACGATAGGAAGCTTCCTCAGGCGCAGCCTCGTCAGGCTGGCTCGCGAGGAGGCGGAGAGATCAAGGCGGGGTACCTCACGAGGTGCCCATGATGCAAGCCATGACGACCGAAGCCAGGCGGGCGCCGGCCTGCACAGTGTCCTTGTTTCCCTTTTGGTGCAAAGGGCGCAAGCGCAGACCAAGGTATCAAGCAAAGGCTACCATTTTGGTGCAACAAGACCAAGACCAGCAGAACGGCATGATGGAGGTCATCGTGGAGCCCAGGACGGCGTCATCATCAGAGCCTTTGGCAGGCGAAGACCAACTTTAGTCAGGATAAGTGTACTAGATGTTCCCCTTCAAAATGGCCAATTGTTGGCGCCCTTCCCGCTCAATATTTGGGAAGAGGACCAAGGCCTCGCTCTATAAATAGGACTAACCATTCTCGAGGCAGGGGATGGACCGATCGACCAATCGAACCATAGCCAGAACCACCCACACCAACACTAGAACTCCTCCCCTCGCTAGGTTGTTCTTCCTTTGTATTGTTCATCATCAGCCCCTGAGGCAATCCACACACCACACACTAGAGTAGGGTATTACACCACAATGGTGGCCTGAACCAATATAAACCTTGCGTCCCTTGTGTTGTTCTTCGTGTAGCCTAGATCCTCCGCGAGGCGACGAGACATGAGTTGGTAGAGGAGAGATCTCCGCGCGCACCCCATAGTTCGAACCTTTAGGGTCTGCCGGAACTCGAAATCCGACAAGCTGGATCGCTTCCAGTGGCACTGTATCTCTCAGGGGACTATCGGCCATCTCTGCGTGGCACTTCTTCAACTGGGAAACATGAAACACATCGTGAACTCCTGACAATCCTTCCGGCAATTCCAGCTTGTAAGCAACTTCTCCCATACGTTCCAAAACTTTGTATGGTCCCACAAAACATGGTGCTAACTTTCCCTTAACTCCAAAACGCTCAACACCTCGAAGTGGTGACACACAAAGATATACTCTGTCTCCGACTTCGTAAACTGTCTCCTTGCGTTTAGAATCCGCATAACTCTTCTGCCTAGACTGGGCTACCTTGAGTCTGTCGCGAATCAACTTAACCTTCTCTTCAGACTATTTAATCAAATCTGGTCCAAACAACTGACGATCTCCAACTTCATCCCACCATAACGGTGTCCTGCACCTCCTTCCGTACAAGGCTTCGAAAGGGGCCATCTTCAACCTGGCTTGATAGCTGTTGTTATAAGAGAACTCTGCATACGACAAGTTGTCGTCCCAACTAGATCCATAATCTAGCGCACAAGCTCTCAACATGTCCTCCAAAATCTGATTGACTCTCTCGGTCTGTCCATCTGTCTGTGGATGAAAAGCTGTACAAAACTCTAGCCTAGTACCCAAAGTCTCATGCAACTGATTCCAGAACTTCGAGGTAAACTGGGTTCCTCTATCTGATACTATGGTCCTTGGAACTCCATGCAGACATACGATCTTGGCCATGTATATCTTTGCCAACTTTGCACTTGTATAAGTGGTATTCACTGGGATGAAATGAGCTACTTTCGTCAATCGGTCGACTACAACCCATATCAAGTCATTGCCTGAACAAGTCCTGGGCAATCCCATGATAAAGTCCATGCCAAGCTTGTCCCACTTCCATTCGGGTATCGACAATGGTTGTAGCAATCATGCTGGCTTCTGATGCTTTGCCTTCACTCTCTGACATACATCACATACTGCTACATACTCAGCAATATCCTTCTTCATTCCGGTCCACCAGAAACTTTCCTTTTGCGGTTATCCATCTGCTGCTTCTTCCCTTCAATCATAAGATCTCTATCTACCAACTCCTGGTAGTTGTTGAAGGTTGCCATCATTAGCTGCATGCTCAACTCGTCATTCAGTCCTTCCAGAAACTTCTCCTACTTGGCAGCATCAGTTGATACGTCATCAGGGGCATAACGTGCTAACTTACTAAACTCATCCACATACTGGCCCACATCTGTCCTCCTTGGCACAAGTTCCGAAACTCGCGCTTCTTCATATTCATAGCTCCTGCTGAAACATGGGCAGTGCGAAAAGCCTGCTGAAACTGATCCCATGTAACAGTGTCAATGGGGTAAGTGGCTGTGAAATTCTCCCACCATGATGATGCGGGTCCATCAAGCTAGTGTGCGGCAAAATGCAGTCTCTCCGCATCTGTGCATCCTACAGTGGTCAGCTCCCTTCCAATCTTGCGGAGCCAATCATCTGCAACAATTGGCTCGGTGCTACTATAGAACACTAGAGGGTTCAGCCTTAGGAAACGGGCTAAGTGATCAACATGTGGTGGTGGTGGTGGGGTGTTGTTATTGTTGCCTTGGTTCTGATTCAGAACTAACAGCTGCATCAGGGTATTCTGCTGCTGGATCAACTGAATGAGCTCCGGTGGAAAGGCAAATCCATTGTCACGTCTCGGAGGCATCTGATGGGTTTAGAAAAGATGAGAAAATAGAATAGAATGAGGTCTAGGGGAAAACACTACCCATATGCACATGAGACAAACACAATCATATCACTTCAATCAATTCAAACAAGGGCATACAATCGGTCTAACTATCGTTAAAAAGTGCTTGGACTATACTGTTGGGGAACGTTGCAGAAATTCAAAATTTTCCTACGAATCACCAAGATCTATCTATGGAGAGACTAGCAACGAGTAGAAGGAGAGTGCATCTACATACCCTTGTAGATCGCTAAGCGGAAGCGTTCAAGTGAACGGGGTTGATGGAGTCGTACTCGTCGTGATTCAGATCACCGATGATCAAGTGCCGAACGGACGGCACCTCCGCGTTCAACACACGTACAGCCCAGTGACGTCTCCCACGCCTTGATCCAGCAAGGAGAGAGGGAGAGGTTGAGGAAGACTCCATCCAACAGCAGCACAACGGCGTGGTGGTGGTGGAGGAGCGTGGCAATCCCGCAGGGCTTCGCCAAGCACCATGGGAGAAGAGGAGGAGGGAGAGGGGCAGGGCTGCACCAACGAGAGATCAAATCACGTGTTATGGGCAGCCCCATGCCTCAATATATATAGGGGGAGGGGAGGGCTGCGCCCCCTTTAGGGTTTCCCACCCCAAGGGGCGGCGGCCAGCCTCCAGATGGCATCTGGTGCGGCGGCCAAGAAGGGGGGGAGGAGTCCATCCTCCCCAAGGCACCTCGGAGGTGCCTTCCCCCTTGAGGACTCTTCCCTCTAGGGTTCCCTAGGCGCATGGGCCTCTTGGGGCTGGTGCCCTTGGCCCATGTAGGCCAAGGCGCACCCCCCACAGCCCATGTGGCCCCCCGGGGCAGTTGGCCCCACCCGGTGGGCCCCCGGGACCCTTCCGGTGGTCCCGGTACAATACCGATGACCCCGAAACTTGTCCCGATGGCCGAAACAGGACTTCCTATATATAAATCTTTACCTCCGGACCATTCCGGAACTCCTCGTGACGTCCGGGATCTCATCCGGGACTCCGAACAACATTCGGTAACCACATACAAGCTTCCTTTATAACCCTAGCGTCATCGAACCTTAAGTGTGTAGACCCTACGGGTTCGGGAGACATGCAGACATGACCGAGACGTTCTCCGGTCAATAACCAATAGCGGGATCTGGATACCCATGTTGGTTCCCACATGTTCCACGATGATCTCATCGGATGAACCACGATGTCAAGGACTCAATCGATCCCGTATACAATTGCCTTTGTCTAGCGGTATTTTACTTGCCCGAGATTCGATCGTCGGTATACCGATACCTTGTTCAATCTCGTTACCGGCAAGTCACTTTACTCGTTCCGTAACACATCATCCCGTGATCAACTCCTTGGTCACATTGCGCATATGATGATGTCCTACCGAGTGGGCCCAGAGATACCTCTCCGTTTACACGGAGTGACAAATCCCAGTCTCGATCCGCATAAAACAATAGATACTTTCGGAGATACCTGTAGTGCACCTTTATAGTCACCCAGTTACGTTGTGACGTTTGATACACCCAAAGCACTCCTACGGTATCCAGGAGTTACACGCTCTCATGGTCAAAGGAAGAGATACTTGACATTGGCAAAGCTCTAGCAAATGAACTACACGATCTTTTGTGCTAGTCTTAGGATTGGGTCTTGTCCATCATATCATTCTCCTAATGATGTGATCCCGTTATCAACGACATCCAATGTCCATAGCCAGGAAACCATGACTATCTGTTGATCACAACGAGCTAGTCAACTAGAGGCTCACTAGGGACATATTGTGGTCTATGTATTCACACGTGTATTACGATTTCCGGATAATACAGTTATAGCATGAATAAAAGACTATTATCATGAACAAAGAAATATAATAATAACTTATTTATTATTGCCTCTAGGGCATATTTCCAACAGTCTCCCACTTGCACTAGAGTCAATAATCTAGTTCACATCGCCATGTGATTAACACTCACAGGTCACATCGCCATGTGACTAATACCCAAGAGTTTACTAGAGTCAGTAGTCTAGTTCACATCACTATGTGATTAACACTCAATGAGTTTTATATTTGATCATGTTGCTTGTGAGAGAGGTTTTAGTCAACGGGTCTAAACCTTTCAGATCCGTGTGTACTTTACAAATCTCTATGTCATCTCCTAGATGCAGCTACCACGCTCTATTTGGAGCTATTCCAAATAACTGTTCTACTTGGAGCTATTCTAAATTATTGCTCCATTATATGTATCCGGTATCTCTACTCAGAGCTATCCGGATAGGTGTCAAGCTTGCATCGACATAACCCTTTACGACGAACTCTTTTACCACCTCCATAACCGAGAAAATTCCTTAGTCCACTAGTTACTAAGGATAACTTTGACCGCTGTCCTGTGAGCCATTCTTGGATCATTCTTGTACCCCTTGACTGACTCATGGCAAGGCACACTTCAGGTGCGGTACATAGCATAGCATACTGAAGAGCCTACGTCTAAAGTATAGGGGCCGACCTTCGTCCTTTCTCTCTTTTCTGCCGTGGTCAAGCTTTAAGTCTTAACTTCGTTCCTTACAACTCAGGCAAGAACTCCTTCTTTGACTGGTCCATCTTGAACACCTTCAAGATCATGTCAAGGTATGTGCTCATTTGAAAGTATTATTAAGCATTTTGATCTATCCTTATAGATCTTGATGCTCAATGTTCAAGTAGCTTAATCCAGGCTTTCCATTGAAAAACACTTTCAAAATAACCCTATATGCTTTCCAGAAATTCTACGTCATTTCTGATCAACAATATGTCAACAACATATACTCATCAGAAATTCTATAGTGCTCCCACTCACTTCTTTGGAAATACAAGTTTCTCATAAACTTTGTACAAACCCAAATTTTTTGATCATCATCAAAGCATACATTCCAACTCCGAGATGCTCACTCCAGTCCTCAGAAGGATCACTGGAGCTAGCATACCTTTTAGCATCCTTAGGATCGACAAAACTTTTCTGATTGTATTGCATACAACCTTTCCTTACGAAAACTGGTAAGGAATCTTGTCTTGACATCCATCTGCCAGATTTCATAAATGCAGCTAATGCTAACATGATTCCGACGGACTTTAAGCATCGCTACGAGTGAGAAAATCTCATCGTAGTCAACTCCTTGAACTTGTCGGAAAACACTTCGCCACAAGTCGAGCTTCATAGATGGTGACATTACCATCCACGTCCGTCTTCTTCTTGAAATCCATCTGTACTCATTAGCCTTACGACCATCGAGCCGTTCTGCCAAAGTCTACACTTTGTTTTCATACATGGATCCTCTCTCGGATTTTATGGCCTCAAGCCATTTATCGGAGTCCGGGCCCACCATCGCTTCTCCATAGCTCGTAGGTTCATTGTTGTCTAGCAACATGACCTTCAAGACAGGATCACCTTACCACTCCGAAGTAGTACGTGTCCTTGTCGTCCTACGAGGTTTGGTAGTGAATTGATCCGAAGTTTCATGATCAATATCATAAGCTTCCACTTCAATTGGTGTAGGTGCCACAGGAACAACTTCCTGTGCCCTGCCACACACTAGTTGAAGAGACGGTTCAATAACCTCATCAAGTCTCCACCATCCTCCCACTCAACTCTTTCGAGAGAAACCTTTCCTCGAGAAAGGACCCGATTCTAGAAACAATTCATATTGCTTTCGGATCTGAGACAGGAGGTATACCCAACTGTTTTGGGAGTCCTATGAAGATGTATTTTATCCGCTTTGGGTTCGAGCTTAATCCTGAAACTTTTTCACATAAGCGTCGCAGCCCCAAACATTTAAGAAACGACAACTTAGGTTTCTATAAACCATAATTCATACGGTGTCATCTCAACGGAATTATGTGGTGCCCTATTTAAAGTGAATGTGGTTGTCTCTAATGCCTAACCCATGAACGATAGTGGTAATTCGATAAGAGACATCATGGTACGCACCATATCCAATAGGGTGCAACTATGATGTTCGGACACACCATCACACTATGGTGTTCCAGGCGGTATTAATTGTGAAACATTTTCCACAATGTCTTAATTGTGTGCCAAAACTTGTAACTCAGATATTCATCTCTATGATCGTATCATAGACATTTTATCCTCTTGTCACAATGATCTTCTACTTCACTCTAAAATTACTTGAACCATTCAATAATTCAGACTTGTGTTTCATCAAGTAAATATTCTCAACATCTACTCGAATCATCTGTGAAGTAAGAACATAACGATATTCACTGCATGCCTCAGCACTCATTGGACTGCACACATCAAAATGTGTTGCTTCCAACAAGTTGCTATCTTGTTCCATTTTACTGAAACCGAGGCTTTTCAGTCATCTTGCCTATGTGGTATGATTTGCATATCTCAAGTGATCCAAAATCAAGTGAGTCCAAATGATCCATCTGCATGGAGTTTCTTCATGCGTATACACCAATAGACATGGTTCGCATGTCTCAAACTTTTCTAAAACGAGTGAGTCCAAAGATCCATCAACATGGAGCTTCTTCATGCGTTTTATACCATTATGACTTACATGGCAGTGCCACATGTAAGTGGTACTATCATTACTATCTTATATCTTTTGGCATGAAAATGTGTATCACTACGATCGAGATTCAATAAACCATTCAGGTTTAATACTAATCTTGATGGTAGAGGGAGCGTGCGATGTTTGATCACATCAAACTTGGAAACACTTCCAACACATATCGTCAGCTCACCTTTAGCTAGTCTCCGTTTCATTCCGTAGCTTTTATTTCGAGTTACTAACACTTAGCAACCGAACCGGTATCTAATACCCTGGTGCCACTAGGAGTACTAGTAAAGTACACATTAACATAATGTATATCCAATATACTTCTATCGACCTTGCCAGCCTTCTCATCTACCAAGTATCTAGGGTAATCCTGCTCCAGTGGTTGTTCCCCTTATTACAGAAGCACTTAGTCTCGGGTTTGGGTTCAACCTCGGGTTTCTTCATTGGTGCAGCAGCTGATTTGCCGTTTCATGAAGTATCCCTTTGTTCCCTTGCCCTTCTTGAAACTAGTGGTTTCACCAACCATCAACAATTGATGCTCCTTCTTGATTTCTACTTTTGCGGTGTCAAACATCATGAATATTTCAAGGATCATCATATCTATCCCTGATATGTTATAGTTCATCACGAAGCTCTAGCAACTTGGTGGCAATGACTTTGGAGAAACATCACTATCTCATTTGGAAGATCAACTCCCACTCGATTCAAGTGATTGTTGCACTCAGACAATCTGAGCACAAGCTCAACGATTGAGCTTTTCTCCCTTAGTTTGCAGGCTAAGAAAATTGTCGGAGGTCTTATACCTCTTGACGTGGGCACGAGCCTGAAATCCCAATTTCAGCCCTCGAAACATCTCATATGTTCCGCGACGTTTTGAAAAACGTCTTTGGTGCCTCTACTTAAACCATTTATTTGAACTATCACGTAGTTATCAAAACGTGTATGTCCGATGTTCGCAACATCGACAAACGACGTTTGGGGTTCAGCACACTGAGCAGTGCATTAAGGACATAAGCGTTCTAGTGTCCGCATAATCGCTACTGTCAACTTTCAACTATATTTTCTCTAGGAACATATCTAAAACAGTAGAACTAAAGCGCGAGCTATGACATAATTTGCAAAAGGTCTTTTGACTATGTTCAGGATAATTAAGTTCATCTTATGAACTCCCACTCAGATAGACATCCCTCTAGTCATCTAAGTGATTACATGATCCAAGTCAAACTAGGCCGTGTCCGATCATCACGTGAGACGGACTAGTCATCATCGGTGAACATCTTCATGTTAATCGTATCTACTATACGACTCATGCTCGACCTTTCGGTCTCCGTGTTCCGAGGCCATGTCTGCACATGCTAGGCTCGTCAAGTTAACCCTAAGTGTTTTCGCTGTGTAAAACTGTCTTACACCCGTTGTATGTGAACGTAAGAATCCATCACACCCGATCATCACGTGGTGCTTAGAAGCGACGAACTGTAGCAACGGTGCACAGTTAGGGGAGAACACTTCTTGAAATTTTGTAAGGGATTATCTTATTTACTACCGTCGTCCTAAGTAAACAAGATGCATAAACATAATAAACATCACATGCAATTATATAGTTGTGACATGATATGGCCAATATCATATAGCTCCATTGATCTCCATCTTCGGGGCTCCATGATCATCTTGTCACCGGCATGACACCATGATCTCCATCATCATGATCTCCATCATCGTGTCTTCATGAAGTTGTCACGCCAACAACTACTTCTACTTCTATGGCTAACGCGTTTAGCAATAAAGTAAAGTAAGTTACATGGCGTTCTTCAATGACACGCAGGTCATACAAAAAATAAAGACAACTCCTATGGCTCCTGCCGGTTGTCATACTCATCGACATGCAAGTCGTGAATCCTATTACAAGAACATGATCAATCTCATACATCACATATCATTCATCACATTCTTTTTGGCCATATCACATCACATAGCATACCCTGCAAAAACAAGTTAGATGTCCTCTAATTGTTGTTGCATGTTTTACGTGGCTGCTATGGGTTTCTAGCAAGAACGTTTCTTACCTACGCAACACCACAACGTGATATGCCAATTGCTATTTACCCTTCATAAGGACCCTTTTCATCGAATCCGTTCTGACTAAAGTGGTAGAGACTGGCACCCGCTAGCCACCTTATGCACCAAGTGCATGTCAATCGGTGGAACCTGTCTCACGTAAGAGTACGTGTAAGGTCGGTCCGGGCCGCTTCATCCCACAATACCGCCGAAACAAGATTGGACTAGTAACGGTAAGCATATTGAACAACATCAACGCCCACAACTACTTTGTGTTCTACTCGTGCAAAGAATCTACGCAATAGACCTAGCTCATGATGCCACTGTTGGGGAACGTTGCAGAAATTCAAAATTTTCCTACGAATCACCAAGATCTATCTATGGAGAGACCAGCAACGAGTAGAAGGAGAGTGCATCTACATACCCTTGTAGATCGCTAAGTGGAAGCGTTCAAGTGAACGGGGTTGATGGAGTCGTACTCGTCGTGATTCAGATCACCGATGATCAAGTGCCGAACGGACGGCACCTCCGCGTTCAACACACGTACAGCCCAGTGACGTCTCCCACGCCTTGATCCAGCAAGGAGAGAGGGAGAGGTTGAGGAAGACTCCATCCAACAGCAGCACAACGGCGTGGTGGTGGTGGAGGAGCGTGGCAATCCCGCAGGGCTTCGCCAAGCACCATGGGAGAAGAGGAGGAGGGAGAGGGGCAGGGCTGCACCAACGAGAGATCAAATCACGTGTTATGGGCAGCCCCATGCCTCAATATATATAGGGGGAGGGGAGGGCTGCGCCCCCTTTAGGGTTTCCCACCCCAAGGGGCGGCGGCCAGCCTCCAGATGGCATCTGGTGCGGCGGCCAAGAAGGGGGGGAGGAGTCCATCCTCCCCAAGGCACCTCGGAGGTGCCTTCCCCCTTGAGGACTCTTCCCTCTAGGGTTCCCTAGGCGCATGGGCCTCTTGGGGCTGGTGCCCTTGGCCCATGTAGGCCAAGGCGCACCCCCCACAGCCCATGTGGCCCCCCGGGGCAGGTGGCCCCACCCGGTGGGCCCCCGGGACCCTTCCGGTGGTCCCGGTACAATACCGATGACCCCGAAACTTGTCCCGATGGCCGAAACAGGACTTCCTATATATAAATCTTTACCTCCGGACCATTCCGGAACTCCTCGTGACGTCCGGGATCTCATCCGGGACTCCGAATAACATTCGGTAACCACATACAAGCTTCCTTTATAACCCTAGCGTCATCGAACCTTAAGTGTGTAGACCCTACGGGTTCGGGAGACATGCAGACATGACCGAGATGTTCTCCGGTCAATAACCAATAGCGGGATCTGGATACCCATGTTGGCTCCCACATGTTCCACGATGATCTCATCGGATGAACCATGATGTCAAGGACTCAATCGATCCCATATACAATTCCCTTTGTCTAGCGGTATTTTACTTGCCCGAGATTCGATCGTCGGTATACCGATACCTTGTTCAATCTCGTTACCGGCAAGTCACTTTACTCGTTCCGTAACACATCATCCCGTGATCAACTCCTTGGTCACATTGCGCATATGATGATGTCCTACCGAGTGGGCCCAGAGATACCTCTCCATTTACACGGAGTGACAAATCCCAGTCTCGATCCGCATAAAACAATAGATACTTTCAGAGATACCTGTAGTGCACCTTTATAGTCACCCAGTTACGTTGTGACGTTTGATACACCCAAAGCACTCCTACGGTATCCAGGAGTTACACGCTCTCATGGTCAAAGGAAGAGATACTTGACATTGGCAAAGCTCTAGCAAATGAACTACACGATCTTTTGTGCTAGTCTTAGGATTGGGTCTTGTCCATCATGTCATTCTCCTAATGATGTGATCCCGTTATCAACGACATCCAATGTCCATAGCCAGGAAACCATGACTATCTGTTGATCACAACGAGCTAGTCAACTAGAGGCTCACTAGGGACATATTGTGGTCTATGTATTCACACGTGTATTACGATTTCCGGATAATACAGTTATAGCATGAATAAAAGACTATTATCATGAACAAAGAAATATAATAATAACTTATTTATTATTGCCTCTAGGGCATATTTCCAACATATACTATATACATGGGGGAATACTACTACTGATATGGTGGTCGACTAGAAGTTTTGATCGGAGGAAGACTCCATGATATCTGCTCTAGTTTCATCAACATAGTCATCATCGCTATCGTCGGGGTCTGAGTCGGTGTTGTTGATGATGATGTAGTCCTCTGAACGAATGTCCTTGGAATGGTCGTCATCTCCTCCTGGCGCGGGGTCTCCCATGAATACTCCTAGCTTCCTCGTCAGGTCGTCATTCTTCTCCACTAGTATTGTCATTTCCTCCCCATATCCATCACATGTAGACTTGAGTTCTTCCTCTAGCTCTGTGATCCTGGTCATTGCCTTCTTCAGATCTATCATGCCTGTGCACATCTGGTTCTCCTGGCGACAAATGTGCTGGTTTAACTCCTGGATGAAAGCTGCAATGGACCGGTCTCTCCTGGTGCTGATCATCTCCCATTGCTCATCTCGGCGCCCACATATTTGGTAGATAGTGTACTTAAGATCCTTGTGGTAAATTTCTCCAATGCGTCCCATGGTGATGTGGGCTGCCATGCTCTTTCGTAAACTCCAAGTTGGTGCATCAAAGGAAAACTCTATGGGCTCAGTGACTAGCATGAATGTCCTTCCTGGAACTTGAACTCGAATCATCCAATGCTCCTCTTCTGGTAAAGTGGCGATGTAGGTCCCGGTGAATCTTGGTATTCCTATGTTCAGGTACCTAGTGTCGGTGTCAAAACCGGCGGATCTCAGGTAGGCGGTCCCGAACTATGCATCTAAGGCTAATGGTAACAGGAGGCGGGGGACACGATGTTTACCCAGGTTCGGGCCCTCTCTATGGAGGTAATACCCTACTTCCTACTTGATTGATCTTGATCATATGAGTATTACAAGAGTTGATCTACCACGAGATCATAGAGGCTAAACCCTAGAAGCTAGCTAATGATTATGATTGTTCTTGTCCTACGGACTAAACCCTCCGGTTTATATAGACACCGGAGGGGGCTAGGGTTACACATAGTCGGTTACAGAGAAGGGAATCTACATATCCGAATTGCCAAGCTTGCCTTCCACGGCAAGGAGAGTCCCACCCGGACACGGGATGAAGTCTTCTATCTTGTATCTTCATAGTCCAACAATCTGGGCAATGTATATAGTCTGGCTATTCGAGGACCCCCTAATCCAGGACTCCTTTAGTAGCCCCTGAACCAGGCTTCAATGACGATGAGTCCAGCACGCAGATTCTCTTCGGCATTGCAAGGCGGGTTCCTTCTCTTTATACTCCAAAGTAGATCTTGAACACAAGAATCGTGTCCCGCTCTGCAAAACAAATTCCACATACCACCATAGAGAGTATAATACTCTACGAGTCTAATCTGCTGACAACTTTTCCATAGCGTGACATCACACCGCGGCCCGGTCATTATTCGAACCGTTTTCTCAACTTGCTACTACACGTCTTGCCAGGCGGTTGTATTGGCACGTCTTGTCGAAGCAGAGATCGTGTCCCCTTATCACGGGATTCTCATCAATACGGGCGTGGGTAACCCAACCGTGCCATTAGCATAGCGCTTGGGGAATAAGCGAGTTTCTAGGGCAAGTGGGGAGGTGCACGATTTCTGTCGCCTTTATAAAGAGATAAGGATTCCCCTTTTTCACCCACGCCTTCTTCTTCCTCTGCCTACTCTCTCTCTCTCTCTCTCTCTCTCTCTCTCTCTCTCTCTCTCTCTCTCGCTCCAGCGCCCAAGCATCGCCTTCTCTGCCCACAAAGGCATTCCGAAAATGTCTGGATCCGGAGCTGGAGGCAAGTGGATGGCCTCCACTGTCAAGGAGAATGATATAAAGAAACTTCGGGAGGCCGGGTATCTGGACAAGAAGATCGGCTACCGTCTTCCGATGGCGGGACAGATCGTCCCCACTCTGGAACCCCAAGAGAGGGGTGTATTTCTCCCTCACTTTTTCCGCGGGCTAGGGTTTCCGCTCCACCCATTTGTTCGCGGCCTTATGTATTACTACGGGATCGATTTCCATGATATATCCCCCAATTCCTTCCTCAATATATCGACATTCATCGTCGTGTGCGAGGCCTTCCTCCGCATCTCTCCACACTTTAGATTATGGCTGAAGATTTTCAATGTGAAGCCCAAGGTGGTGAGTGGCGAGCACACCGAGTGCGGAGGCGCCATGGTGAGCAAGATGCCCAATGTCACATGGCCATCAGGTACCTTCAATGATTCCATCAAAGGGTGGCAACAACAGTGGTTCTATGTCACCGAGCCACGTGGCGCAAAATGGGTCGTGGCTCCCGAATTCCAATCCGGAGCCCCATTGCGGCTTACATCTTGGCCCAAGAAGGGCCTAGACTGGTCTTCGTCAGACGAGCTGGCAGTGCTCCAGGCGCGTATCAAGGGCATGGAAGACAAGAACATCAAGCTTGTCGACATAGTCCAGGTGATGTTAGTTCGCCGGACTCTCCCATGCCAATGTAGGGCTTGCAATTTATGGGAATTCGACCCGGCCAAGCAACAGACCCTACTGGAGTTCTTCGGCTCAACGCACGAAGACATTGGGAAGGTGCTCTTTAAGTCCGGCAAATCATGGCCGGATTCAGTCGAGGACCGCGGGTACAAATTGTCCCGTCCCGCGAGTTCGGTTATTTTTTGTATGTTGGCAAGACGTATGCTTTATCTGCGTACTCTGATGGAAAATGCCTAATATATTTTCCAACAATTATCCTAGGGGTGGACATAGAAGGCAAAGTGGATTTATTGTCCGGCCCCGCTGCCAGAAGAATAAGCCAGCCCACTTATGATGAAGATGCTGGTCCCGGCGCCTTACAAGGCGTCGAAGAAGAAGACCAATAAGGAGGCCAAAGAGACCAGGGGCAGCCTTCATCGCAAGGGTAATTCGGCAAAGTGTCCGAAGACTCTGAGGCCCCCTCCTCCTCTGAAGAGGACGAGGAAGAGGAGGAGGAAAGCCAATCCCCCCAGCAAGGGGGAGAAAGAAGAGGATGGCCTCCACACGCTTGGAGGCCGAATCGTCTAAGAAGGGGAAAGTCCCCTTTCCAGATGAATCCACCATCGCCACCGACAGCAGCCCAGAGTGGGATCCCAGGGTCCAGCCCCTGGTAAATCATGAGTATATAAAACCTGGACACATTCGTATATCCAGACCCACTATCGTATAGCGTTAACGCATTGAGTCACGCCTTTTGCAGCCTGGCCAGGTCCCGCGCCGAGCAATCCTCATCGAAGGATTTGCTAGACTTGGACGTGATGGACAGCAGGACTCCCCCGATGGCCTCCTCCCCCAAACACGTGGACGACACTGAGGTATCGTCCCAAAGGGGTCCAGGCCAAGGAGGAGCTGGGGAGACCGTCAAGGCGGCGCTAGAGGGTTAAACCTCGGCAGACGGACACATGGGGGCGAAGGCCCCCATGGACACTCATGGCGGGGGCTATCTTGAATTCGGCCCCCAGCCGGACATAGTTCCGGAGACCAACACGACTCCGGAATCAGGCAGGCAACCCCCTTCAATAGAAGGGGGTGCGCCTGTTCCACCAGCAATCTCTGCCCAACCAGAGGTGTCGGATACCTTATCGGCAGCGCTGAAGAACGCTTCCATCTTCGAAGAACACCGTGCCATTATGGGTGCGGTGATTGAGAAGATTCAGTCTGCCGAAAGCGGGTTGACTGAAGCCTACATCAGCCTTATAACAGGCTTTGAGGTAAGTGGTGAGGTTTTAAAGAGTGTCATAGCATAGATAGTAGCCCCTAATACAGTGTTCGGTGTTCGGAAGGAAAAGCCGGACAGAGGATCAAATGTATGTTCGTAGGAGACTTACCATGTAATACCTCTCCTTTTTTGTCTAAGCAGGCATCTTTAGTGACTGCCACCTCTCATACTGCAGAAGTCTCCGGACTGAGGCAGACTCTGGAGCGGGCCGAAAGGGAGCTCGGCCAAGTGAAGAAGCAGTTGGAGGATAACCAAGGTATGCAAGAAACCTTGTTTGTATTCAGTACGAATGAATGATTGAATGCAACGAAAAAAAATTCTGATGTGCTCTAGGAGTGACAACCAAAGTCGAGGCTCTTAAGAGGGCAGTGGCCGAGGACGAGAAGAAGGCGCCCAAAGAGCAGGCCCTACGTCAAAAGCACGAGGCCAGGGTCATTGAAGTTCAACAAGAGCTCCAAGAGGCCGTGAGGAAGTGCGAGGCCTTGGAGCAGAGTTTAACGGAGCAAGAATCCGAACTCACCGAGGCTCGTCAAGCCGCACACGATGCCCAGGGTAATGCCCAACACGCCCTCCAGGAAATCCAGGAGGCCAGAAAGATCGCGGCAGGTAATCCTTTTTCTATGCAAAGCAAGTATTTTAAGGAAAGATTCCTGTTACTAACCCGAATTCGGAGTTCTTCAGGGGTGTTTGCGGATCTTCCACGCAGCATATCTGATGTTGCACAATTCTACCGAGCCAAAGAAGGGAGCTCTACGGAGAAGTTGTTCTGGTCGCAATATCTGGCACCAGAACATCCAACGCCCTTTATCGATCAGCTGAAACAGCTGGTCGAGCTGCATAGGGCAGCCAAACTAGCCATGAAGGATTTTATTATCCGGCTATGGCCTGTCGAGGCGATTCCCAGCAGCTACTTCGGGCTCGTGAAGCAGCTTGTTAGTGCCTGCCCTCGGCTTGACGCCATCA
The DNA here is from genome assembly GCF_018294505.1 of Triticum aestivum. Lineage (NCBI taxonomy): Eukaryota > Viridiplantae > Streptophyta > Magnoliopsida > Poales > Poaceae > Triticum > Triticum aestivum. The sequence goes on from NC_057810.1 coordinate 588,197,537, forward strand.
AGCGGTCGGTCTGTATTGAAGGTGCACGAATGGCCTTCGCCCATGCCAAGGTGCACTGGGCGAAGATGGATGCTGTAAAGCTGATGACCGAAGGACCACTTGCGGGGAAGGAGCACCACAAGCCCGAGTTGTATTATGACAATGTCCTGAAAGGATCCCGCCTTGTGGCGGAGCAATGTGCCAAGGATATTATATTCCCATGAATACATTCATGTTATCATGGGTTGTAATGTGGAACAAGGTCGTTTATGTAATATAATGCCTATTATTTGGAAAATTTTACCTCCTATGCGGCCGTTTTCTTAATATTAATTCTGAGGGTCGACAGTCGTCAGCTTTTGCCCCCACGTAGGAAGTACGGGGGTGTTCGGGATAAATCTAAACACTCTTTACCCCAACTTTGGGTCCTTGAAGGAGGTGTTCAGCGCAACGAACCAGGCAATCGGACTATAAGGCTTTATCACCCTCACTTAGCTATAGGAGTTTGACAAAAAAGGTAGGCGCAACCCCTAGTGTTCGGAAGACCGATCTAGGGGCTCTATAAGCACCTGATCGGGAAAGAAAAACTGATCCATCGCACGCTGCATTAGTTATCGCATAATGCGGAAGAAATCCTTAAAGATTTTGTAACCTCTCGAACAGCTGACCAGCTCCCGCCGCATCATGATAGTCAGTTTTCAGCTTTCTCTACTGAGGTGCAGGTCCGGAAGAACCGGGACACAATCGCAGTAGTTCTCCCTTTACTACCCTAGCCGATTTAGCGAAACGTAGGGTAGCCAGCACATGAGCCGGGCAACCCAACTATTGACCCAAGACATGATTCAGAGACAATGCATATAATGCTATAAGTTCGGGGTGCCGAATGACCGTGAAGGTGCTAAGACTTTCTTGCCGTATGATGGGTACAACGAAGCCCCTGGCGTATTAAGGCGTACCAGAGTGTCAGCAGTCAGCTTGAAAAATCTCTGCATTTTGTGTGGAAAACTAAATTTTTGTGGAAAACTAAAACTGAATTTTTGAATCATTCTCTTGAAAAATCTCTGCACTTTGTGATGCTCATCCACTCTGTCTCATCTATAACTGTTCACAGGGTCAGCAATTAGCTTTTGCAGCATGTCAGACCAAAGTGACAGTCAGAACAGGTCAGCAGAGCAGATTCACTTGAGTGAGGGCACTAGTCCCTCCAGCACTTCAGATGAAGGGAGCAAAAGCACTCCTAGCAACCTGCCTAAGGCTGCAACCAGGCAAAGGAGAAAGAGAACCTCAGACTCAGAAGATGAGGACTACAAAGCTGAAGAAGATGAAGCTACTTCCAAGAAAGTGGTGCTCAAGAAGGAATATGGCTCAACAAAGGATATAAAGCTAGGCATGAAGATTAAAAGGCCTGTAGGAAGACAACCAACGCCCAAGGCCAGAGCATCAACTCAACTGCCTGAAAATCCTGATCCCAAAGAGCCAGCTGCTGAAAGCAAGAAGAGGAAGGAAAGGGTCATGATGACCATGGCCAGAGTTGTTGGGCAACCTTCCATGATGGAAGAGGAAGAGCTTTCTGCACCAGCACCAAAGGCACCAAAGCTTATGGGTGATGCTATTAAATCTGGGGCTGCAACATCTAAGCCCAAGGAAGCACCCAAAGCTGCCCCCAAGGCCAAGTCTGCACGAAAGAGGAATACCAGGAGTATTCCAGCTGCTGAGAAGAACAAGGCCCCAGTGCCTGAGGTTGCTGAGGAGGAAGATGAAGAAGGACAGGTTCTAAGGAAGCTCAAGCCAAAGATACCAGATCAAAATGATGCCCATCCTGTGGGTAAGGACATGAACATCAGAAAGACTCAGGATTGAGGCTATGGAGGATGACAGATCCATATGCCACAAGGAGAAGAACTATTGTTGATTATAGGTTCCATACAAAGGAACAACATGACTTCTATGCGACAATCTTATTGGACAAGAAGCCCATAGTTTGTGATATAAGGTGGGTCAACTGGACCTACATGAAGGAGAATGAGGAGCACTATCCTGGAGTGCAAGACAACTTTGTTGCTTGTGGAGTTGCAGATTTTGTTCGGCAAAAGCTCACAAACTGGAATGATGAACTTATCATGCAATTCTACTCCACATTAGATTTTTACCCAGATGGAAGAATTGTTTGGATGTCTGAAGGTACAAGGTACCAATCCACTATAGAAGAATGGGCAAAACTGATAAATGCCCCAAAGGAAAATGATGATGATCTGGATGTATATGCCATGAAGAAAATGGGACACAATACCATGGCACACATGTACAAGGAGATCCCAGACAAAGCCCTAGAGACTTTCACTTTTGGATCAGTCCATTTTCTGTTGTCAGGGCTGCCTACTATCAATTGGATTCTGAGGCACACTCTGTCGCTCAAGTCAAGTGACCACAACATGATCAGAGGGCATGCCATCAATATGTTGCATTTATTTGATGTGCCAAAGAAATTCAAAGTCATGAGCCTTATAGTTGAAACCATTAAGAGGACTGCAGCAGATCATAAGAGGAGCTGTGGATATGCCCCTCAGATTCAGGAATTGACCAACTCAAAGATGGGAACTGGCAAATATCTATTGGATAGGGAACATTTTCCACTCTATCCAAACTTTGAAGACAATGAGGTTGTCATGAATGAGGATGATCCATCAGTTCAAGCTCAAGAGAATAAGGAGAAGGCAAGGAAGGAGAAGGCTACCAAGATGCCAACTCAAGAGGAGGCATCTGAGTATTTCTTGAAAAACAAGCAGGAGCAGCTTGGTTACTTGATAGCATCATCATTGAGGATTGAGAAGGGGTTGGCCACCTTTACTCAACACCAGGAGAGCTTGGAAAGAATCATGGAACAAAAATTCTATGATCTAGATGTCAAAGTAACTGAGATTCAGTCAGTTGTGGAGCACTGCAAGATGACATGTAGGAGAGAAGGGCAAAGCAACCACAAATGTTTTGCAGAGTGCTAGATCTCAGAGGTCAGCTACTGTGCCAGTGCCAGACACTAGAGCTACATCTTCAGCACCAGCTACTACCCCTTCAGCTCCATTGCAACCAGCTTCAGCATCAACTCCAGCACCGAGATTGGTCCCACCGAGATTGCAATGTAAACTCTCTGTTTCCCTTTTGTAACATTTTGGTCTCACCGAAAAGAGCAAATCGGTCCCACCGAGTTTACCTGACCAACTCTCTGGAAAGCTTATTACCAAAATCGGTCTTACTAAGTTTGTGTAATCAGTCTTACCGAGATTACGTTATGCCCTAACCCTAACCGAACGGTCTCACCAAGTTGCATGTCAGTCCCACCGAAAATCACTAACGGTCACTAGGTTTACTAAATCGGTCCGACCGAGTCTGTTGAATCGGTCCCACCAAGTTTTGTAAATTGTGTGTAATGGTTAGATTTTGTGTGGAGGCTATATATACCCCTCCACCTCCTCTTCATTCGTGGAGAGAGCCATCAGACTAATCCTACACTTCCAACTTACCATTTCTGAGAGAGAACCACCTACTCATGTGTTGAGGCCAAGATATTCCATTCCTACCATATGAATCTTGATCTCTAGCCTTCCCCAAGTTGCTTTCCACTCAAATCCTCTTTCCACCAGATCCAAATCCTATGAGAGAGAGTTGAGTGTTGGGGAGACTATCATTTGAAGCACAAGAGCAAGGAGTTCATCATCAACGCACCATTTGTTACTTCTTGGAGAGTGGTGTCTCCTAGATTGGCTAGGTGTCACTTGGGAGCCTCCGACAAGATTGTGGAGTTGAACCAAGGAGTTTGTAAGGGCAAGGAGATCGCCTACTTCGTGAAGATCTACCGCTAGTGAGGCAAGTCCTTCGTGGGCGACGGCCATGGTGGGATAGACAAGGTTGCTTCTTCGTGGACCCTTCATGGGTGGAGCCCTCCGTGGACTCGCGCAACCGTTACCCTTCGTGGGTTGAAGTCTCCATCAACGTGGATGTACGATAGCACCACCTATCGGAACCACGCCAAAAACATCCGTGTCTCCAATTGCGTTTGAATCCTCCAAACCCTTCCCTTTACTTTCTTGCAAGTTGCATGCTTTAATTTCCGCTGCCTATATACTCTTTGCATGCTTGCTTGAATTGTGTGATGATTGCTTGACTTGTCCTAAGATAGCTAAAATCTGCCAAACTCTAAAATTGGGAAAAGGTTAAGTTTTTAATTGGTCAAGTAGTCTAATCACCCCCCTCTAGACATACTTCAAGGTCCTACAAGTGGTATCAGAGCTTGGTCTCCATTTGCTTTGATTTCCATAGCTTTTGGTGGTCATAGCCTTGGTTTCACAACCTAGGAGAGTATGGCGTCTAGCGAGGGAAATTATCACCGTAGAGGTCCTTACTTTGATGGTACTAATTTTGCTAGTTGGAAGCATAAGATGAAAATGCATATTCTCGGACATAACCCCGCCGTTTGGGCAATTATTTGTATTGGCTTGCAAGGTGAATTCTTTGATGGGAGAGAACCGAACCGTGAAGCGAATGCGGAAGAATTGAAGATGCTGCAATACAACGCTCAAGCTTGTGATATCATCTTCAACGGATTGTGCCCCGAAGAATTCAACAAAATCAGCCGTCTTGAGAATGCAAAGGAAATTTGGGATACTTTGATTGATATGCACGAAGGTACCGAATCCGTCAAGGAATCCAAGTTGGATGTGCTCCAAAGTCAGCTTGACAAGTTCAAAATGAAGGATGGTGAAGGTGTCGCTGAAATGTACTCTAGGCTTGCACTTATCACAAATGAGATTGCCGGCTTAGGGAGTGAAGAGATGACCGACAGATTCATCATCAAGAAGATCCTAAGAGCATTGGATGGAAAGTATGATACCGTGTGCACATTGATCCAAATGATGCCAAACTACAAAATCTCAAGCCAACGGAAGTCATTGGAAGAATTGTTGCTCATGAGATGTCACTCAAGGATAAGGAGGAACTTCACAACAAGTCAAGTGGTGCTTACAAAGCCTCAAGTGAAGCCCCCACATCATCAAGTGAGAAACAAACCTTCAATGAAGAATTGAGCTTAATGGTGAAGAACTTCAACAAATTCTACAAGAGTAGAAGCAAAGAAAGAAGCTCCAAGTCAAGGTCTTATCATGACAAAAGATCTTCTAGTCGAGAGCGCAATTGCTACAATTGTGGGAGGCCTGGACACTACTCCAATGAGTGTACGGCACCCTACAAAAGAAGAGAAGATTCTCCAAAAAGAAGAAGCAAAAGAGAAGAATCACCACCAAGAGAGAGGAGGAGTAGAGATGATCGTTATGAACGAAGACCCTCACGGAGAAGCAAGGATTCGGAAAGGAAGGACAAGTCATCAAGGAGCTACACAAAACGAAGACATCAAGCTCATGTTGGTGAATGGGTATCCGGCTCCGACTCCGACAATCACTCCGAGAGAAGCTATCACTCCGACTCCGAACATACTCAAGATGAAGGTGTTGCCGGTCTAGCACTTGTGTCAACCAACTCCTACGACATATTTGATTCACCAAATGAAGGAATTGGAAGATGCTTCATGGCCAAAGGTCCAAAGGTAACACATCCTGAGTATGTTGATTTCAATAGTGATGAAGATGACTTGCTTGTGGATGATGATTTACTTGTTGACAACTCTAGTGATGAATACTATGATGAAACGTCAATTAATCATGCTAATCAAACGAATGACAATGATAAGGAGAAAATTGAGCTTCTAACTAAAGAACTAAACACTCTTAAGTTGGCTCATGAAACTATCTTCGAAGATCATCGAGAACTTTTAAGGGCTCATGAGAAGTTACGCTTTGAAAAGCTCAATCTTGAGCAAGAGCATGAGTTCTTAAAGCAATCAATGATGATCTCCGTAAGAAAAGTTCTTCTTACATTGCCAAGCGTTTACTCTTATCTACTTACATGCCTCAAGTCAAGTCTAGTAACAAGTACAAGAAAGATACTTCCTCTAGTAGTAACAATAATAATGTTAAATCCAATATTGTTGCTTCTAGTAGTTCTCTTGATTCCACTAATGATTCTCTTAGCCAAGTTACACTTGAGCAAGAAAATAGCTTATTGAAGGGAATTATAGAGAAAGGTGTTTACAAGAGCCTTGCCGGGAGTAAGCAATTCGAGGAAATTGTACGCAAGCAAGGAAGACACCGGAAGAATCAAGGTGTTGGTTTTGAACGAAAGTTCAATGCCAATGGAGTTGAGTGGGAAGAAGATCAATACCCCAAGACGAAGTTTGTTCCTCAACAATAGAAGTATGATCCTACTTCCTTCAAGGGAACACAAGCTCAAGATGATCTTCCTCCACAAGACCACAAGAACAAAGGCAAGGACAAGCTTCAAGAAGAGATTGATGCATTTGAAGAAGCACCTAAGGTCTCGGTCAAGTGGATTCCCAAGACTACGTCAAGTTCTACTTCATCAAGTACAACTACAACTCCAAGGATTCCCATCAAGATGATGTGGATCCCGAAGAAGAAGAACTAGAGAGTTCTTGAGGGTGACTCCGCCAACATTCTTCACTCATATCTTTATGGCAAGGACAAGTGCAATCAACTTCCACATCTTGCACTAGTTCAAGGAGTCACAAACCCTCATGTTGGTAAGGCAAGGGACAAGGTAACCTAATGTTTTCATGGACATCATTTTGTGTGTGCATCACTCTATGTCTATGGATATTCTTGTTTGTTCCTTGTGGGACTAACCCATGTAGGCAAGTTGAAAGTGCAACTCACTCCAAAGGATTGCTCCAAATGATCTACATCAACATTGAGCATCCACATCTTCAACACCTACATGAAGTCATCATCGACAAAACCCAAGGTTAGTTCATCCCTCTAAGGGGGATCTCACATCTAGGGGGAGCTTAACTCAAGAATTGAGTCAAAGCAACTCTAATGGTGTGAACACATCAATGCATTATGTAAAAGTGGTAACCCCACTTGAGCTTAAACGATGAGTATGACCTATGATCAAATGTTCTCATTTGACTCCTAAGTCAATATACTCATATATAGATGACCTAGTCATCGCCAATTGTTTGATAGATGCTAGAATTGGTTGTGCATGCTTTGCCACATATTTCATTTGCCATTTTATTGTGTGAGCATGTTGGTGCATATTTTACTCATTCAAGGACATCCACTTGTTGTTTTGATTGTTTGGTTCTTTCTTCTTTTGGCCAAGTGGATGGACAAGAATGCCTAAGAACCTTCTCTAGCTATCTATGCTTTTCTCGTCTCAAACTCTATTCATGCTACATCACAAAATTTGATCAAGTCAGATTCGAACCACTCTGTGTGAGGAGCACTCGGAGTCCCCGATTCGTCATAGACTTAAACTTCCAAAACCTCTTTGTGATTCTCGGTCTGACCGATTCCTCCATTTCGGTCCTACCGAGATCATTAAGTTGATCTGAGTTTTCAATCTCGGTGCAACCGATTTGAACTTTTCGGTCACACCGAGTTGCTGTAACTGAACACAGTTATGCATCTCGGTGCCACCGAGTTGTTCCACTCGGTCACACCGACAGGGTCGGGCTATATATAGACACGGGCAAAATTTTGGAAATTTCTCCGAACCCCTTCGCCCGCGCAATAGCTCGCTCTGCCATCGAAGGTCTCCGGATCGTCTCCTCGTCGCCAGCCGCCTCCTGTCGCTGGTCTCCGCCGCCGTCAACGGAATTCAACCCCACCGTTGCCGCCGTAGCGAGTTCATCGCCGCACTAGGGTATGGACTCGATCTTTGTGCTATCCACATCTGATTCCTAGCACATTGTACTCTTATTGATTCTTGCCACGATTGAAACAATCCTATCCAGCCAAAGTAGTCCATAGAGTAGATTAGATTCAAATTTTTAGGGTTAGGTTTCCGCCGAAACCATCTCGGACCCACCGAGTTGAAAAACTCGGTCTCACCGATTTGGCATATGCCATTGCACTAGTGACTCTCGGTCTGACCGAGAATTACTAATCGATGCGACCGATTTTAGGATTCTGTGAAACCCTAGCAGTCTCGGTGCCACCGAACTGTGACTCGGTCCAACCGAGTTCATCAGTTTAGGTTCCAAAAACTGCTTCGGTATCACCGAGTTTGAAAATCGGTTGATCCGAAATGCTTTCTGTGGAAAACTAAAACTGAATTTTTGAATCATTCTTTTGCAAAAATCTCTGCATTTTGTGATGCTCATCCACTCTATCTCATCCATAACTCTTCACAGGGTCAGCAGTCAGCTTTTGCAGCATGTCAGACCAGAGTGACAGCCAGAACAGGTCAGCAGAGCAGATTCACTTGAGTGAGGGCACTAGTCCCTCCAGTACTTCAGATGAAGGGAGCAGAAGCACTCCTAGCAACCTGCCTAAGGCTGCTACCAGGCAAAGGAGAAAGAGAACCTCTGACTCAGAAGATGAGAACTACAAAGCTGAAGAAGATGAGGCTACTTCCAAGAAAGTGGTGCTCAAGAAGGAATATGGCTCAGCAAAGGATACAAAGCCAGGCATGAAGATTAAAAGGCCTGCAGGAAGACAACCAATGTCCAAGGCCAGAGCATCAACTCAACTGCCTGAAAGTCCTGATCCCAAAGAGCCAGCTGCTAAAGGCAAGAAGAGGAAGGAAAGGGTCAAGAAGACCATGGCCAGAGTTGTTGGGCAAGCTTCCATGATGGAAGAAGAAGAGATTGCTGCACCAGCACCCAAGGCACCAAAGCTTATGGGTGATGCTATTAAATCTGGGGCTGCAACATCTAAGCCCAAGGAAGCACCCAAAGCTGCCCCCAAGGCCAAGTCTGCACCAAAGAGGAATACCAGGAGTATTCCAGCTGCTGAGAAGAACAAGGCCCCAGTGCCTGAGGTTGCTGAGGAGGAAGATGAAGAAGGACAGGTTCTGAGGAAGCTCAAGCCAAAGATACCAGATCACAATGATGCCCATCCTGTGGCTGAGGACATGAACATCAGAAAAGACTCAGGATTGAGGCTATGGAGGATGGCAGATCCATATGCCACAAGGAGAAGAACTGCTGTTGATTACAGGTTCCATACAAAGGAATAACAGGACTTCTATGAGACAATCTTATTGGACAAGAAGCCCATAGTTTGTGATATGAGGTGGGTCGACTGGACCTACATGAAGGAGAATGAAGAGCACTATCCTGGAGTGCAAGACAGCTTTGTTGCTTGTGGAGTTGCAGATTTTGTTGGGCAAAAGCTCACAAACTGGAATGATGAACTTATCATGCAATTCTACTCCACAGCACATTTTTACCCAGATGGAAGAATTGTTTGGATGTCTGAAGGTACAAGGTACCAATCCACTGTTGAAGAATGGGCAAAACTGATAAATGCCCCAAAGGAAAATGATGATGATCTGGATGTATATGCCAAGAAGAAAATGGGACACAATACCATGGCACACATGTACAAGGAGATCCCAGACAAAGCCCTAGAGACTTTCTCTTTTGGATCAGTCCATTTTCTGTTGTCAGGGCTGCCTACTATCAATTGGATTCTGAGGCACACTCTGTTGCCCAAGTCTGGTGACCACAACATGATCAGAGGGCATGCCATCAATATGTTGCATTTATTTGATGTGCCACAGAAATTCAAAGTCATGAGCCTTATAGTTGAAACCATTAAGAGGACTGCAACAGATTAGAAGAGGAGTTGTGGATATGCCCCTCAGATTCAGGAATTGATCAACTCAAAGATGGGAACTGGCAAATATCTATTGGATAGGGAACATTTTCCACTCTATCCAGACTTTGAAGACAATGAGGTTGTCATGAATGAGGATGATCCATCATCAGTTCAAGCTCAAGAGAAGAAGGAGAAGGCAAGGAAGGAGAAGGCTGCCAAGATGCCAACTCAAGAGGAGGCATCTGAGTATTTCTTGAAAAACAAGCAGGAGCAGCTTGGTTACTTGATAGCATCATCTCTGAGGATTGAGAAGGGGTTGGCCACCTTAACTCAGAATCAGGAGAGCCTGGAAAGAATCATGGAACAAAATTCTATGATCTAGATGTCAAAGTAACTGAGATTCAGTCAGTTGTGGAGCAGCTGCAGGATGACATGCAGGAGAGGAAGGGCAAGACTACCACAAATGTCTTTGCCAGAGTGCCTAGAGCTCAGAGGTCAGCTGCTGTGCCAGTGCCAGACACTAGAGCAACATCTTCAGCACCAGCTACTGCCCCTTCAGCTCCAGTGCAACCAGCTTCAGCATCAACTCCAGCACCCTCTACATCAACTGAAGCCTTCGTCCTTGGAGTTATCTGGACACCACCAACTGAAGATCAAGCCTGAGAGTCGATCTAGCACTATGCATTTTCTATGAACTTTTTGGTAACTTGTTGCCAAAGGGGGAGAAAAATGTATAGATCATAGGCTTCGAGAGAGAGAGTGTTGCTTTTGTTCTCTCTTGCTTTGTTGGTTTAAACTTGTTTGCTTTTGATTGGTTGAGATACTATGCTTGTGAGACATTGATGATCATGTGTTTGATCATAAGCTACACTTATGCATGTTTGATGATATTATCCTATCTATCTTATGTGATCATTCACTTTGCTTGGTGATGAGTGCATGTATTCAATACTTATCATTTTGAGCGCTCCACCAAGATGTATGTGACATGGAAGAGTAACCCATGAGCCTAATTCCTTGTGCATTTGCAGTCCAAAGCAAATTTAAACTATGCACAAATTTAGGGGGAGCTCTTGCTTATCACATACTTCTCAAAGCGACGATGTTTTTAATCTTATTATCATTTGTCGAAGCTTTGATCTATATGTTGTCATCAATTACCAAAAAGGGGGAGATTGAAAGTGCAACTATCCCTAGGTGGTTTTGGTAATTCATAACAACATATAGCTCATTGAGCTAATGCTATTCCAAGACTATTATTTCAGGAAAGCTCAATGAATGGCATGGCATGGATGATGAAAGTGGATCCCTCAAAATACTAAGGACAAAGGATTGGCTCAAGCTCAAAAGCTCAAGACTCTTCATTTTATATTTTAGTGATCCAAGATCACATTGAGTCTATAGGAAAAGCCAATACTATCAAGGAGGGATGAGGTGTTGCTTAATGAGCCTCTTGCTTCATGTGCTTTGTGATATGCTCCAAAACCCTCAGCTACTTTCCCACATCCACAAATGACCTAAACCCAAAGCCAAAATCGGTCACACCGATTCTTCCTATCCGGCGCCACCGATTCCAAAAGTCATAGCCACTGCCACAAACCCTAAGCAAATCGGTCCTACCGATAGGGATCTCGGTCTCACCGAGATGGGATTGTAATCTCTCTGTTTCCCTTCGTAACGTTTCGGTCTAACCGAAGTGAGCGATCGGTCCCACCGAGATTGCAATGTAAACTCTCTGTTTCCCTTTTGTAACATTTCGGTCTCACCGAAAAGAGCAAATCGGTCCCACCGAGTTTACCTGACCAACTCTCTGGAAAGCTTATTACCAAAATCGGTCTCACCGAGTTTGTGTAATCGGTCTTACCGAGATTACGTTATGCCCTAACCCTAACCGAATCGGTCTCACCGAGTTGCATGTCAGTCCCACCGAAAATCACTAACGGTCACTAGGTTTACTAAATCGGTCCGACCGAGTCTGTTGAATCGGTCCCACCGAGTTTGGTAAATTGTGTGTAACGGTTAGATTTTGTGTGGAGGCTATATATACCCCTCCACCTCCTCTTCATTCGTGGAGAGAGCCATCAGACTAAACCTACACTTCCAACTTACCATTTCTGAGAGAGAACCACCTACTCATGTGTTGAGGCCAAGATATTCCATTCCTACCATATGAATCTTGATCTCTAGCCTTCCCAAGTTGCTTTCCACTCAAATCCTCTTTCCACCAGATCCAAATCCTATGAGAGAGAGTTGAGTGTTGGGGAGACTATCATTTGAAGCACAAGAGCAAGGAGTTCATCATCAATGCACCATTTGTTACTTCTTGGAGAGTGGTGTCTCCTAGATTGGCTAGGTGTCACTTGGGAGCCTCCGACAAGATTGTGGAGTTGAACCAAGGAGTTTGTAAGGGCAAGGAGATCGCCTACTTCGTGAAGATCTACCGCTAGTGAGGCAAGTCCTTCGTGGGCGACGGCCATGGTGGGATAGACAAGGTTGCTTCTTCGTGGACCCTTCATGGGTGGAGCCCTCCGTGGACTCGCGCAACCGTTACCCTTCGTGGGTTGAAGTCTCCATCAACGTGGATGTACGATAGCACCACCTATCGGAACCACGCCAAAAACATCCGTGTCTCCAATTGCGTTTGAATCCTCCAAACCCTTCCCTTTACTTTCTTGCAAGTTGCATGCTTTAATTTCCGCTGCCTATATACTCTTTGCATGCTTGCTTGAATTGTGTGATGATTGCTTGACTTGTCCTAAGATAGCTAAAATCTGCCAAACTCTAAAATTGGGAAAAGGTTAAGTTTTTAATTGGTCAAGTAGTCTAATCACCCCCCCTCTAGACATACTTCAAGGTCCTACAAGTGGTATCAGAGCTTTGGTCTCCATTTGCTTTGATTTCCATAGCTTTTGGTGGTCATAGCCTTGGTTTCACAACCTAGGAGAGTATGGCGTCTAGCGAGGGAAATTATCACCGTAGAGGTCCTTACTTTGATGGTACTAATTTTGCTAGTTGGAAGCATAAGATGAAAATGCATATTCTCGGACATAACCCCGCCGTTTGGGCAATTATTTGTATTGGCTTGCAAGGTGAATTCTTTGATGGGAGAGAACCGAACCGTGAAGCGAATGCGGAAGAATTGAAGATGCTGCAATACAACGCTCAAGCTTGTGATATCATCTTCAACGGATTGTGCCCCGAAGAATTCAATAAAATCAGCCGTCTTGAGAATGCAAAGGAAATTTGGGATACTTTGATTCATATGCACGAAGGTACCGAATCCGTCAAGGAATCAAAGTTGGATGTGCTCCAAAGTCAGCTTGACAAGTTCAAAATGAAGGATGGTGAAGGTGTCGCTGAAATGTACTCTAGGCTTGCACTTATCACAAATGAGATTGCCGGCTTAGGGAGTGAAGAGATGACCGACAGATTCATCATCAAGAAGATCCTAAGAGCATTGGATGGAAAGTATGATACCGTGTGCCCATTGATCCAAATGATGCCAAACTACAAAAATCTCAATCCAACAGAAGTCATTGGAAGAATTGTTGCTCATGAGATGTTTCTCAAGGATAAAGAGGAACTTCACAACAAGTCAAGTGGTGCTTACAAAGCCTCAAGTGAAGCCCCCACATCATGAAGTGAGAAACAAACCTTCAATGAAGAATTGAGCTTAATGGTGAAGAACTTCAACAAATTCTACAAGAGTAGAAGCAAAGAAAGAAGCTGCAAGTCAAGGTCTTATCATGACAAAAGATCTTCTAGTCGAGAGCGCAATTGCTACAATTGTGGAAGGCCTGGACACTACTCCAATGAGTGTACGGCACCCTACAAAAGAAGAGAAGATTCTCCAAAAAGAAGAAGCAAAAGAGAAGAATCACCACCAAGAGAGAGGAGGAGTAGAGATGATCGTTATGAACGAAGACCCTCACGGAGAAGCAAGGATTCGGAAAGGAAGGACAAGTCATCAAGGAGCTACACAAAACGAAGACATCAAGCTCATGTTGGTGAATGGGTATCCGGCTCCGACTCCGACAATCACTCCGAGAGAAGCTATCACTCCGACTCCGAACATACTCAAGATGAAGGTGTTGCCGGTCTAGCACTTGTGTCAACCAACTCCTACGACATATTTGATTCACCAAATGAAGGAATTGGAAGATGCTTCATGGCCAAAGGTCCAAAGGTAACACATCCTGAGTATGTTGATTTCAATAGTGATGAAGATGACTTGCTTGTGGATGATGATTTACTTGTTGACAACTCTAGTGATGAATACTATGATGAAACGTCAATTAATCATGCTAATCAAACGAATGACAATGATAAGGAGAAAATTGAGCTTCTAACTAAAGAACTAAACACTCTAAGTTGGCTCATGAAACTATCTTCGAAGATCATCGAGAACTTTTAAGGGCTCATGAGAAGTTACGCTTTGAAAAGCTCAATCTTGAGCAAGAGCATGAGTTCTTAAAGGCAATCAATGATGATCTCCGTAAGAAAAGTTCTTCTTACATTGCCAAGCGTTTACTCTTATCTACTTACATGCCTCAAGTCAAGTCTAGTAACAAGTACAAGAAAGATACTTCCTCTAGTAGTAACAATAATAATGTTAAATCCAATATTGTTGCTTCTAGTAGTTCTCTTGATTCCACTAATGATTCTCTTAGCCAAGTTACACTTGAGCAAGAAAATAGCTTATTGAAGGGAATTATAGAGAAAGGTGTTTACAAGAGCCTTGCCGGGAGTAAGCAATTCGAGGAAATTGTACGCAAGCAAGGAAGACACCGGAAGAATCAAGGTGTTGGTTTTGAACGAAAGTTCAATGCCAATGGAGTTGAGTGGGAAGAAGATCAATACCCCAAGACGAAGTTTGTTCCTCAACAAGAGAAGTATGATCCTACTTCCTTCAAGGGAACACAAGCTCAAGATGATCTTCCTCCACAAGACCACAAGAACAAAGGCAAGGATAAGCTTCAAGAAGAGATTGATGCATTTGAAGAAGCACCTAAGGTCTCGTCAAGTGGATTCCCAAGACTACGTCAAGTTCTACTTCATCAAGTACAACTACAACTCCAAGGATTCCCATCAAGATGATGTGGATCCCGAAGAAGAAGAACTAGAGAGTTCTTGAGGGTGACTCCGCCAACATTCTTCACTCATATCTTTATGGCAAGGACAAGTGCAATCAACTTCCACATCTTGCACTAGTTCAAGGAGTCACAAACCCTCATGTTGGTAAGGCAAGGGACAAGGTAACCTAATGTTTCATGGACATCATCTTGTGTGTGCATCACTCTATGTCTATGGATATTCTTGTTTGTTCCTTGTGGGACTAACCCATGTAGGCAAGTTGAAAGTGCAACTCACTCCAAAGGATTGCTCCAAATGATCTACTTCAACATTGAGCATCCACATCTTCAACACCTACATGAAGTCATCATCGACAAAACCCAAGGTTAGTTCATCCCTCTAAAGGGGGATCTCACATCTAGGGGGAGCTTAACTCAAAAATTGAGTCAAAGCAACTCTAATGGTGTGAACACATAAATGCATTATGTAAAAGTGGTAACCCCACTTGAGCTTAAACGATGAGTATGACCTATGATCAAATGTTCTCATTTGACTCCTAAGTCAATATACTCATATATAGATGACCTAGTCATCGCCAATTGTTTGATAGATGCTAGAATTGGTTGTGCATGCTTTGCCACATATTTCATTTGCCATTTTATTGTGTGAGCATGTTGGTGCATATTTTACTCATTCAAGGACATCCACTTGTTGTTTTGATTGTTTGGTTCTTTCTTCTTTTGGCCAAGTGGATGGACAAGAATGCCTAAGAACCTCTCTAGCTATCTATGCTTTTCTCGTCTCAAACTCTATTCATGCTACATCACAAAATTTGATCAAGTCAGATTCGAACCACTCTGTGTGAGGAGCACTCGGAGTCCCCGATTCATCATAGACTTAAACTTCCAAAACCTCTTTGTGATTCTCGGTCTGACCGATTCTTCCATTTCGGTCCTACCGAGATCATTAAGTTGATCTGAGTTTTCCATCTTGGTGCAACCGATTTGAACTTTTCGGTCACACCGAGTTGCTGTAACTGAACACAGTTATGCATCTCGGTGCCACTGAGTTGTTCCACTCGGTCACACCGACAGGGTCGGGCTATATATATAGACACGGGCAAAATTTTGGAAATTTCTTCGAACCCCTTCGCCCGCGCAATAGCTCGCTCTGCCATCGAAGGTCTCTGGATCGTCTCCTCGTCGCCAGCCACCTCCTGTTGCTGGTCTCCGCCGCCGTCAACGGAATTCAACCCCACCGTTGCCGCTGTAGCGAGTTCATCGCTGCACTAGGGTATGGACTCGATCTTTGTGCTATCCACATCTGATTCCTAGCACATTGTACTTTTATTGATTCTTGCCATGATTGAAACAATCCTATCCAACCAAAGTAGTCCATAGAGTAGATTAGACTCAAATTTTTAGGGTTAGGTTTCCGATGAAACCATCTTGGACCCACCGAGTTGAAAAACTCGGTCTCACCGATTTGGCATATGCCATTGCACAAGTGACTCCCGGTCTGACCGAAAATTACTAATCGGTGCGACCGATTTTAGGATTCTGTGAAACCCTAGCAGTCTTGGTGCCACTGAACTTTGACTCGGTCCAACCGAGTTCATCAGTTTAGGTTCCAAAAACTGCTTCAGTATCACCGAGTTTGAAAATCGGTTGATCCGAAATGCTTTCTGTTGAAAACTAAAACTGAATTTTTGAATCATTCTCTTGAAAAATCTCTGCATTTTGTGATGCTCATCCACTCTGTCTCATCTATAACTCTTCATAGGGTCAGCAGTCAGCTTTTGCAGCATGTCAGTCCAAAGTGACAGCCAGAACAGTTCAGCAGAGCAGATTCACTTGAGTGAGGGCACTAGTCCCTCCAGCACTTCAGATGAATGGGGCAGAAGCACTCCTAGCAACCTGCCTAAGGCTGCAACCAGGCAAAGGAGAAAGAGAACCTTAGACTCAGAAGATGAGGACTACAAAGCTGAAGAAGATGAATCTACTTCCAAGAAAGTGGTGCTCAAGAAGGAATATGGCTCAGCAAAGGATATAAAGCCAGGCATGAATATTAAAAGGCCTGCAGGAAGAAAACCAATGCCCAAGGCCAGAGCATCAACTCAACTGCCTGAAAATCCTGATCGCAAAGAGCCAGCTGCTGAAAGCAAGAAGAGGAAGGAAAGGGTCAAGAAGACCATGGCCAGAGTTGTTGGGAAACCTTCCGTGATGGAAGAGGAAGAGCTTTCTGCACCAGCACCAAAGGCACCAAAGCTTATAGGTGGTGCTATTAAATCTGGGGCTGCAACATCTAAGCCCAAGGAAGCACCCAAAGCTGCCCCCAAGGCCAAGTCTGCACCAAAGAGGAATACCAGGAGTATTCCAGCTGCTGAGAAGAACAAGGCCCCAGTGCCTGAGGTTGCTGAGGAGGAAGATGAAGAAAGACAGGTTCTAAGGAAGCTCAAGCCAAAGATACCAGATCAGAATGATGCCCATCCTGTGGCTGAGGACATGAACATCAGAAAAGACTCAGGATTGAGGCTATGGAGGATGGCAGATCCATATGCCACAAGGAGAAGAACTGCTGTTGATTACAGGTTCCATACAAAGGAACAACAAGACTTCTATGAGACAATCTTATTGGACAAGAAGCCCATAGTTTGTGATATGAGGTGGGTCGACTGGACCTACATGAAGGAGAATGAAGAGCACTATCCTGGAGTGCAAGACAACTTTGTTGCCTGTGGAGTTGCATATTTTGTTGGGCAAAAGCTCACAAACTGGAATGATGAACTTATCATGCAATTCTACTCCACAGCACATTTTTACCCAGATGGAAGAATTGCTTGGATGTCTGAAGGTACAAGGTACCAATCTACTGTAGAAGAATGGGCAAAACTGATAAATGCCCCAAAGGAAAATGATGATGATCTGGATGTATATGCCAAGAAGAAAATGGGACATAATACCATGGCACACATGTACAAGGAGATCCCAGACAAAGCGCTAGAGACTTTCACTTTTGGATCAGTCCATTTTCTATCGTCAGGGCTGCCTACTATCAATTGGATTTTGTGGCACAATCTGTTGCCCAAGTCAAGTGACCACAACATGATCAGAGCGCATGCCATCAATATGTTGCATTTATTTGATGTGCCATAGAAATTCAAAGTCATGAGCCTTATAGTTGAAACCATTAAGAGGACTGCCGCAGATCATAAGAGGAGCTGTGGATATGCCCCTCAGATTCAGGATTTGATCAACTCAAAGATGGGAACTGGCAAATATCTATTGGATAGGGAACATTTTCCACTCTATCCAGACTTTGAAGACAATGAGGTTGTCATGAATGATGATGATCCATCATCAGTTCAAGAGCAAGAGAAGAAGGAGAAGGCAAGGAAGGAGAAGGCTGCCAAGATGCCAACTCAAGAGGAGGCATCTGAGTATTTCTTGAAAAACAAGCAGGAGCAGCTTGGTTACTTGATAGCATCATCACTGAGGATTGAGAAGGAGTTGGCCACCTTAACTCAAAATCAGGAGAGCCATACTTCTCAAAGCGATGAAGTTTTTATTCTTATTATCTTTTGTCGAAGCTTTGATCTATATGTTGTCATCAATTACCAAAAAGGGGGAGATTGAAAGTGCAACTATCCCTAAGTGGTTTTGGTAATTCATAACAACATATAGCTCATTGAGCTAATGCTATTCCAAGACTATTATTTCAGGAAAGCTCAATGAATGGCATGGCATGGATGATGAATGTGGGTCCCTAAAAATACTAAGGACAAAGGATTGGCTCAAGCTCAAAGGCTCAAGACTCTTCATTTTATATTTTAGTGATCCAAGATCACATTGAGTCTATAGGAAAAGCTAATACTATCAAGGAGGAATGAGGTGTTGCTTAATGAGCCTCTTGCTTCATGTGCTTTGTGATATGCTCCAAAACCCTTAGCTACTTTCCCACATCCACAAATGACCTAAACCCAAAGCCAAAATCGGTCACACCGATTCTTCCCATCCGGCGCCATCGATTCCAAATGTCATAGCCACTGCCACATACCCTAAGCAAATTGGTCCTACCGATAGGGATCTCGGTCTCACCGAGATGGGATTGTAATCTCTCTATTTCCCTTTGTAACATTTTGGTCTAACCGAAGTGAGCGATCGGTCCCACCGATCATTGCAATGTAAACTCTCTGTTTCCCTTTTGTAACATTTCGGTCTCACCGAAAAGAGAAAATCGGTCCCACCGAGTTTACCTGACCAACTCTCTGGAAAGCTTATTACCAAAATCGGTCTTACCGAGTTTGTGTAATCGGTCTTACCGAGATTACGTTATGCCCTAACCCTAACCGAATCGGTCTCACCGACTTGCATGTCAGTCCCACCGAAAATCACTAACGGTCACTAGGTTTACTAAATCGGTCCGACCGAGTCTGTTGAATCGGTTCCACCGAGTTTGGTAAATTGTGTGTAACGGTTAGATTTTATGTGGAGGCTATATATAACCCTCCACCTCCTCTTCATTCGTGGAGAGAGCCATCAGACTAAACCTACACTTCCAACTTACCATTGCTGAGAGAGAACCACCTACTCATGTGTTGAGGCCAAGATATTCCATTCCTACCATATGAATCTTGATCTCTAGCCTTCCCAGGTTGCTTTCCACTGAAATCCTCTTTCCGCCAGATCCAAATCATATGAGAGAGAGGTAAGTGTTGGGGAGACTATCATTTGAAGCACAAGAGCAAGGAGTTCATCATCAACGCACCATTTGTTACTTCTTGGAGAGTGGTGTCTCCTAGATTGGCTAGGTGTCACTTGGGAGCCTCCGACAAGATTGTGGAGTTGAACCAAGGAGTTTGTAAGGGCAAGGAGATCGCCTACTTCGTGAAGATCTACCGCTAGTGAGGCAAGTCCTTCGTGGGCGACGGCCATGGTGGGATAGACAAGGTTGCTTCTTCGTGGACCCTTCGTGGGTGGAGCCCTCCGTGGACTCGCGCAACCGTTACCCTTCGTGGGTTGAAGTCTCCATCAACGTGGATGTACGATAGCACCACCTATCGGGACCACGCCAAAAACATCCGTGTCTCCAATTGCGTTTGAATCCTCCAAACCCTTCCCCTTACTTTCTTGCAAGTTGCATGCTTTAATTTCCGCTGCCTATATACTCTTTGCATGCTTGCTTGAATTGTGTGATGATTGCTTGACTTGTCCTAAGATAGCTAAAATCTGCCAAACTCTAAAATTGGGAAAAGGTTAAGTTTTTAATTGGTCAAGTAGTCTAATCACCCCCCCCCTCTAGACATACTTCAAGGTCCTACAGCATTCGAGCTGTTTCCCTCCTTGGTATGTCCATCCTTTCATAGGTCCGGTCGCTAGGTCGCCAGTGATGGCCTAGACGAAAGTGGACCTGAAAAGAAAATGCAAAAAATGTTTGTGTGTCCCGGAGCGGTTAAGCCGCATTGTGGGACATAACCTAGCGGTGCCTCCGTCTATCGCCGAAGTGGTTAATTGAGCTCTTGACGAGCTGGGCTATCCTGCCGTGGGGTAGTTTGGACTCTTTTGACAGTGTCCAGGAGCCTGGCCGTCGAATGAAGGTTCAATTGAAAGGGGCCGCTCTGCGCTTTTGCTGCTAGGGCAACAGTGTGCTCTTCGGTACGGAGGGAGCGTTCAGTGTTTCCATTGACTTTTATGACGCCATGTGGACCGGGCATCTTGAGCTTAAGATAAGCGTAATGTGGCACCGCGTTGAATCGAGCAAATGCGGTTCGTCCAAGCAGTGCGTGATAGCTGCTGCAAAAAGGGACGATATCAAAGATTAACTCTTCGTTGCGGAAATTATCCGGCGGTCCAAAGACCATTTCCAGAGTGATGGAGCCTATACAGTGGGCCTCAACTCCTGGTATGACACCTTTAAAGGTGGTTTTAGTGGGTTTGATCCTTGAGGGATCGATATCCATCTTCCGTACTATATCCTGATAGAGCAGGTTCAGGCTGGTGCCTCCGTCCATAAGGACTCGTGTGAGGTGGAATCCGTCAATTATTGGGTCGAGGACTAGTGCGGGTGAACTGCCATGATGGATATTGGTCGTATGATCCTTGCGATCGAAGGTGATCGAGCCGGACGACCATGGGTTGTATTTTGGGGCGACTGCTCTATCGCGTAGATGTCCCTAAGTGCGTGCCTCCGCTCCCTCTTGGGAATATGGGTGGCGTATATCATATTCACTGTTTTGATTTGCAGGGGAAACTTCTTTTGCCCTCCCGTCTTTGATGGACGGGGTTCCTCATCATCGTCATCGCTTTGCGACCCCTTCTCCTTGCTTTTGGCATTTGACTTGTCTGCCTATTTGAAGACCAAGCATTCTATGTTGGTATGATTAGCTGGTGTATCTGGGGTGCAGTGAATTTGACATGGACGGTCGAGTATGCAGTCCAGACTGGATTTGCCTGGATTGTTTCTTTTGAATTGTTTCTTCCTTTGACCGGTCTTAGAGTCGCTGAATACGACGTTGACAGCTATGTCTTCGGGGCTATCGCCATTGTTTTGACGCTTGTGTTTGCTGTGTCGGGGCTTGCCGTTGTCATATTTGGATTTAGAAGTTCTAGGTTTACTTGAGGTGTTGTTGCTACGAGCTAGCCAGCTGTCCTCGCCCGCACAGAAGCGGGTCATGAGCGTCGTCAGGGCTGCCATGGACTTTGGCTTCTCATGGCCGAGGTGTCGGGCGAGCCACTCATCATGGATGTTATGCTTGAAGGCTGCTAGGGCTTCGGCATCCGGACAGTCGATGATTTGGTTCTTTTCAGTTAAGAACTGACTCCAGAATTTCCTGGCTGGCTCTCCGGGCTGTTGGGTTATATGACTTAGGTCATCAACATCTGGTGGTCGGACATAAGTGCCCTGAAAGTTGTCAAGTAATGCGTCTTCCAGGTTCTCCCAACTGCCAATGGAGTTTTCGGGCAGACTATTCAACTAGTGCCGAGCTGGTCCCTTGAGTTTTAGTGGGAGATACTTGATGGCATGGAGATCATCGCCGCGGGCAATGTGAATATGGAGAAGGAACTCTTCAATCCATACCGCGAGATCTGTTGTCCCATCATATGGTTCGATGTTCATGGGTTTAAACCCTTCT
Organism: Triticum aestivum; assembly: GCF_018294505.1. Taxonomy (NCBI): domain Eukaryota; kingdom Viridiplantae; phylum Streptophyta; class Magnoliopsida; order Poales; family Poaceae; genus Triticum; species Triticum aestivum. The sequence goes on from NC_057810.1 coordinate 588,219,395, forward strand.
GGGAATTCATGTTCCATTACTTCGTCTGTGAAGCATAGGGGGTGTGCGGCGCCTCTATGTTGGGCTACCTCGTGACGCAGTTCGGATGGAACTGGTCTGCTATATTCGGCTCGGACGGATCTGTATTTAGTATATCCGGCGTGACGGTCATCGTCGTGCATTGGGGTGCGCCCCCGCGATCCGTATATCGATCTGGGCTGTCCTGCTTTGCTTTCCAATTCATATCGCACGCCATATGTGTATCCCCGAGCCTTTGTGTTTCTATTTGTTCGGCGATGGGGTGCGGGCTGGTGTTCGGACTGATACGCCGGGTTATCTCGGCCACGTGGTGGTCGGTCAGCTGCATCATGTGCTGGTAGTATGGGCTCTAGTGCCTCGTCCTCGAATTGAGGTAGCAACCTACGCCTCAGGTAGCTTTTGGTTGGGCGCTCGAGTCCATATTCCTCGGCTGCCAGGACCTCAGTCCATCTATCAGTGAGCAGATCTTGATCAGCTTGAAGCTACTGCTGCTTTTTTTCAGGCTCTTTGCAGTGGCTATAACTCGGTGCTAGAAGCGCTCCTGCTCGACGGGATCCTCAGGCACGACAAATTCTTCGTCGCCGAGGCTCACCACATCTTCAGAGGGAGGCATGTAATTATCATCCTCCAAGTCTTCATCCATGGCCTGTTCATCAGGGCTGGCTTGCCTGTCCTCCCGTCCGGCTTGTTCGAAGCTTGGCTGGGCGGGGTCGTTTTCATCTTCGGCATCATCCGGAGTGCTATTGTCTCTTGTGCTGGTAGCTGTTTTTACCATGGCGTGGTCTAGAGTGGCGCTGCTGACGTTGGTGCTTGGGCTGCTTCTCAGGAGAATTATCCTCCACTGCATCCTTTTGGTCCTCTCCATTGTTTTCTTTGGGTGTGTCCACCATATATATGGCATACGATGAGGTGGCTGTTCAGCGCCCAATGAGCGGTGGTTCCTGTTCTTCTCCGGCATCGTCGTCCATACCATCGATGTCTTTGGAGTCGAAGTCAAGCATGTCGGTAAGGTCTTCGACAGTGGCTATTAAGTGGGTGGTGGGTGGGTAACGAATTTCTTCGTCGTCCGCTTCCCACCCAAGCCAGGCATAGTTCGGCCAAGAGTCTCCTAACAAGGAGAGATATTTTAATGAGTTTAACACGTCGCTGAGGGGCGAGTGTTGAAAGATGTCCGTGGAGATGAACTCCAAGATCGGCGCCCAGTCAGATCCGACAGGCGCGAATACATGCGGTTCAGAACCAATGGGCGGAGACAAGTCCGAGGGTGCGATGATACAGACCTCGTTGGAGGTTGAATCTGTGTTCGGCTCTAGCGCCGTTGAGTGTGCGGCTTTCGCGACGGGGTCCATCCTCCCATCCTCGGATGGCATGATTTGCACTGGATCTAAGGCCAGGGCAGCTACACGTGCTGTCTCCTGAACACAGCCTGATGGCAGATCTAGGTCATGCTGATTGTGCTTGTAGGGTGCATCTGTCATGGGTTCGAATCTGTCAAAGATCAAGTCTCCGCGGATGTCGGCGGTGTAGTTCAGGCTTCCAAACATGACCTAATAGTCAGGGGCATAGATGTCGATCTGCTCCAGATGGCCAAGAAAGTTGTCCCACAGTGCGAAGCTACCGAATACGAGGATCTGTCCGGTGAGGAAAATCTCATCCTGGACCGCATCGTTGTAGATGATTGAAGGAGCCATCAAGCCCTATGGTGACGACACAGTGGAACTATCAATGAAAGCACCAATGTCAGTGTCAAAACCGGCGGATCTCGGGTTGGGGGTCCCGAACTGTGCGTCTAAGGCTAATGGTAACAGGAGGCGGGGGACACGATGTTTACCCAGGTTCGGGCCCTCTCTATGGATGTAATATCCTACTTCCTACTTGATTGATCTTGATGATATGAGTATTACAAGAGTTGATCTATCACGAGTTCTTAGAGGCTAAACCATGGAAGCTAGCCTATGATTATGATTGTTCTTGTCCTACGGACTAAGCCCTCCAGTTTATATAGACATTGGAGGGGGCTAGGGTTACACAGAGTCGGTTACAGAGAAGGGAATCTACATATCCGAATTGCCAAGCTTGCCTTCCACGCCAAGGAGAGTCCCACCCGGACACGGGACGAAGTCTTCTATCTTGTATCTACATAGTCCAACAGTCCGGCCAATGTATATAGCCCGACTATCCGAGGACTCCCTAATCCAAGACTCCCTCACCTAGTAACTTCCTTCAAGTGTCGTCCAAAAGGTGTATCTTCATCCGGTTGTGTAAATTTGTTCCTTGAGTCTGCCATCCTATAGAGTAGAAAAGGGAGAGGAGTCAAAAATGAGTAGAGAAGAGTGACCTATGGTTTATCTTAGTGGTCGTGTCCTACAGTCAATGTGTGCTCTGATATCATCTTGTAGCGACCAGACCTCAAACAGTCTAGTCTCTTTGCATCAGTGTCATCCCTGGATCGGTAATGCTGACACGCACAGTACTTGAGGATTTATAACAGAGTTTCAATCACACACTTATTACATCGAATGTCTCGAAAAGAGAACTTATTACAATAATATGGCTTTAGGCCATCTAAATACGATAACATCGGAAGGCTTGGAAGATAAAGTGAGTCCATCAAACTCCAACGGCATAGGTGAGTGAACGACAACGACCTATGGCACCTTACTTGTCTTCTAAAAAGTCTGCAACATGATATGTTGCAGCCCAAAATGGGTCAGCACATGGAATATCCTGGCAATGTAACACATAGAGTAATGAATAGATAAATGCTATCACTACATGCATATATGGCTGGTGGAAAGCTCTATGGTTACGGTTTTGCATAAAGCCAATTTTCCCTACATCAAAGGAATAAATTTTATTTAACTATCATGGTGGTTATTAAACATTGAGAAGGTTCCTCCAACTCAATCCCAATTAAACATCATCATTTAGCCAACAAAATTAATTTAGAGTGATGAGATCAACATGATAATCCAAGAACCAGATACTCTAGATGTCCATACCGGGGACACGGGTAACCATGATTAGTTTGTACACTCTGCAGAGGTTTGCACACTTTTCCCCACAAGACTCGACCGCATCTATGATCGGAGGATTGAGACATAGTCTTTCTGAAGCATTAACTCTCTACTCCGGGTAGACAGTACCACCTACATCTGCTAGTATACCTCTTCAACAGATCACGCAACATACTCAACTAAGCCATAGCCCATAATGGCTTGTGGCTGCACACGGAAGTTTCTAGCATGAATAATCTTATGATCCCTTTGAGCCTGGGTGGCGAACCCTAGGATGATCACACGGGTACTTCGGGATATCCTAGGACAACACTGGATTCTCCACGTGCCCTGATAACCACTGGGTACTCTAGGGTGCCTCAACCAATCCACCTAGATGTGTATTTAAGTAGCCACCTTAAGTTAACCATTAATTAAAAATACTCACATCTGTCGTGGATACACTCACCCAAACCACGTCTACGAGCATAGCATAGCAATCCTGAGCATAACGTAGAAGTAACTCCCAAAGGTTTGATAATAAAGAGGAAATAGGTTCTACCTCATCATCTACTTCCAAACCCACATATTAAACAGATCCTAACCATGCAATGTTTGAGGATTGTAACTAATGCACAAAAACTGGGTAATAAAGGGATATGATAAAAGTGTTACTTGCCTTGCTGACGATCTGCAAAACCTAGGGACTCGTAGTAGCATGCTTCACACTCCGGGTATTCTATCGCAAACAAACAATAAAATACATGAGCAATCAAACAAGAAGCACGGGTAAAACTCAAATAAGAGATCTAAACAGAAAGTTCAACTGAAGAACTCCAGTTTGCAAAAAGAATCAAAACAAACGGAGCAACGAAACTCAAACTACGAAAGAAACAAGAATCGTTTACTAATCTGGACTAAAGTCAAATTTTACAGTACCAAAATCTTGTTTAAGTTGGTTAAACGTAAAGAGGGCTTCGAGACAAAGATTTAGGTGCTTGTTTCATCTAATTTGGATAAACGAGCGAAAAGTTATACTAGATCGAAGATCAGGGCAGAAATCGCGATCAAAAATAATCGCGGAAAAGCCCTGGAAAAACAAAACGATACGAACAGGCTAACGAACGAACGTTTGTTGTCTACGACTAACTGACGAACAACATTCGCTAAAACGAACGTACGGACGTACGTCCGCTATTTAGCTAAACCGGAAAAAAACCAAACTGATCTAAAAAAACTAGATCTAGGGTTTTCAAAAAACGATCGGTTTTCCGAGAAAAATTGGGACGGCGGTGGTGGCTACCTCGGTGAGGTCGATGGTGGCAATGACTGCAGCGGCGGGTGGCTATGCCGGCAGACCGGCGAGGTCGGCAGCGGCGGCGCGGTGTGGCGGAATCGGCGGCGACGGCGGCGGCGCGGCAGGGAGGCACCGACGCTAGAGTTTGGCTGGGGCTGGCAGGGCAGTCGGTCCTCGGGCCTCGCCCTTTAAAGGCCGACCAGGCGGTGTCCCGGTCGGGCACGGCCTGTTAGGTCGGTGCACTTTTTTTTAAATAAATTGACGCGGAAAAACAAACAAAAGAAATACTAAACGAAGTCTAAAAATCCTAAAATAAATTTTCACGGTCCTCTAATAATATTGCGGACAAAGTGAACATTTATTTGGGCCACTAATGCAATTTTGGAAAATGCATTTTTTGCCTAATTCAAATAAAATAGCAATAAAAGTCCAAATAAAATACTTATTTGATTTTAACATTTTTCCTCCAATATTTCTTTTATTTTGGAGAAGTCATTTTATGTCCTCTCTTTTATTTTAACACTTGAAATATTTCGAAGACAAAAATGATTAAAACCAAAATGATCCTCCTTTCAATATTTGAAAAAAACTCAAATATGAAAATAACGAAATCCCCAACTCTCTCCGTGGGTCCTTGTTGCTTAGAATTTCCAGGATCAACCAAAATGCAATAAAAATATGATATGCAATGATGCTCTATGTATAACATTCCAAATTGGAAATTTGGGGTGTTACAAACCTACCCCCTTAAGATGAATCTCACCCTCGAGATTCGGGTTGGCAAGAAAATAGGTGTGTGTGGTCCTTCCATAGTTCTTCCTCTCCTTCCCAGCTGGCTTCCTCCTCGGTATGGTGGCTCCACTGAACTTTGCAAAACTTGATAACCTTGCTGCATGTGACTCGGCTGGCAAACTCGAGAATCTTCACAGGTTTCTCCTCATAGGTCAAATCACTATCCAGCTGTGTCAGCGTTTTGGGAACGGGGGTACCCAGACTTGCCTTCCTGCGGCCTGCAGCGTGGCTCTAGGAGTGGCCCAGTACGGCCCATCTTCGTCAACACAAGCTCAAGACCCTCGCAAGGGGCCAAGCCTCGCGGGGCGGACGACATGAAGCTTCCTTAGGCACAGCCTCGTCAGGCTGGCTCGCGAGGAGGCGGAGAGATCAAGGCGGGGTACCTCACGAGGTGCTCGTGACCCAAGCCATGACGACTGAAGCCAGGCGGGCGCCGGCCTGCGCAGTGTCCTTGTTTCCCCTTTGGTGCAAAGGGGGCAAGCGCAGACCAAGGTATCAAGCAAAGGCTACCATTTCGGTGCAACAAGACCAAGACCAGCAGAACGGCAGGATGGAGGTCATCGTGGAGCCCAGGATGACGTCATCATCAGAGCCTTTGGCAGGCGAAGACCAACTTTAGTCAGGATAATTGTACTAGATGTTCCCCTTCAAAATGGCCAATTGTTGGCGCCCTTCCCGCTCAATATTTGGGAAGAGGACCAGGGCCTCGCTCTATAAATAGGACTAGCCATTCTTGAGGCAGGGGATGGACTGATCGACCAATCGAACCTTAGCCAGAACCACCCACACCAACACAAGAACTCCTCCCCTCGCGAGGCTGTCCTTCCTTTGTATTGTTCATCATCAGCCCCTGAGGCAATCCACACACCACACACTGGAGTAGGGTATTACACCACAATGGTGGCCTGAACCAGTATAAACATTGCGTCCCTTGTGTTGTTCTTCGTGTAGCCTAGATCGTCTGCGAGGTGACGAGATGTGAGTTGGTAGAGGAGCGATCTCCATGTGCACCCCAGAGTTCGAACCTTAAGGGTCTGCCGGAACCCGAAATCCGACATTTGGTGCGCCAGGTAGGGGTGCGCCGAAGCTCTCCCTTCTGCCGGCCTGTTCTCCGCCGACATCACGTTTCGCCCACATGGTGGACAACACGCTGCACGCTCCCGCAGCCGATGCTAGTGCTGGGGCCAGGGGGCTCTGAGCCTTGGCCCCCGCCTTGCGGCAGGTGCAGTGGCCACGCAAGTTCAAGCCAGAGATGCCGCTGCACTACAACGGCGCGACGGACCCGCTGGTTTTCCTCCTAGCGTACGAGGAAGCCGTCCTCAAGGCGGGGGGCGAGGATGGGGTGATTTCCAACTGGTTTCCCATGGCCCTCGCCGGCGTTGCTCGCATGTGGCTGCTCCACCTACCAGCGGGTTCTGTGACCTCCTAGGGGGAACTGCGTGACCTTTTCCTTGCCCGTTACGCCACGCCAGTGCCCCTGGTCGTCGCGGCTCTCCTGGGTGGCTCACACGCACCACCCTCAAGCTGCCACGTCAAGCCATTCACCCGCCAGATCGGCTCTGCCTCCAAGCGCCAAGAAACCCCCCCAGGCTGGGTGGCGCCCAAGGCCGATCTGACCTTCAGCTCGGATGATCACCCCTCCAACCCAGCATACTCGGGCGCGCTCCCAATGTTGTGCACCCCCACCATCTGCCAGGTGGCCGTCACCAGGACCCTCATCGACGGCGGTGCTGGCCTCAGCGTGCTCTCGGTGGAAGCCTTCAGCCTCCTCCACGTGCCGCCAGGGCGGCTTCAGCCCAGCAGGCCCTTCTCGGGTGTCGGAGGCGGTTCCATTGGCTCCCTGGGACAGATCCGCCTCCCGGTGACCTTCGGCACCTACGATAACTTCTGCACGGAGTTGATCGACTTCGACATCGCCCCCATCGGTCTCCCGTACAACAGGGTATTCTGCTGCTGGATCAACTGAGTGAGCTCCGGTGGAAAGGCAAATCCATTGTCACGTCTCGGAGGCATCTGATGGGTTTAGAAAAGATGAGAAAATAGAATAGAATGAGGTCTAGGGGAAAACACTACCCATATGCACATGAGACAAACACAATCATATCACTTCAATCAACTCAAACAAGGGCGTACAATCGGTCTAACTATCGTTAAAAAGTGCTTGGACTATACTATATACATGGGGGAATACTACTACTGATATGGTGGTCGACTAGAAGTTTTGATCGGAGGAAGACTCCATGATATCTTCTCTAGCTTCATCAACATAGTCATCATCGCTATCGTCGGGGTCTGAGTCGGTGTCATCGATGATGATGTAGTCCTCTGAACGAATGTCCTTGGAATGGTCGTCATCTCCTCCTAGCGCGGGGTCTCCCATGAATACTCCTAGCTTCCTCGTCAGGTCGTCATTCTTCTCCACTAGTATCGTCATTTCCTCCTCATATCCATCGCGTGTAGACTTGAGTTCTTCCTCTAGCTCTGTGATCCTGGTCGTTGCCTTCTTCAGATCTATCATGCCTGTGCACATCTGGTTCTCCTAGCGACGAATGTGCTGGTTTAACTCCTGGATGAAAGCTGCAATGGACCGGTCTCTCCTGGTGCTGATCATCTGCCATTGCTCATCTCGGCACCCACATATTTGGTAGATAGTGTCCTTAAGATCCTTGTGGTAAATTTCCCCAATGCGTCCCGTGGTGATGTGGGCTGCCATGCTCTTTCCTAAACTCCAGGTTGGTGCATCAAAGGAAAACTCTATGGGCTCAGTGACTAGCATGAACGTCCTTCCTGGAACTTGAACTCAAATCATCCAATGCTCCTCTTCTGGTAAAGTGGCTATGTAGGTCCCGGTGAATCTTGGTATTCCTATGTTCAGGTACCTAGTGTCAGTGTCAAAACCGGCGGATCTCGGGTAGGGGGTCCCGAACTGTGCATCTAAGGCTAATGGTAACAGGAGGCGGGGGACACGATGTTTACCCAGGTTCGAGCCCTCTCTATGGAGGTAATACCCTACTTCCTACTTGATTGATCTTGATGATATGAGTATTACAAGAGTTGATCTACCACGAGATCGTAGAGGCTAAACCCTAGAGCTAGCCAATGATTATGATTGTTCTTGGCCTACGGACTAAACCCTCCGGTTTATATGGACACTGGAGGGGGCTAGGGGTACACATAGTCGGTTACAGAGAAGGGAATCTACATATCCGAATTGCCAAGCTTGCCTTCCATGCCAAGGAGAGTCCCACCCGGACACGGGATGAAGTCTTCTATCTTGTATATTCATAGTCCAACAATCCGGCCAATGTATACAGTCTGGCTATCCAAGGACCCCCTACTCCAGGACTCCCTTAGTAGCCCCTGAACTAGGCTTCAATGACGATGAGTCCAGCACGCAGATTGTCGTCGGCATTGCAGGCGGGTTCCTTCTCTTTATACTCCAAAGTAGATCTTGAACATAAGAATCGTGTCCTACTCTGCAAAACAAATTCCACATACCACCATAGAGAGTATAATACTCTACGAGTCTAATCTGCTGACAAGTTTTTCCATAGCGTGACATCACACCGCGGCCCGGTCATTATTCGAACCGTTTTCTCAACCTTCTACTACACATCTTGCCAGGCGGTTCTATTGGCACGTCTTGTCGAAGCAGAGATCGTGTCCTCTTATCACGGGATTCTCATCAATATGGGTGTGGGTAACCCAACCGCGCCATTAGCATAGCGCTTGGGGAATAAGCGAGTTTCTAGGGGAAGTGGGGAGGCGCATGATTTCTGCCGCCTTTATAAAGAGATAAGGATTCCCCTTTTTCACCCACGCCTTCTTCTTCCTCTGCCTACTCTCTCTCTCTCTCTCGCTCCAGCGCCCAAGCATCACCTTCTCCGCCCACAAAGGCATTCCGAAAATGTCCGGATCCGGAGCTGGAGGCAAGTGGATGGCCTCCACTGTCAAGGAGAATGATATAAGGAAACTTCGGGAGGCCGGGTATCTGGACAAGAAGATCGGGCACCATCTTCCGATAGCGGGATAGATCGTCCCCACTCTGGAACCCCACGAGAGGGTTGTATTTCTCCCTCACTTTTTCCGCGGGCTAGAGTTTCCCCTCCACCCATTTGTTCGCGGCCTTATGTATTACTACGGGATCGATTTCCATGATCTATCCCCCAATTCCTTCCTCAACATATCGACATTCATCATCGTGTGCGAGGCCTTCCTCCGCATCTCTCCACACTTCAGATTATGGCTGAAGATTTTCAATGTGAAGCCCAAGGTGGTGAGCGGCGAGCACGCCGAGCGCGGAGGCGCCATGGTGAGCAAGATGCCCAATGTCACATGGCCATCAGGTACCTTCAATGATTCCATCAAAGGGTGGCAACAATAGTGGTTCTATGTCACCGAGCCACGCGGCGCAAAATGGGCCGTGGCTCCCGAATTCCAATCTGGAGCCCCATTGCGGCTTACATCCTGGCCCAAGAAGGGCCTAGACTGGTCTTCGTCAGACGAGCTGGCAGTGCTCCAGGCGCGTATCAAGGGCATGGAAGACAAGAACATCAAGCTTGTCGATGTAGTCGAGGTGATGTTAGTTCCCCGGACTCTCCCATGCCAATGTAGGGCTTGCAATTTATGGGAATTCGACCCGGCCAAGCACCAGACCCTACTGGAGTTCTTCGGCTCAACGCACGAAGACATTGGGAAGGTGCTCTTTAAGTCCGGCAAATCATGGCCGGATTCAGTCGAGGACCGCGGGTACAAATTGTCCCGTCCCGCGAGTTCGGTTATTTTTTGTATGTTGGCAAGACGTATGCTTTATCTGCGTACTCTGATGGAAAATGCCTAATATATTTTCCAACAATTCTCCTAGGGGTGGACATAGAAGGCAAAGCGGATCTATTGTCTGGCCCCACTGCCAGAAGAACAAGCCAGCCCACTTATGATGAAGATGCCGGTCCCGGTGCCTTACAAGGTGTCGAAGAAGAAGACCAAGAAGGAGGCCAAAGAGACCAGGGGCAGCCTTCATCGCAAGGGTACTTCGGCAAAGTGTCCGAAGACTCTAAGGCCCCCTCCTCCTCTGAAGAGGACGAGGAAGAGGAGGAGGAAAGCCAATCCCCCCCAGCAAGGGGGAGAAAGAAGAGGACGGCCTCCACACGCTTGGAGGCCGAATCGTCTAAGAAGGGGAAAGTCCCCTTTCTAGATGAATCCACCATCGCCACCGACAGCAGCCCAGAGTGGGACCCCAGGGTCCAGCCCCTGGTAAATCATGAGTATATAAAACCTGGACACATTCGTATATCCAGACCCACTATCGTATAGCGTTAACGCATTGAGTCACACCTTTTGCAGCCTGGCCAGGTCGCCGAGCAATCCTCATCGAAGGATTCGCTAGACTCGGACGTGATGGACAGCAGGACTCCCCCGACGGCCTCCTCCCCCAAACACGTGGACGACACCGAGGTATCATCCCAAAGGGGTCCAGGCCAAGGAGGAGCTGGGGAGACCGTCAAGGCGGCACCAGAGGGTCAAACCTCGGCAGCCGGACACATGGGGGAGAAGGCCCCCATGGACACTCATGGCGGGGGCTATCTTGAATTCAGCCCCCAGCCGAACATAGTTCCGGAGACCAACACGACCCCGGAATCAGGCAGGCAACCCCCTTCAATAGAAGGGGGTGCGCCTGTTCCACCGGCGATCTCTGCCCAACTAGAGGTGTCGGATATCTTATCGGTGGTGCTGAAGAACGCTTCCATCTTCGAAGAACACCGTGCCATTATGGGTGCGGTGATTGAGAAGATTTAGTCTGCCGAAAGCGGGTTGACTGAAGCCTGCATCAGCCTTATAACATGCTTTGAGGTAAGTGGTGAGGTTTTAAAGAGTGTCATAGCATAGATAGTAGCCCCTGATATAGTGTTCGATGTTCGGAAGGAAAAGCCGGACAGAGGATCAAATGTATGTTCGTAGGAGACTTACCATGTAATACCTCTCCTTTTTTGTCTAAGCAGGCGTCTTTAGTGACTGCCACCTCTCATACTGCAGAGGTCTCCGGATTGAAGCAGAGTCTGGAGCGGGCCGAAAGGGAGCTCGGCCAAGTGAAGAAGCAGTTGGAGGATAACCAAGGTATGCAAAAAACCTTATTTGTATTCAGTACGAATGAATGATTGAATGTGACGAAAAAAAATTGTGATGTGCTCTAGGAGTGACGACCAAAGTCGAGGCTCTTAAGAGGGCAGTGGCCGAGGATGAGAAGAAGGCGGCCAAAGAGCAGGCCCTATGTCAAAAGCACGAGGCCAGGGTCATTGAAGTTCAACAAGAGCTCCAAGAGGCCGTGAGGAAGTGCGAGACCTTGGAGCAGAGTTTAACGGAGCAAGAATCCGAACTCATCGAGGCTCTTCAAGCCGCACACGATGCCCAGGGTAACGCCCAACGCGCCCTCAAGGAAATCCAGGAGGCCAGAAAGATCGCGGCAGGTAATCCTTTTTATATGCAAAGCAAGTATTTTAAGGAAAGATTCTTGTTACTAACCCGAATTCGGAGTTCTTCAGGGGCGTTTGCGGATCTGCCACGCAGCATATCTGATGTCGCACAATTCTACCGAGCCAAAGAAGGGAGCTCTATGGAGAAGTTGTTCTGGTCGCAATATCTGGCACCAGAACATCCAGCGCCCTTTATCGATCAGCTAAAACAGCTGGTCGAGCTGCATAGGGCAGCCAAACTAGCCATGAAGGATTTGATTATCCGGCTATGGCCCGTCGAGGCGATTCCCAGCAACTACTTCGGGCTCGTGAAGCAGCTCGTTAGTGCCTGCCCTCGGCTTGACGCCATCAAGCGGTCGGTCTATATTGAAGGTGCGCAAATGGCCTTCGCCCACGCCAAGGTGCACTGGGCGAAGATGGATGTTGTTAAGATGATGACCGAAGGACCTCCTGCAGGGAAGGAGCACCGCAAGCCCGCGTTGTATTATGACAGTGTCCTGAAAGGATCCCGCCTTGTGGCGGAGCAATGTGCCAAGGATATTATATTCCCATGAATACATTCATGTTATCATGTGTTGTAATGTGGAACAAGGTCGTTTATGTAATATAATGCCTGTTATTTGGAAAATTTTACCTCCTGTGCGGCTGTTTTTTTTAAATATTAATTCTAAGGGTCGGCCAGTCGTCAGCTTTTGCCCCCACGTAGGAAGTACGGGGGTGTTCGGGATAAATCTAAACACTCTTTACCCCAACTTTGGGTCCTTGAAGGAGGTGTTCAGCGCAACGAACCAGGCAATCAGACTATAAGGCTTTATCACCCTCACTTAGCTATAGGAGTTTGACAAAAAAGGTAGGCGCAACCCCTAGTGTTCGGAAGACCGATCTAGGGGCTCTATAAGCACTTGATCGAGAAAGAAAAACCGATCCATTGCACGCTGCATTAGTTATCGCATAATGCGGAAGAAATCCTTAAATATTTTGTAACCTCTTGAACAGCTGACCAGCTCCCGCCGCATCATGACAGTTAGTTTTCAACTTTCTCTACTGAGGTGCTCGTCCGAAAGAACCGGGACACAATCGTAGTAGTTCTCCCTTTACTACCCTAGCCGATTTAGCGAAACGTAGGGTAGCAAGCACATGAGCCGGGCAACCCAACTATTGACCCAAGACATGATTCAGAGCCGATGCATATAATGCTATAAGTTCGGGGTGCTAAACGACCATGAAGGTGTTCGGACTTTCTTGCCGTATTATGGGTACAACGAAGCCCCTGGCGTATTAAGGCATACCAGAGTGTACAACTGCTACTTGACAAAAATATCAATAAAAAGAACAACAAGTGAACGTCATATAAAGCCGCAGATTGTAATTGAATAGTACATCAAAGCGTATGAGTACAAAAAGGAATATGACTTCGGAACCTGCTAAGACCAGGGGGGCCTATGTGCGGATCCGGAGAATAGTAGGATGATCATCAAGGGGAATATCTAAGTATTCCCTTGCGCATTCAAGCTGTTTCCCTCCTTGGTATGTCCGTCCTTTCATAGGTCCGGTCGCCAGGTCGCCAGTGATGGCCTAGACAAAAGTGGACCTGAAAAGAAAATGCAAAAAATGTTCGTGTGTCCCGGAGCGGTTAAGCCGCATTGTGGGACATAACCTAGCCGTGCCTCCATCTATCGCCGAAGTGGTTAATTGAGCTCTTGACGAGCTGGGCTATCTTGTCGTGGGGTAGTTTGGACTCTTTTGACAGTGTCCGGGAGCCTGACTGTCGAATGAAGGTTCAATTGAAAGGGGCCGCTCTGCGCTTATGCTGCTAGGGCAACAGTGTGCTCTTCGGTACGGTGGGAGCATTCAGTGTTTCCATTGACTTTTATGACGCCATGTGGACCGGGCATCTTGAGCTTAAGATAAGCGTAGTGTGGCACCGCGTTGAATCGAGCAAATGCGGTTCGTCCAAGTAGTGCATGACACCTGCTACGAAAAGGGATGATATCAAAGATTAACTCTTCGTTGCAGAAATTATCCGGCTGTCCGAAGACCACTTCTAGAGTGATGGAGCCTATATAGCGGGCCTCAACACCTGGTATGACACCTTTAAAGGTGGTTTTAGTGGGTTTGATCCTTGAGGGATCGATATCCATCTTGCGTACTATTTCCTGATAGAGCAGGTTCAGGCTGCTGCCTCCGTCCATAAGGACTCGTGTGAGGTGGAATCCATCAATTATTGGGTCGAGGACTAGTGCGGGTGAACTGCCATGATGGATATTGGTCGGATGATACTTGCGATCGAAGGTGATCGAGTCGGACAACCATGGGTTGTATTTTGGGGCGACTGCTCCATCGTGTAGACGTCCCTAAGTGCGTGCCTCCGCTCCCTCTTCGGAATATGGGTGGCGTATATCATATTCACCGTTTTGATTTGCAGGGGAAACTTCTTTTGCCCTCCCATCTTTGATGGACGGGGTTCCTCATCATCGTCATCGCTTTGCGACCCCTTCTCCTTGCTTTTGGCATTTGACTTGTCTGCCTATTTGAAGACCAAGCATTCTCTGTTGGTATGATTAGCTGGTGTATCTGGGGTGCCGTGAATTTGACATGGACGGTCAAGTATGCAGTCCAGACAGGATGTGCCCGGATTGTTTCTTTTGAATTGTTTCTTCCTTTGACCGGTCTTAGAGTCGCTGAATCCGACGTTGACAGCTATGTCTTCGGCGCTATCGCCATTTTTTCGACACTTGTGTTTGCTGCATCGGGGCTTGCCGTTGTCATATTTGGATTTAGAAGTTCTAGGTTTACTTGAGGTGCGGTTGCTACGAGCTAGCCGGCTGTCCTCGCCCGCACAGAAGCGGGTCATGAGCGTCGTAAGGGTTGCCATGGACTTTGGCTTCTCTTGGCCGAGGTGTCGGGCGAGCCACTCGTCATGGATGTTATGCTTGAAGGCTGCTAGGGCTTCGGCATCCGGACAGTCAATGATTTGGTTCTTTTCAGTTAAGAACTGAGTCCAGAATTTCCTGGTTGGCTCTCCGGGCTATTGGGTTATATGACTTAGGTCATCAGCGTCTGGTGGTCGGACATAAGTGCCCTGAAAGTTGTCAAGGAATGCGTCTTCCAGGTTCTCCCAACTGCCAATGGAGTTTTTGGGCAGACAATTCAACTAGTGCCAAGCTGATCCCTTGAGTTTTAGCGGGAGATACTTGATGGCATGGAGATCATCGCCGCGGGCAATGTGAATGTGGAGAAGGAAGTCTTCAATCCATACCGCGAGATCTGTTGTCCCATCATATGGTTTGATGTTCATGGGTTTAAACCCTTCTGGGAATTCATGTCCCATTACTTCGTTTGTGAAGCATAGGGGGTGTGCGGCGCCTCTATGTTGGGCTACCTCACGACGCAGTTCGGATGGAACTGGTCTGCTATATTTGGCTCGGATGGATCTGTATTTAGTATATCTGGCGTGACGGTCATCGTCGCGCATTGGGGCGCGCCCCCGCGATCCGTAGATCGATCTGAGCTGTCCTGCTTTTTTTCCAATTCATATCGCACGCCATATGTGTATCCCCGAGCCTTTGTGTTTCTATTTGTTCGGCGATGGGGTGCGGGCTGGTGTTCGGACTGATACGCCGGTTTATCTCGGCCATGTGGTGGTCGGTCAGCCACATCATGTGCTGGTAGTATGGGCTCTAGTGCCTCGTCCTCGGATTGAGGTAGCAACCTGCTCCTTGGGTAGCTTTTGGTTGGGCGCTCGAGTCCATATTCCTCGGTTGCCAGGACCTTAGTCCATCTATCAGTGAGCAGATCTTGATCATCTTGAAGCTGCTGCTGCTTTTTTTCCAGGCTCTTTGCAGTGGCTATAACTCGGTGCTTCAAGCGCTCCTGCTCGACGGGATCCTCAGGCATGACAAATTCTTCGTCACCGAGGCTCACCACATCTTCAGAGGGAGGCATGTAATTATCATCCTCCAAGTCTTCATCCATGGCCTGTTCATCAGGGTTGGCTTGCCCGTCCTCCCGTCCGGCTTGTTTGAAGCTTGGCTGGGCGGGGTCGTTTTCATCTTTGGCATCATCCGGAGTGCTATTGTCTCTTGTGACGGTAGCTGTTTTTACCATGGCGTGGTCTAGAGTGGCGCCGCTGACGTCGGTGCTTGGGCTGCTTCTCAGGAGGATTATCCTCCACTGCATCCTTTTGGTCCTCGCCATTGCTTTCTTTGGGTGTGTCCACCATATATATGTCATACGATGAGGTGGCTGTTCAGCGCCCAATGAGCGGTGGTTCCTGTTCTTCTCCGACATTGTCGTCCATACCGTCGATGTCTTCGGAGTCGAAGTCAAGCATGTCGGTAAGGTCTTCAACAGTGGCTATTAAGTGGGTGGTGGGTGGGTAACGAATTTCTTCGTCGTCCGCTTCCCACCCACGCCGGGCATAGTTCGGCCAAGAGTCTCCTAACAAGGAGAGATATTTTAATGAGTTTAACACGTCGCCCAGGGGTGAGTGTTGAAAGATGTCCGTGGAGATGAACTCCAAGATCGGCGCCCAGTCAGATCTGACAGGCGCGGATACACGCGGTTCGGAACCTATGGGCGGAGACAAGTCCGAGGGTCCGATGATACAGACCTCGTTGGAGGTCGAATCTGTGTTCGGCTCTAGCGTCGTTGAGTGTGCGGCTTCCGTGACGGGGTCCATCCTCCCATCCTCGGATGGCATGCTTTAAACTGGATCTAAGGCCAGGGCAAGTACACGTGCTGTCTCCTGAACACAGTCTGATGGCAGATCTAGGTCATGCTCATTGTGGTTGTAGGGTGCATCTGTCATGGGTTCGAATCTGTCGAAGATCAAGTCTCCACG
This sequence comes from Triticum aestivum, assembly GCF_018294505.1. Taxonomy (NCBI): domain Eukaryota; kingdom Viridiplantae; phylum Streptophyta; class Magnoliopsida; order Poales; family Poaceae; genus Triticum; species Triticum aestivum. The sequence goes on from NC_057810.1 coordinate 588,235,811, forward strand.
GATGTCGGCGGTGTAGTTCACGCTTCCAAACCTGACCTGATGGCCAGGGGCGTAGCTGTCGATCTGCTCCAGATGGCCAAGCGAGTTGGCCCGCAGTGCGAAGCCGCCGAATACGAGGATCTGTCCGGGGAGGAAAATCTCATCCTGGACCGCATCGTTGTAGATGATTGAAGGAGCCATCAAGCCCTATGGTGATGACACAGTGGAACTCTCAATGAAAGCACCAATGTCGGTGTCAAAACCGGCGGATCTCGGGTAGGGGGTCCCGAACTGTGCGTCTAAGGCTAATGGTAACAGGAGGCGGGGGACACGATGTTTACCCAGGTTCGGGCCCTCTCTATGGAGGTAATATCCTACTTCCTACTTGATTGATCTTGATGATATGAGTATTACAAGAGTTGATCTACCACGAGTTCTTAGAGGCTAAACCATAGAAGCTAGCCTATGATTATGATTGTTCTTGTCCTACGGACTAAACCCTCCGGTTTATATAGACATTGGAGGGGGCTAGCACTACTACAAAAAGGGCTATAGATGGAATGGCCACTAATGGCGCACCTGTCATGTGGTGCGCCATTACTATATTCTAATGGCGCACCATGTCTCGGTACGCCATTAGTAATATATTACTAATGGCGCACCTGGTGCCTGGTGCGCCATTAGTAGTTTTGAAAAAAAACATAAAAAAATTTGTTACTAATGGCGCACCGTTGTATAGTGCGCCATTACTAGTTGACATAGTAATGGCGCACCACATCCGTCGTGCGCCATTAGTAGTTTTGAAAAAAAAGTAAAAAAATAAAAAATATTTGTTACTAATGGCGCACCATGTCTCGGTGCGCCATTACTAGTTTTAACTAGTAATGGCGCACTATCCACTGGTGCGCCAGTACTAAGTTTTTTTCAAAAAAATTAAAAATAAATATCAATTTTATTTTCAAAACTAGTAATGGCGCACCGTGGGTGTGGTGAGACATTACTAGTTTAACTAGTAATGGCGCACCACCCTACGGTGCGCCATTACTAACTTGGCCCCAACACCGAATGCACCACCCCCCCCCCCCCCCCCCCGTGGATCGCCTTTTTAGTTTTAAAAATAAAATAAAATGATGGAAATGTCAAAAAATAAAAGAAAGTAAGTTTCCCATGTGATATGTGGTCTAGTTGTTGGGAAAATTTACAAATATGAATTTCGACTTTATTGCAAAATCTCTCTGGAAATTTGTAAAATGGGCATAACTTTTGCATACGAACTCGGATGAAAAAGTTTTTTATATGAAAAATCATCTACTCGAAACATTTTCAAAATCCCCAAAAACCTAACAGAAAAAAGTTACGGGGCTTTCAAGATCTAGAGGCAAAAAAATTCAAACTTACTAGTGGCGCACTTCAAAAAATGATACGTAATATGACCGAGAAGTTTGAAATATTTTTCAAAATTTCATCATAGTCATGAACATGAACAAAGTCCTAGACATCAACAAGGTATGATAGGATTGATATGCTAGATATATCAACAAGTGCCTGTGAAGTGAGCTGTTGCTGTGGTTGGATAGAACTCTAAAGTTAAGCGTGCTTGGGATGGAGTAGTGTGAGGATGGGTGACCTGATACTAATGGCGCACCACAGGTGCGCCATTAGTAAAAAATACTAGTGGCATGGTACTAATGGTGCACCGGTAGTGTGCCATTAGTAGGCAAAACCGGTGCGCCATTAGTAGGCCTTTTTCTAGTAGTGTAGGATTACACAGAGTCGGTTACAGAGAAGGGAATCTACATATCCGAATTGCCAAGCTTGCCTTCCACGCCAAGGAGAGTCCCACCCGGACACGGGACAAAGTCTTGTATCTTGTATCTTCATAGTCCAACAGTCCGGCCAATGTATATAGTCCGACTATCCGAGGACTCCCTAATCCAGGACTCCCTCACCTAGTAACTTCCTTCAAGTGTCGTCCAAAAGGTGTATCTTCATCCGGTTGTGTAAACTTGTTCCTTGAGTCCGCCATCCTATAGAGTAGAAAAGGGAGAGGAGTCATAAATGAGTACAGAAGAGTGACCTATGGTTTATATTAGTGGTTGTGTCCTACAGTCAATGTGTGCTCTGATACCATCTTGTAGCGACCATACATCAAACAGTCTAGTCTCTTTGCATCAGTGTCATCCATGGATCAGTAATGCTAACACGCACAGTACTTGAGGATTTATAACAGAGTTTCAATCACACACTTATTACATCGAATGTCTCGAAAAGAGAACTTATTACAATAATATGTCTTTAGGCCATCTAAATACGATAATATCGGAAGTCTTGGAAGATAAAGTGAGTCCATCAAACTCCAACGACATAGGTGAGTGAACGACAACGACCTATGGCACCTTACTCATCGTCTAAAAAGTCTACAACATGAGATATGTTGGCAATGTAACACACAGAGTAATGAACAGATAAATGCTATCACTACATGCATATATGGCTGGTGGAAATCTCTATGGTTACGGTTTTGCATAAAGCCAATATTTTCCTACATCAAAGGAATAAATTTTATTTAACTATCATGGTAGTTTTTAAACATTGAGAAGGTTCCTCCAACTCAATCCCAATTAAACATCATCAATTACCCAACAAAATTAATTTAGAGTGATGAGATCAACATGATAATCCAAGAACCATATACTCAAGATGTCCATAAACGGGGACACGGCTAACCATGATTAGTTTGTACACTCTGCAGAGGTTTGCACACTTTTCCCCATAAGACTCTACCACATCCATGATCGAAGGATCGAGACATAGTCTTTCTGAAGCATTAACTCTCTACTCCGGGTAGACAGTACCACCTACACCCCCTACATATGCTAGTCTACCTCTTCAAGAGCTCACGCGACATACTCAACTATGCCATAGCCCATAATGGCTTGTAGCTGCACACGGAAGTTTCTAGCATGAATAATCTTATGATCCCTTTGAGCCTGGGTGGCGAACCATAGGATGATCACACGGGTACTCCGGGATATCCTAGGACAACACTGGATTCTCCAGGTGCCCTGACAACCACTAGGTACTCCAGGGTGCCTCAACCAATCCACCTAGATGTGTATTTAAGTAGCCACCTTAAGTTAACCATTAATTAACAATACTCACATCTGTCAAGGATACGCTCATCCAGACCACGTCTACGAGCATAACATAGCAATCATGAGCATACCGTAGAAGTCACTCCCAAAGGTTTGATAATAAAAAGGCAATAGGTTCTACCTCATCATCTACTACACAAACCCACATATTAAACAAATCCTAACCATGCAATGTTTGAGGATTTTAACTAATGCATAAAAGCTGGGTAATAAAGGGATATGATCAAAGTGTTACTTGCCTTGCTGACGATCTGCAAAACCTAGGGACTCGTAGTAGCACGCTTCACACTCCGGATATTCTATCGCAAACAAACAATAACATACATAAGCAATCAAATAAGAAGCATGGGTAAAACTCAAATAAGAGATCTAACCAGAAAGTTCAACGAAAGAACTCCGGTTTGCAAAAAGAATCAAAACAAACGGAGCAACCGAACTCAAACTACGAAAGAAACAAGAATCGTTTACTAATCTGGACTAAAGTCAAATTTTACAATACCAAAATCTTGTTCAAGTTGGTTAAACAGAAAGAGGGCTTCGAGACAAAGATTTAGGCGCTTGTTTCATCTAATTCGGATAAACAAGCAAAACGTTATACTAGATCGAAGATCAGGGCAGAAATCCCGATCGAAAATAATCGCGAAAAAACCCTGGAAAAACAAAACGATACGAACAGGCTAATGAACGAACATTCGCTGTCTACTACTAAATGACAAACAACGTTCGTTAAAATGAACGTACAGATGTACATCCGCTATTTAGCCAAACCAGAAAAAACCGAACCGATCTAAAAAAACTAGATCCATGGTTTTCCAGAAAAATGATTGGTTTTCCAAGAAAAACCGGGACGGCGGCGGCCGCTACCTCGGCGAGGTCGACGACGGCGGTGGTGGCGGCAGCAGGTGGCTGCGGCGGCGGCGGCGGGTGGCTGCGGCAGTGGTGCGGGCTGGCGGCAGCGGCGCGCGCTGGCAGCGGCGCGGTGTAGCGGAGTCGGCAGCGGAGTCGGCGGCGGCGCTAGGGTTCGGGCGGGGCTGGTGTGGCAGTCGGGCCTCGGGCCTCACCCTTTAAAGGCCGGTCGGGCGGTGTGCAGGTTCGGCACGGCCCGTTAGGTCGGTGCACTTTTTTTATTAAATAAACTGATGCGGAAAAACAAACAAAAGAAATACTAAACGGAGTCCAAAAATCCTGAAATGAATTTTCACGATCGTCTAATAATATTTTGTACAAAGCTAACATTTATTTGCGCCACTAATGCAATCTGAAAAACACATTTTTTTCCTAATTCAAATAAAATAGCAATAAAAGTCCAAATAAAATACTTATTTAATTTTAACATTTTTCCTCCAATATTTCTTTTATTTTGGAGAAGTCATTTTATCTCCTCTCTTTTATTTTAACATTGAAAATATTTCGGAGACAAAATGATTAAAACCAAAATGATCCTCCTTTCAATATTTGAAAAAAAACTCAAATACGACAATAACGAAATCCCCAACTTTCTCCTTGGGTCCTTGAGTTTCTTAGAATTTCTAGGATCAACAAAAATGCAATGAAAATATGATATCCAATGATGCTCTATGTATAACATTCCAAATTGGAAATTTGGGATGTTACATTACGAGGCGGAGAAGAAGGAGGTGGACTGCTACGACGCGCCGGAGCGGCGGCGTCTGTGTTCCACCATCGGTGTTGCTTACGAGGCGGCGAAGGAGGAGGCGGGCTGCTTGGACGCGCCGGAGCAGGCGGAGAAGGAGGCGGAGTACTGCCGCCCTCACGCGCCGGAGTAGGAGGCGGAGTACCCTGATCACTCGCCGGAGGAGGAGGAAGAGGCGGAGGAGGCGGAGTGCCCATCTGACTCATAGGAGGCATGAAGTTCAAAAGCTTGATGTGCTCCTTCCGTCATAGACACGGACTCTTCAGAGCAAGACCCAACTGAGTCTCCCCATCACCTGTAGGGTGCTCAAGCTGGAGCTCCTCAAATCCCTTCATTATTTCATCCACCATCACAATAGCATAGCCTTGTGGAATCAGACGGCAGTGAAAAGTTGCTCTGGGTGAAGGAGGGAGCACATAGCCGAAAACAGCCTTGACTTTGAGCTGAAGCCATTGTGTCATAAGGTGGCACTGGTGTGAATCCGTGATAAAAATCCGCAGGGTAGCTAGGACCCGTGAAGTCAGGCTACTGAACGATCTCGGTGGTAGCCACGCTGCTTCTCTGCTGAGATGGCAGGGTAGCTTGGGCAGGATCTCGCTGGTTCTCAACAGCTTGTCGTTCCTCTAGCTTTCGTACCCTTGCCTAAAGCTGTTGCAGTTTGCTCTGTTCCACTTTCCTCCTCCTCTCTTGGGTTTTGTAACCGCCCGCGTCGGGAAACCCAACCTTCCACGCAATAGAGCCTAGCGTGCCTCGTGTTCGTCCAGGATGCTCAGGATTCCCGAGGGCCTTTATGAGCTTGTCGTTCTCTCTGTCGGGAATGAACGTCCCTTCCTGCGCTTCGTTTATTGCTTTCTGAAGCTTCATGATGGGTGTTTCAAGTTGCTCGTCCGTCCAATAGCACTTCCCGTGTTTGTCTGCCCTGAAAGGTTACTGAGAGCAGGCCAATCATTGATGGTGACAAACAGCAACACATGCAGGTCAAATTCCTCCTGTTTGTGCTCATCCCACACACGTACATCATTTCCAATCCACAGTTGTAAAAGTTCTTCAACTAATGGCCTTAGGTACACATCAATGTCGTTGCCGGGTTGCTTAGGACCTTGGATGAGAACTGGCATCATAATGAACTTCCGCTTCATGCAAAACCAAGGAGGAAGGTTATAGATACATAGAGTCACGGGCCAGGTGTTGTGATTGCTGCTCTGCTCCCCAAAGGATTAATGCCATCCGCGCTTAAACCAAACCATACATTCCTTGCGTCACTTGCAAACTCCTCCCAGTACTTTCTCTCGATTTTTCTCCACTGCGACCCGTCAGTGGGTGCACTCAACTTCCCGTCTTTCTTATGGTCGTCTCTATACCATTGCATCAATTTGGCACGCTCTTTGTTTTTGAACATGCGTTTCAACCGTGGTATTATAGGAGCATACCACATCACCTTGGTAGGAACCCTCTTCCTGGGGCGCTCGCCGTCAACATCACCAGGGTCATCTCGTCTGATCTTATACCGCAATGCAACACATATTGGGCATGCACTCAAATCCTCGTACGCACCGCGGTACAGGATGCAGTCATTAGGGCATGCATGTATGTTCTGCACCTCCAATCCTAGAGGGCATACAACCTTCTTTGGTGCATACATATCAAGCAATTCGTTATCCTTTGGAGCTTCTTCTTCAATATTTCAGCTTCTCAAATCCTTTGTCAGGCAAACCATTCTCTGCCTTCCAGTGCAGCAATTCCAGTACGGTACCGAGCTTTGTGTTGCCATCTTCACAATTGGGGTACAAACCTTTTTGTGATCCTCTAACATGCGATCGAACTTTAGCTTCTCCTTTTGGCTTTCGCACTGTCTCCTTGCATCAGCAATGACCCGGCGGATGTGATCATCAGGCACATTGTCTGGTTCCTCCTGATTGTCAACAGCTTCCCCCATTGCAGCATCACCATATTCAGGGGGCACATAGTTGTCATCGTTCTCTTCTTCTTTGATGTCTTCCATCATAACCCCTATTTCTCCGTGCTTGGTCCGAACATTATAGTGTGGCATGAAACCCTTATAAAGTAGGTGGGTGTGAAGGGTTTTCGAGTCAGAGTAAGACTTCGTATTCCCACATATAGGGCATGGACAACACATAAAACCATTCTGCTTGTTTGCCTCAGCCACTTCGAGAAAATGTTGCACGCCCTTAATGTACTCGGAGGTGTGTCTATCACTGTACATCCATTGCCTGTTCATCTGCGTGCATTATATATAATTAAGTGTGTCAAAAACCATTACAGAACATCATGAATAGATAATTAAGTGACCAAATTAATAGAAGTACATGATCACATTAAAACCAAAGTAAATACATAGTTCTAATTGAACAACATATAGATCTCCACATCATCTAATTAAACCATACATTGAAACAATGTAAAACATTTTAATGCAAAAACAAATGCGATCATAATCGTAACCAAGGTAACAATTGATCCAAAGGCATAATGATACCAAGCCTCAGTGTGAATGGCATATTTTCTAATCTTTCTAATCTTCAAGTGCATTGCATCCATCTTGATCTTGTGATCATCGATGACATCCGCAACATGCAACTCCAATATCATCTTATCCTCCTTAATTTTTTTATTTTTTCCTTCAAGTAATTGTTTTCTTCTTCAACTAAATTTAACCTCTCGACAATAGGGTCGGTTGGAATTTCCAGTTCACATACCTCCTAGACAAATAAAATCTATGCCACGTTGGTCAGCATAATTGTCATAAACAATAAATGAACTAAATAGTTAAAAAATGTAATATATACCACATCTGAATCATAGACTGAAAGTGCAACTATCCCTGGGTGGTTTTGGTAATCATTAACAACATATAGCTCATTGAACTAATGCTATTTCAAGATGAATATTTCAGGAAATTTCAATGATTGGCATGGCATGGATTAGGAATGTGGGCCCCTAAAAATGCTAAGGATAAAGGATTGGCTCAAGCTCTAAAGCTCAAGACTCTACATTTTACTTTTAGTGATCCAATATCACATTGAGTCCATAGGAAAAGCCAATACTATTAAAACGGGATGAGGTGTAGCTTAATGGCTTGCTTGCTCAAGATGCTTAGTGATATGCTCCAAAAACCCTCAACCACTTTCTCATATCCACATATGTCCCAAACTAAAAGTCAAACTCGGCCCCACCGATTTGATCTATCCGGCGCCATCGAGTTCATTTGACATAGCCACTTCAAGAAATCCTAGTCACTTCGGTCTCACCGATAGGGATCTCGGTCTCACCGAGATGGGATTGCAAACTCTCTGTTTCCCTTCATAATGTTTCGGTCTAACCAAGATGAGCGATCGGTCCCACTGAGTTCACAATGCAAACTCTCTGTTTCCCCTTCATAACGTTTCGGTCTCACCGAGATGAGCAAATCGGTCCCATCGAGTTTGCCTGACCAACTCTCTGGTTAGCTTATTACCAAAGTCGGTCCCACCGAGTTTGTGTAATCGGTCTCATTGAGATTATGTTATGCCCTAACCCTAAAGAAATCGGTCCCATCGAGTTGACATGTCGGTCCCACCGAAACGCCTAGCGGTCACATTATGAACTAAATTGGTATGACCGAGTTTTCTGATTCGGTCTCACCAAGTTTGGTAAATTGTGTGTAATGGTTAGATTTTGTGTGGAGGCTATATATACCCCTCCACCCTCTCTTCATTCATGGAGAAAGCCATCAGAACATGCCTACACTTCCAACATTCATTTTCTGAGAGAGAACCACCAACTCATGTGTTGAGGTCAAAATATTCCATTCCAACCACATAAATCTTGATCTCTAGCCTTCCCCAAGTTGCTTTCCACTCAAAACATCTTTCCACCAAATCCAATCCTATGAGAGAGAGTTGAGTGTTGGGGAGACTATCATTTGAAGCATAAGAGCAAGGAGTTCATCATAAACACACCATCTATTACCTTTTGAAGAGTGGTGTGTCCTAGATTGGTTAGGTGTCACTTGGGAACCTCCGTCAAGATTTTGGAGTTGAACCAATGAGTTTGTATGGGCAAGGAGATCACCTACTTCAGGAAGATCTACCCTAATGAGGCAAGTCCTTCATGGGTGATGGCCATGGTGGGATAGACAAGGTTTCTTCTTCGTGGACCCTTTGTGGGTTGAGCCCTCCATAGACTCACGCAGTCGTTACCCTTCGTGGGTTGAAGTCTCCATCAACGTGGATGTACAATAGCACCACCTATCGGAACCACGCCAAAAAATTCCTTGTCTCCAATTGCGTTTGCTCCCTCAAACTCCTCCCTTTACATTCATGTGCAATGTTTTACATTCCGTTGCTATACTTTTAGAATTGCATGTGTAGGTTGTGACTTGTGTAAAGTTGCTAAAATCTGCCAAGATTTAAAATTGGGAAAAGGCTAGATTTTTATTTGGTCCAGTAGTCTAATCACCCCCCCCTCTAGACATACTTTCGATCCTACAAGTGGTATCAGAGCTACGGTCTCCATTTGCCTTGATTTCCATAGCTTTTGGTGATCATAGCCTTGGTTTACCAACCTAGGAGAGTATGGCGTCTAGCGAGGGAAATTACCACCGTAGAGGTCCTTACTTTGATGGTACTAATTTTGCTAGTTGGAAGCATAAGATGAAAATGCATATTCTTGGACATAATCCCGCCGTTTGGGCTATTGTGAGTATTGGCTTGCAAGGTGCGTTCTTCGATGGGAGAGAACAGAACCGTGAAGCTACCGCGGAAGAGTTGAAGATGCTGCAATACAACGCTCAAGCTTGTGATATTCTCTTCAACGAATTGTGCCCCAAAGAATTCAACAAAATCAGCCGTCTTGAGAATGCAAAGGAAATTTGGGATACTTTGATTGATATGCACTAAAGTACTGACTCCGTCAAGGAATCCAAATTGGATGTGCTTCAAAGTTAGCTTACCAAGTTCAAAATGAAGGATGGTGAAGGTGTCGCTGAAATGTACTCTAGGCTTGCTCTCATCACAAATGAGATTGCCGGCTTAGGAAGTGAAGAGATGACCGATAGATTCATCATCAAGAGGATCCTAAGAGCCTTGGATGGAAAATATGATACTGTATGCACATTGATCCAAATGATGCCCAATTACAAAGATCTCAAGCCAACGGAAGTCACTGGAAGAATTGTTGCTCATGAGATGTCACTAAAGGATAAAGAAGAGCTTCACAACAAGTCAAGCGGTGCTTACAAAGCCTCATGTGATGCTCCTACATCATGAAGTGAGAAACAAACCTTCAATGAAGAATTGAGCCTAATGGTGAAGAACTTCAACAAGTTCTACAAGAGTAGAAGCAAGGAAAGAAGTTCCTAGTCAAGGTCCTACAATCACAAAAGATCTTCGAGTTGTGAACGTAATTGCTACAATTGTGGAAGACCCAACACTATTCTAATGAGTGTACGGCTCCCCACAAAAGAAGAGAAGATTCACCTAAAAGAAGAAGTAGAAGATACGAATCACCACCAAGAGAGAGAAGGAGTGGAGATGATCATTATGAACAAAGAACCTCCCAGAGAAGCAAGGAAGGACAAATCATCAAAGAGCTACACAAAACGAAGACATCAAGCTCACGTTGGTGAATGGGTATCTGATACGTCTCCAACGTATCTATAATTTTTGATTGCTCTATGCTACTATATTACCCGTTTTGGATGTTTACGGGCTTTACTTTACACTTTTATATAATTTTTGGGACTAACCTACTAACCGGAGGCCCAGCCTGAATTGCTGTTGTTTTTGCCTATTTTAGTATTTTGAAGAAAAGGAATATCAAACGGATTCCAAACGGAATGAAACCTTCGGGAGTGATCTTTATGGAACAAACATGATCCAGAGGACTTGGAGTGGAAGTCAAGAAACAAGCGAGGCGGCCACGAGGGTGCCCGGTGCGCCCCCTACAGGTGGGCGCGCCCCCACCCTCATGGGCCTCTCAAGCATCCACCGACCTACTTCTTCCTCCTACATATACCCATGTACCCCGAAAACATCAGAAGTGACCACAAAAACTATTTCCACCGCCGTAACCTTCTTTATCCGCGAGATCCTATTTTGGAGCCTTCGTCAGTGCTCCGCCAGAGGGGCAATCAATCACGGAGGGCCTCTACATCATCTCCAAGGCCTCTTCGATGAGTTGTGATTAGTTTACCATAGACCTTCGGGTCCATAGTTATTAGCTAGATGGCTTCTTCTCTCTCTTTGAATCTCAATACAAAGTTCTCCTTGACCTTCTTGGAGATCTATTTAATGTAACTCTTTTTGCGGTGTGTCTGTCGAGATCCGATGAATTGTGGGTTTATGATCAAGTTTATCTATGAGAAATATTTGAATCTCCTCTGAATTCTTTTATGTGTGATTAAGTTATCTTTGCAAGTCTCTTCGAATTATCAGTTTGGTTTGGCCTACTAGATTGATCTTTCTTGCAATAGGAGAAGTGCTTAGCTTTGGGTTCAATCTTGCGGTGTCCTTTCCCAGTGATAGCAGGGGCAGCAAGGCACATATTGTATTGTTGCCATCGAGGATAAAAAGATGGGGTTTATATCATATTGCATGAGTTTATCCCTCTACATCATGTCATCTTTTTTAATGTGTTACTCTGTTCTTTATGAACTTAATACTCTAGATGCATGCTGGGTAGCGGTCGATGTGTGGAGTAATAGTAGTAGATGCAGGCAGGAGTCGGTCTACTTGTCACGGATGCGATGCCTATATACATGATCATGCCTAGATAATCTCATAATTATTCGCTTTTCTATCAATTGCTCGACAGTAATTTGTTCACCCACCGTAATACATATGCTATCTTAAGAGAAGCCACTAGTGAAACATATGGCCCCCGGGTCTATCTCTTATCATATAAGCTTTCAATCTACTTTTGTTTGCATCTATACTTTTCCAATCTATATCATAAAATAACAAAAATATATTTATCTTATCATATCATCTCTATCAGATTTCACTTTTGCAAGTGGCCGTGAAGGGATTGACAACCCCTTTATTGTGCTGGTTGCGAGTTCTTGTTTGTTTGTGTAGGTGCGTGGGACTTTTGAGGAGCCTCCTACTGGATTGTTGCCTTGATTCTAAAAAAACTGAGGGAAATACTTATGCTACTATTGCTGCATCACCCTTTCCTCTTCAAGGAAAACCAACACAAGCTCAAGACGTAGCAGTATCCGGCTCCGATCCAGACCATCACTCCGAAAGAAGTTATCACTCCGACTCCGAATATACTCAAGATGAAGGTGTTGCCGGTCTAGCACTTGTGTCAACCAACTCCTATGACATATTTGACTCACCAAATGAAGGAATTGGAAGATGCTTCATGGCTAAAGGCCCAAAGGTATCACACCCCGAGTATGTTGATTTCAATAGTGATGAAGATGATTTGCTAGTTGATGATGATTTACTTTTTGATAACTCTAGTTATGAAAACTATGATGAATTTGCTATTAATCATGCTAATCAAGATAAAAAGAATGACAATGACAAGAAGGAGATTGATCGTCTAACTAAAGAACTAAATACTCTTAAGTTAGCTCATGAAACTACCTTGGAAGATCATCGAGAACTTTTAGAGACTCATGACAAGCTACGCTTTGAAAAGCTCAACCTAGAGCAAGAGCATGAGTTTTTAAAGGCAATCAGTGATGATATTCGGAAGAAAAGTTCTTCTTACATTTCCAAGCGTTTACTCTTGTCTACTTACATGCCACAAGTTAAATCTAGCAACAAAAGTAAGAAATATTCTTCATCTAGTAGTAACAATAATCATGCTAAATCCAATGTTGTTGCTTCTAATAGTTCTCTTGATTCCACTAATGATTCTCTTAGCCAAGTTACACTTGAGCGAGAAAATAGCTTATTGAAGGGAATTATAGAGAAAGGTGTTTACAAGAGCCTTGCCGAAAGTAAGCAATTTGAGGAAATTGTACGCAAGCAAGGAAGGCACCAGAAGAACCAAGGTGTTGGTTTTGAACAAAGTTCAATGACAATGGAGTTCAGTGGGAAGAAGATCAATACCCCAAGACAAAGTTTGTTCCTCAACAAGAGAAGTATGATCCTACTTGTTTCCAAGGGACACAAGCTCAAGATGATCTTCCACCACAAGACCACAAGCAAAAAGGCAAGGATAAGGTTCAAGAGGAGATTGATGCATTTGAAGAAGCTCCCAAGGCCTTGGTCAAGTGGGTTTCCAAGACTACATCAAGTATGACTACAACCCCAAGGATTCCCATCAAGATGATGTGGATTCCGAAGAAGAAGAACTAGAGAGTTCTTGAGGGTGACTCCGCCAACACACTTCACTCATATCATTTTGGCAAGAACAAGTGCAAACAACTTCCATATCTTGCACTAGTTCAAGGAGTCATAAACCCTCTTGTTGGTAAGACAAGGGACAAGGTAACCTAATGCTTTCATGGCATCATCTTGTGTGTACATCATTCTATGTCTATGTATATCCTTTCTTGTTCCTTGTGGGACTAACCCGTGTAGGTATTGAAAGTGCAACTCACTTCACTGGATTGCTCCGAATGATCTACTTTAACATTGAGCATCCACATCTTCAACACCTACTTGAAGTCATCATCGGCAAAACCCAAGGTTAGTTCATCCCTCTTAAGGGGGATATCACATCTAGGGGGAGCTTTACTCTAAGAATTGAGCTAAAGCAACTCTAATGGTGTGAAGACAACAATGCTTTATGTAAAAGTGGTAACCCCACTTGTGCTTAAAACGATGAGTATGACCTATGATCAAATGTTCTCATTTGACTCCTAAGTCAATATACTCATATATAGATGACCTAGTGATCGCAAATTGCTTGATAGATGCTAGAGTGTTTGTGCATGCTTTCCCATATTTCATTTGTCATTTTATTGTGTGAGCATGTTGGTTGCATATGTTACTCATTCGAGGACATCCACTCATTCCTTTGATTGTTTGGCTCTTTATCTTTTGTCAAGTGGATGGACAAGAATCCCTAAGAACCTTCTCTAGCTATCTATGATTTTCTCGTCTCAAACTCTATTCATGCTACATCACAAAGTTTGATCAAGTCAGATTCGAACCACTCTGCATGAGGAGCACTCGGAGTCCCTGATTCTTCATAGACTTAAACTTCCAAAACCTCTTTTTGCATTTCGGTATGACCGAGTCATCCATTTCGGTCACACCGAGTTCACTAAGTTGATCTAGGTTTTCATGTCGGTGCAACCGATTTGACCATTTCGGTCACACCGAGTTGCAGTAACCACTTGCGATTCTGCATCTCGGTGCCACCGAGTTGTTCCACTCGGTCACACCGACATGGTTCGGATATATATATCCACGGGTGAGATTTTGGAAAAAAAATTCAAAAGCCCTCAGCCTGCACGTATCCTGCTCTGCCTCCTCGGGTCCCCGGATCGTCTCCTCGCCGCCAGTGACCTCCCGCCGCTGGTTTCTGTCGCCGTCAACGGGAATCTACTCCGATGTTGCTGCCATAGGAAACTCCCGCTGAACTATGGTATGAGTTCGACCCCTTGTGCTCTCTTTTTATCTCCGAGTCTAAGCACAAGGTCAATGCCATGATCTTTGCCACGTATGAAAATAATCTATCCAGAAAAAACTTCCTTTAGGTTAAGTTTGATTTGAAAATTTAGGGTTAGGTCTTTGCGGAACTCATCTCGAGCCGACCGAATTATAGAAATCGGTCTAACCGATTTGGCTTAGGCCATTGAACATGCGCTTTTCGGTCTGACCGAAAACTGCAAATCAGTATGACCAAGTTCAATTCTTTGTGAAACCCTAGAAATCTCGGTGCCACCGAACTGTGACTCGGTTTGACCGAGTTCACTAGTTTAGGTTCCAAATGTTGCTTCAGTATCACCGAGTTTATCAATTCGGTAGCTCCGAAATCATTTCAGTAGAGAACTAAAACTAAATTTTTGACTCATTTGTTTTGCAAAAATCTCTGCACTTTGTGATGCTCATCTACTCTACCTCATCTATATCTATTCACAGAGTTTGCTGTCAGTTTGCCTGCCAAGATGTCTGACCAGAGTGATAGCCAGAATAAATCTGAAGAGCAAGTGCAAATGAGTGAGGGCACTAGTCCCTCAAGCAGCTATGATGATGGCAGCAGGAGCACTCCAAGCAACTTGCCAAAGGCAGCCACCAGGACAAGAAAGAAGAGAACCTTAGACTCTGAGGATGAGGACTATGTGGCTGTTGAGGATGAGGCCACCTCCAAGAAGAAAGTGCTGAAGAAAGAGTATGGCACTGCTGCTGCAACTAAGCCAGGGTTGCATAAGAAGGCACCAGCAAAGAGAGTCCCAATGTCAAAGCCAAGGAAAGTTCCAACAGGAGAAACCATGAAATTCACAATAGAATTAGATGATGGTGAGGCAGTTGGAGATGGCAAGAAGAAGAGGGCAAGAACCACATTTGCAAAAGTTCTTGGAAAGTTAACTATGGTAAGAGATTCAGAAGAAGGGGAAGAGGATGCTGCACTAGCACCCAAGTCACAAAAGCTTATGGGAGATGCAATCAAGTCAGGGGCTGCTACTTCTAAGCCCAAACCTCCTCCCAAAGCTGCTGCTCAAACCACCAAGTCTGCACCCAAGAGAAGCACTAGAAACATTCCTGCTGAGGACAAGAACAAGGCCTCAATGCCTGAGATGGATGAAGAATAAGATGCTGAAGCCCAAGTGCTCAGAAAGCTTAAACCAAAGATTCCAGACCACAATGACACTCATCCAGTGGTAGAGGACATGAATATCAGAAAGGATGCAAGATTGAGACTTTGGAGACAGTCTGATCCATATGTTGTGGGAAGGAGAACTGTTGTGGACTATAGGTTCCACACCAAAGAACAGCAAGGTTTGTATGAGATCATTCTGCTTGACAAGAAGCCAATTGTCTGTGATATGAGATGGGTTGATTGGGAATATATTAAAGAGAATGAAGATCACTTTCCAGGTGTACATGAAAGCTTCAAAGCTTGTGGAGTTGACAAGTTTGTTGGATAGAAGCTCACCAAATGGAATGATGAGCTAATCATGCAATTCTACTCCACTGCTCATTTCTATCTAGATGGAAGGATAGTGTGGATGTCTGAAGGTACAAGGTACCAGTCAACTGTTGAAGAATGGGCAAAGTTGATCCATTTCCCTGAAGACCATGAGGATGATTTGGATGTGTATGCCAAGAAGAAGAAAGACCACGACTCCATGGCAAATATGTATAAGAAAATTCCTGATAAAGCCTTGGAAACTCATAAGTTGGCATCAGTGAAATATTTGTTGTCTGGTCTGCCTACTATCAACACCATATTAGGGCATACTCTGTTGCCCAAATCTAGAGATCAATGGATGATAAGAGGACATTCAATCAACTTGCTGCACATTTTTGATGTGCCTCAAAAATTCAAGGTCATAGTCTTGTCATGGAGGGTGCACGGCAGATGCCAAGGGATGGCTAAAGAGAGGAGGAGGCTTGCAACACCCACGATGCGGCTATATCTCCCACGTGTCGAAGCACGACTTAGAGGCATAACCGCATTGTGGTTTTGTCGCAAGAAGGGTCATCTTCACACAATCCCATGTAATGAACAAGACTAGGATAAAGAGTTGGCTTACAATCGCCACTTCACACAATGAACATAAATAAGTCATACATCAATCAGAGTACACACATAGTCCGACTACGGACGAAGCCAAAAGAAAAGAAGATAACCCAACTTCTAGATCCCCGATCGTCCCAACTGGGCTCCACTACTGATCAACATGAAACGATACATAGCAACAACCAAGGTCTTCGTTGAGCTCCCATCTGAGCTTGGTTGCATCACCTGTACTGGTATCATCGGCACCTGCAACTGTTGGTAGTATCTGGTGAGTCACGAGGACTCAGCAATCTCAAAACCCGCGAGATCAAGACTATTTAAGCTTATGGGAAAGGAAGGGGTAAAGTGGTGAGGTTGCAGCAGCGACTAAGAATATATGGTGGCTGACATACGCAAATAAGAGCGAGAAGAGAAAAAATGGAACGGTCGTGAAGCTAGCAATGATCAAGAAGTGATCCTGAACTCCTACTTACGTCAAACATAACCCAGAAACCGTGTTCACTTCCCGGGCTCCGCCGAGAAGAGACCATCGCGGCTACACACGGGGTTGATGCGTTTTAATTTGGATCTGGTGTCAAGTTATCTACAACCGGACATTAACAAATTCCCATCTGCCTCATAACCACAGGCACGGCTTTCGAAAGATAAAATACCCTGCAGGGGTGTACCAACTTAGCCCATCACAAGCTCTAACGGTCAACGAAGGATATACCTTCTCTCGGGAAGACCCGATCAGCCTCGGAATCCCGGTTCGCAAGACATTTCGACAATTGTAAAACAAGACCAGCAAGACCACCCGCTGTGCCGACAAATCCCGATAGGAGCTGCACATATCTCGTTCTCAGGACACACCGGATAAGCTAAGCGTACAGGTACTGACGTAATCCAAGTTGCCAAGGAATGGTCCCGCAGGGTGCTCTAGTTTGGACCAACCCTCGGAGGAGCACTGGCCCGGGGGGTAAAATAAAGATGACCCTTGAGTCTGCAGAACCCAAGGGAAAAAGTCTTAGGTGGCAAATGTTAAAACCAATGTTGGGCCTTGCTGGAGGAGTTTTATTCAAAGCGAACTGTCAAGGGGGTCCCATAAATCACCCAACCGCGTAAGGAACGCAAAATCCGAGAACATAACACCGGTATGACGGAAACTAGGGCGGCAAGAGTGGAACAAAACACCAGGCATAAGGCCGAGTCTTCCACCCTTTACCAAGTATATAGATGCATTAATTAAATAAGAGATATTGTGATATCCCAACATAATCCTATCCATCATGGAGCAATCTTCAACTTCACCTGCAACTAACAACACTATAAGAGGGGCTAAGCAAAGCGGTAACATAGCCAAGCAACGGTTTGCTAGGAAGGGTGAAAAGGTTAGAGGCTGACATGGCAATTTGGGAGGCATGGTAAACAAGAGATAGGTAGCGCAACATAGCGATAGAACGAAGCAACTAGCAAGCAAAGATAGAAGTGATATCGAAGGTAATGGTCATCTTGCCTGAAATCCCGATAGGAAGAAGAATGAGTCCATGAAGAAGACAAACAGACGTAGTCGAACGAATCCTCACAACTCCGGAATGAAACCGAAGCTAACGAGAGAAGCAAACCGGAAATAAGCAAACAACATGGTAAACACACAGGCATAAACATGTCATGATGCACAAACATGTCGTACACAGGTAGAAGAGGAACTTGATGCATCCAAACGGAGCAACACAAAAGGCCTCGGGTCTTGGCAGCAAGGCATTGCAAAAGGGGCTGGCGCGAGCAAGGCAAGGCAGCAGCATGGGCATGGCTGCTACCTGAGTCCAAGGCAGAGGGCGGCCGGGGCTGGGAACGGGCTCCGGAGCGATGACGAGCCGAAGGACGGCGAGGAAGAGGGAGCTCCTCTCCTTGGCACGAGGAGGGAGGCGAGAAGGGGCGCGGAGGAGGTCCCCGGTGAAGCGCAGCCTGATTCAGCAGCGGCGGCGGGCTTCGGTGGTCGACGAGGAGGCGCGAAGGCGGCGGGGCCATGGACGACGGCGAGGAGGGTTGAGGGCGGCGGCGCTCCTGGTCGCAGCGACCGGAGGGGCAACGGGGCATGGTTGCGGGGTGGAGGAGGCAGAGGGGATGGGACGAGGGCGCGGCGCTCCTCTCTCTCTCTCTTGCGACGGCGCATCGAGGGAGGAGGGGATCGAGCAGGGCTCGGGCGACGGGGACGGCTGGCGCCGATGGAGGGAGGAGGCGGCGAGGGGAAAGGGAGAGGGGATCGCGCGAGGAGGGAAGGCGCTCGAGGAGAGATGGGGATCGGCGCTGCGTGGGAACGAGGAGGAGGAGGAGATGGATCGAGGGAGAGATACGAGAGGATCGTGGGATCCTCTCCCTGGCGACGTGCATGTGTGGCGACGGGCTGGGAACGAGAGGGAGAGATGGGATCGAGCGGAGCGTTGGGTGCGGCTAGGGTTAGCAGCGGGCACTGCAGCTGGGCCTTGGGCCGGCTTAGGTAGTGGGCAGCGGTTGGGTCGGCCCAGGTGGAGAAAGAAGTGGCCAGAGGCCTGGCTGGTCTGGCTCTCTCTCACTAATGAATAATAAAACAGAATAGAGAAAATAAAGAAAAGAAAGAGAGGTTAGGGGAAAGATTTGCGCATGGGGATAATTTTCCCGGACTCGCAAAAATATGCTCGTTCCAAGAAAATTAGAAAGGCCATGATTGAAAGATTTAAATTCAAACTCATTTGAATTTAAATCAAATGGTTTGAATAGGAAGTGAGGGTTAGGAAGGTCCAAAAATGTTGAGGATTACGGTGGGGCTCCGGAAAATGACGAAAGAATTTATGGGCAAGGTTGGAGACCAAACTTGAAGCAGAAAAGGGACGAAATTATTTTGCAAGTGTGTTTATGGGTGATTCCGAAATAAATGGAATAATTTTATTATAGCTCCCTAATAATAGTAGGAGACTTTGAATATGTTTTAAAGAGAAATCACCATGTGAATTCCCTCGATTTAAATAGATCAAAAGATCTATGCAATTTATTTAGTTGAGTTTTAAAAATTAAATGGCACGATGGCATGATGACATGATGCAATGCAAAAATAAAAGAGCAAGCACAAAAGAAACACATGGAAAAACTCGGAATAGCTGGAAGTCTTCTAGGGCGCCGGGCTCGGGCCGTTACAACACTCCACCACTACAAGAGGATCTCGTCCCGAGATCTAGGATGGCACCGGAGAGAAAATGGAAGAGGAAGAGAAGAGGTAAAACTAAGTTGCTTCTTTGACGAACGAGTGAAACCATGAACCTTGAGAGGTTGAAAAGTTGAAAGAGAGAACACAATGGAGTTGAACACAATTGAGAGCACTGCGGTAGAAAAATAGAAATAAGGAACACCATGTGAACCTTGGAGGTTGCAAAGCTATGAATGACGAGTACAATGGACAAGAAGGAATTGGAACCACTCTGGTTGAAACAAGATAAACAAGGAACAAGGACGATCAAATTCGGACAACACTCCGGTAGAAAAATAGAAACAAGACTTGGAAACAAACACCGTTGAGAAAACTTGGAAATGATCTTGCGGATGGGGAGAATGATGGGATCCACTTAAAGAGAAGCACGCCCGTTGGAAAAGAATTGACATGACAATCTCGATGATCAAGAAGGATTAGCATTCATGTAGAAATATGAGAACACCGTTTAGGAAAGGTATGGATTCAACACTTGACTTTGAAGCAACTCAAATACCACAAATAAAACAAAACAAAGGATTTGGCTTGCAGAATAAGCCAGAACAAACATATGATAGAGATTCCGTCCGAAATTTTCGTGGTGGGGCCCACACAGGCTCGAGTGTACAGCACCATCATGTACAAGGCAGTGCACATGACATAAGAAGTGTCCCCGAACCAGCATAGCCAAGGGTTCTTTAAGACACAACGAGACCACTGTAAAAACGACCGTGGAAAGGCGGACCACTAGACGTCGAACCTCAATCTCATATCATGCATCTGTCGAAAAGATATTCTAGGAGCTACTTGAATTCCCACCTATAAAACTCCCGAAACTTTCTAGTTATGCAATCTGGTGTTGGGGATACAGGGGAAGCAATATATATCTCACCCAAAACTAACAATTCCTACATCCAAGCTGTATCCATCCGTCAACACATAACCAAGAAACCTTCGGAAATCGTGTACCTCAACCTTCGAAAAGCATCCGTTATATGAGTTATGGCAATACTCCCGAACTCCCGCCCCAGTACTGGGGGGCCTCGAGGTTATCTCACCAACAACTGCATAAAAGAGATTTTCGATGTCGGCAAAACTCAGGTATTCCAGAACTGCAACGATAAAATTATAACGACAACACCTCGGATCTCAACTCCCCGGGTCAAAGCCACATAATAGACAGGAGGCACCAAGAACAATGTTCTCGTCACAAAACCATCAGAACGATTCCAAGATACCCGCATGATCCTAAATTTTTTTTAGTGAAATTTGAGGAGAGGAAAGTCAAAACATCTACGTCAGGAGACCTCACCAGAGCGACGAAGGGACTGAGGAGTAAAAAGAATCCTACTCTCCGATATATATAATCCTAAGACTCAAAACATTTTTGTTCTAGACTCAACAATGCCAGCAATTAATCAAGCAGGGGGCTCCTAAGTCGGGGATGGCTCTGATTATGAACTTGGCAATACTCCCACGATGCGGCTATATCTCCCACGTGTCGAAGCATGACTTAGAGGCATAACCGCATTGTGGTTTTGTCGCAAGAAGGGTCATCTTCACACAATCCCATGTAATGAACAAGACAGGGATAAAGAGTTGGCTTACAATTGCCACTTCACACAATGAACATAAATAAGTCATACATCAATCAGAGTACACACATAGTCCGACTATGGACGAAGTCAAAAGAAAAGAAGATAACCCAACTGCTAGATCCCCGATCGTCCCAACTGGGCTCCACTACTGATCAACATGAAACGATACATAGCAACAACCAAGGTCTTCGTTGAGCTCCCATCTGAGCTCGGTTGCATCACCTGTACTGGTATCATCGGCACCTGCAACTGTTGGTAGTATCTGGTGAGTCACGAGGACTCAGCAATCTCAAAACCCGCGAGATCAAGACTATTTAAGCTTATGGGAAAGGAAGGGGTAAAGTGGTGAGGTTGCAGCAGCGACTAAGCATATATGGTGGCTGACATACGCAAATAAGAGCAAGAAGAGAGCAAATGGAACGGTCGTGAAGCTAGCAATGATCAAGAAGTGATCCTGAACTCCTACTTACGTCAAACATAACCCAGAAACCGTGTTCACTTCCCGGGCTCCGCCGAGAAGAGACCATCGCGGCTACACACGCGGTTGATGACTTTTAATTCAGATCTGGTGTCAAGTTATCTACAACCGGACATTAACAAATTCCCATCTGCCTCATAACCGCGGGCACGGCTTTCGAAAGATAAAATACCCTACAGGGGTGTCCCAACTTAGCCCATCACAAGCTCTCACGGTCAACGAAGGATATACCTTCTCCCGGGAAGACCCGATCAGCCTCAGAATCCCGGTTCGCAAGACATTTCGACAATGGTAAAACAAGACCAGCAAGACCACCCGCTGTGCCGACAAATCCCGATAGGATCTGCACATATCTCGTTCTCAGCGCACACCGAATAAGCTAAGCGTATAGGTACCGACGTAATCCAAGTTGCCAAGGAATGGTCCCGCACGGTGCTCTAGTTTGGACCAACACTCGGAGGAGCACTGGCCCGGGGGGTAAAATAAAGATGACCCTTGAGTCTGCAGAACCCAAGGGAAAAAGGCTTAGGTGGCAAATGTTAAAACCAATGTTGGGCCTTGCTGGAGGAGTTTTATTCAAAGCGAACTGTCAAGGGGGTCCCATAAATCACCCAACCGCGTAAGGAACGCAAAATCCGGGAACATAACACCGGTATGACGGAAACTAGGGCGGCAAGAGTGGAACAAAACACCAGGCATAAGGCCGAGTCTTCCACCCTTTACCAAGTATATAGATGTAGTAATTAAATAAGAGATATTGTGATATCCCAACATAATCCTGTCCATCATGGAGCAATCTTCAACTTCACCTGCAACTAACAACGCTATAAGAGGGGCTAAGCAAAGCGGTAACATAGCCAAGCAACGGTTTGCTAGGAAGGGTGAAAAGGTTAGAGGCTGACATGGCAATTTGGGAGGCATGGTAAACAAGAGATAGGTAGTGCAACATAGGGATAGAACGAAGCAACTAGCAAGCAAATATAGAAGTGATATCGAAGGTAATGGTCATCTTGCCTGAAATCCCGACAGGAAGAAGAATGAGTCCATGAAGAAGACAAATAGACGTAGTCGAACGAATCCTCACAACTCCGGAACGAAACCGAAGCTAACGAGAGAAGCAAACCGGAAAGAAGCAAACAACATGGTAAACACACAGGCATAAACATGTCATGATGCACAAACAGATATGATGCATGTCTGGTTTAATGAGGATGGCATGGCAATATGCACAAACAACACTACAAGTTAAGTGGAGCTCAATATGCAATGAGTTGCATATTGACGAAACACCAGATTCAAGTTATTTAGTTCACTCTCGTTTAAGCTACTCAACAAAATTAAATGTTATTAAACATGGCAAGAGGTGCGGCATGAGCAAACCACCTATCTAGGCAAGTTTAAATGAGGTCGGAATCAACAAACAACAATTCTGGAAAGTCCTCATGTCATTTAGTAGTTTAAAGCAAACACAATTTTAAACATTGTAAATGTTGTTATCATGATGCGGATGACATATACAAGTTTTATGCAATTTTATGAAAATGTTGACATGAGCATGTTATGAAGCATTTGGTCACCATGGCGGAACGAAAAGGGTGCCACGGCGGCGAAACAAAAATGGTGCCACGGCAACATATCCGAAAATGATGCCACGGCAACATATCGGTTCCGGTAGCTCACGGAGATACCGGTGCAAAAGGAGGCGTGAGCGAGTCATGCAAGATGGTGGGGTGATCCCGGATTCCGGGTTCCCACGGGACGGCGGCATGGCAAAAGAGGGGCATCGCAAGGACAATTCGTTCATGGTGCAAAACTCGAGCATCTCATACAACACATGCATTCGTTCACGGGCGGTCATCTCGGGGTTATACCTTCGAAGCGTGCATTTCGGGGCGGTTCAAAATCGTCGAGGGAAGTAGTCATTCACGGGTCGTAGTGGAAGTAGTTGTACTCGTGTCGCAGTGGAAGTAGACATTCTCGCGACTGAAGTTGTACACGTCGGCGGTAGTCGAACTTGACGGTCTTGGCGACGGTAGTTGTACACGTTCGTTTCGTAGATGTCCGGAGTCATCGGTAGAGGAAGTAGTGGTACACGGCCGTAGATGTACTTGGCGATCCGAAGGGGTAATTGTACTCGCATCGTCGTGGAAGTAGTCGTTCGGGCTCCCGTGCGGACTCGGTGGTGGTGTACTTGGCGAATCCACGTAGTCGTACAGAGGTAGAAGAGGAACTTGATGCATCCAAACGGAGCAACACAAAAGGCCTCGGGTCTTGGCAGCAAGGCATCGCAAAAGGGGCTGGCGCGAGCAAGGCAAGGCAGCAGCATGGGCATGGCTGCTACCTGAGTCCAAGGCAGAGGGCGGCCGGGGCTGGGAACGGGCGCCGGAGCAATGACGAGCCGAAGGACGGCGAGGAAGAGGGAGCTCCTCTCCCTGGCACGAGGAGGGAGGCGAGAAGGGGCGCAGACGAGGTGCCCGGTGAAGCGCAGCCTGATTCGGCAGCGGCGGCGGGCTTCGGTGGTCGACGGGGAGGTGCGAAGGCGGCGTGGCCATGGATGATGGCGAGGAGGGTTGAGGGCGGCGGTGCTCCTAGTCGCAGCGACCGGAGGGGCGACGGGGCATGGTTGCGGGGTGGAGGAGGCGCTCGAGGAGGAGGCCGAGGGGACGGGACGAGGGCGCGGCGCTCCTCTCTCTCTCTCTCTCTTGCGACGGCGCATCAAGGGAGGAGGGGATCGAGCAGGGCTCGGGCGACGGGGACGGCTGGTACCGGTGGAGGGAGGAGGCGGTGAGGGGAAAGGGAGAGGGGATCGCGCGAGGAGGGAAGGCGCTCGAGGAGAGATGGGGATCGATGCTGCGTGGGAACGAGGAGGAGGAGGAGATGGATCTTGGGAGAGATAGGGGAGGATCGTGGGATCCTCTCCCTGGCATGTGTGGCGGCGGGCAGGGAACGAGAGGGAGAGATGGGATCGAGCGGAGCGTTGGGTGCGGCTAGGGTTAGCAGCAGGCACTGCGGCTGGGCCTTGGGCCGGCTTAGGTAGTGGGCTGCGGTTGGGTCAGCCCAGGTGGAGAAAGAAGTGGCCAGAGGCCTGGCTGGGCTGGCTCTCTCTCACTAATGAATAATAAAACAGAATAGAGAAAAGAAAGAAAAGAAAGAGAGGTTAGGGGAAAGATTTGCGCATGGGGATAATTTTCCCGGACTCGCAAAAATATGCTCGTTCCAAGAAAATTAGAAAGGCCATGATTGAAAGATTTAAATTCAAGCTCATTTGAATTTAAATCAAATGGTTTGAATAGGAAGTGAGGGTTAGGAAGGTCCAAAAATGTTGAGGATTTCGGTGGGGCTCCGGAAAATGACGAAAGAATTTATGGGCAAGGTTGGAGACCAAACTTGAAGCAGAAAAGGAACGAAATTATTTTGCAAGTGTGTTTATGGGTGATTCCGAAATAAATGGAATAATTTTATTATAGCTCCCTAAAAATAGTAGGAGACTTTGAATATGTTTTAAAGAGAAATCACCATGTGAATTCCCTCGATTTAAATAGATCAAAAGATCTATGCAATTTATTTAGTTGAGTTTTAAAAATTAAATGGCATGATGGCATGATGACATGATGCAATGCAAAAATGAAAGAGCAAGCACAAAAGAAACACATGGCAAAACTCAGAATAGCTGGAAGTCTTCTGGGGCGCCGGGCTCGGGGCGTTACAAGGCTCGAGGGCGCTGGTGGTCTCCAGACGCGAGGTTGGCATGAGCGGGCGCGGGACGCTGGACATACCCAGGTTCGGGGCTCTCTACAGAGATAATACCCCTAGTCCTGCCAAGTGTTGTTGGATGATCGATAGTACAATGTTGCTCCTGCAGCTGTATGGAGGAGGAAGGAAGCTGGCCAAGGCTTGGGATGCTCCTTCTCTCCGATGTTGCCATTGGGTGACTAGTCCTATGCTTACTTGCTTTTCTCTTGTGTCTGTTTCTTTCTCTGCCTGCCTCCCTCTATGATCGTGGGATCCCGGGGGGTTTTATAGACCAACCCCCCGGGGGTACAATGGTAATGTTACAAGTCGCTGGGTTCGTATTGTCGGTGTCCGGGGACCGGGCTGGGTCCCGCTAAGGGCTTGTGGTTCGTCGAGTTCCCCTAGGTGCGGGGCCCCGTGTACCTAGGGGAACTATGCGCCATCTTGTCAATCGTCAGGGCGTGGCCGAGTCGAGTCGTGTACAGTGGCTCTCCGTCAGGCCGCCGCTTGCTACCGTAAGCGGTGAGGGCGGGAGCACCGTTGCCACGCCAGCCCTGGTCAGCGGGTAGGTGAGGGGCACTGTTGCCACGCTCCGGCTCACCATAGGCATGGGTGGCAGCACTGTTGTCTTTGTCATCGCGATTGTAGTATCATCCCATCGTACGGCCTGGATGGGCCGGGAGCTGACCCATGGCTGGGTTGCCGTGCATGCCACGGGTGGGGTCAGCTTGTTGGGGTAGCCTTGGTTACGCCGGGTTGGGTTGTCTTGCGCCAGTTGCTGAGGCCGGGTCGACGTACCTTGCCGGGTCGGAGAGCTTGGCCGGGTTGCGGGCCTTGCCGGGTCGAGCAACCCGACCAGGCACGTGCCAGTTCGAGGGGTGATGCGGGCCCCACTATTTTTGAAAAAGGATCCGGGTTCCGTTGCATGCCCGGGGTTCATCCCCCCGACAGTAGTCCCCGAAGATGTGAAGGTCCGCCATCTTTGGATGAGTGGGCCTTCGCAGTTTCCCCCTTGAGCAAGGTGGATTCTGCGAACGCCGGGTCCGGCAACACCCACTGTGTGCCGGTTTTCTCGGAAACCGGATCACGGCATCTCGGCGATGGCGGGAACCGAGGATTCCGTCGAATCTTGGGGCGATCCCTCGGGCTTCATGCAGATGCCACGTGGTGCGTGGAAGTCAGAGGGGCCTGATAGGCCAGGCGCGTGACGGGACCGGGCGACGGGCTAGGGCCCGCCGCCGCGCGCCCTTGGTCCCTGCGCGCAGATTTATTGCAGCGTCCGGGGGTCGGTTGCTCTTCCCCGGACAGTTACTGCGCGTGTATGTGCGCACTTATTGCGGGGTAGTGGAACGGGTGTGTGCAGATGATCCCACTCCCCCACGTTTGAACCGAGGGTTATAAATTGAGGGGGGCAAGGGGCGGCGGACATCACTCTCGCTCGCGCCCGTCCTGTCCCCCTACTCCTGCTCTACTCTATGCCACCAACGCACAGCTGCGCCTGCCGCCCCTAGCAGAGCTTCCTCCGTCATCCGTATTCTTTTTCCTTCTTCTGTCCATGGCGATGCCGTCGGGCTCCTGGATGGGCTCCAACGTCACCATCGAGGATATCATTCAGCTTCGAGCATCGCAGCGCCTGCCGCGGGAGACGGACATCGGTGTCCGCCTGCCGCGCGGCAAGCAGAGGCCCCTGCACGACGGGCAGGAGCGCATGGTCTTCCTCACGCACTTCGAGCGCGGGTTTGGGCTGCCAGTGAGCACCTTCTTCCGCGTGTTCTTGGAGTTCTTCGGGCACCAACCGCATCATCTTGGCACCGGCGCCATCGTCCAGCTCTCCGGCTTCGTGACCTTGTGTGAGGGGTACCTGGGGGTCGAGCCCAGGATCGACCTCTGGGCACGCTTCTTCTCCTTGAAGCAGTAGGGCCCATCGACCGGGGAGTTCGCCGACTGTGGTGCCGCCGTCATCTCGAAGCGGTCGGGGGCGGATTTCCCTAAGATCCCGCTGGAGGATTCTGCCAAGAAGTGGTAGAACTCCTCCTTCTATGTCTGCAACCTTAGCATGGACCATATCAACCTTCCACTCTTCGCCATCGCACCGCCCCGGACGAAGACAAACTGGGGCTACTCGCTCCGGCGCCCGTCGTAGGAGATCGACAACCTCTATGAGCGGGTGATGGTGATGAGGACACAAGAGGGGATCACCGGCACCGACCTCCTTGCCGCATTCATCACGCGTCGGGTCCTTCCTCTTCAGAGGCGCTCCTACCTCAGCAGCGAAATGATCGGCCTTCAGGACCCCAACCGCATGGGGTCGACACGGCTGTCTACGGAGCAGGTCGCGCGCGGCGTGAACGACATCTCCAAGGCCAACCTTGGAGAGGACTGGCAGTTGGACAAGGAGCCGTACAGCTAGTCGAACCTGGTGCCGCAGGTGAGTGTCTGGTCTTCTTACTTTGCTGCTACACACCTTCTCATCTGTCCTGACGCAACACAGGAGATACTTCTGAATGCGATTCGGCATCCTTACGCCCGGGCTCCGTTGCAAGTGGCGTCGGTGGCGCCAGAGGAGCCCGCGGCACATGGCGGCGAGGAGGTGACCGAGTCTGACGCCGGCGCTGGGCGTCACGCGGGTACGTCTTGTATCTTTCTTTCTTTGTGTGCCTTGAATTGCTGATCATATCGCAGTGCAGGCGACGCTGACGCCGGCTGTTGGTGTAGTGGCGTTAGGCAGGGGAGGCGGCAACGCAGGTGTAGCCGGGTCCTCGCATGGGGCGGCGCCGAGCCGCCCGCATGGGAAAGACAATGTCGTGCCGCGACCCCGGGCCCCGAAGCCCGCGGCGGAGCCGGCCGAGCCCGGGAAGCCGGCCAAGAGGAGGTGCGGCGGGAGGCCGACCCCGGTCCTGATCTTGAAGGGGTAAGTTTTATCTTCTGCATGCGTCCGGATTGTTGAGCCGGTATTGTCTTCTTTTCGGCATATTCTACTTTCTTCTTCAGGTCGCCAATCACGTTGGCGAGGGCGACGGCGGAAGTCGCGGCCGTTGAAGGGGCTGTGTTCTGCAGGAGACGGTCCGACCTTGCCAATCAGGCCGAGGTGGTGGGACGGGCCGACTCGGACCTCGGCCTGGACCCGAACGACGCCGAAGCCTTGGCCTGGCAGGACAGGAACCGGGCCGAGGCGGAGCTAAAGGCGGCATCGGCTCAGGCTTGGACCGACGCGGCGGCGATATGGGCGCGAGCCGGCGCGGAGTCGGCCTGGCGCGAGATGCCAGAGGGCACGGTGGTGGTGGCGACGGTATTTGAGCCGTTGTTGATGAGGGAGCGCGGGCGTGGAGGCCGGGCTAAGGTGGTGATCCTCGACCAGGAGGTCGTGGAGGTTGGGGGTGATACCATGTCGTGGGCCGACGTGGTCGTGCGTGCGGGGGATGATGGTGGTGGAGGCGGCGCCATCTTGGAAGAGGCGCTGCGGGCGGCGGTGCCGGAGGCGCCGCTGGTGTTGGAGGAGGCACCACGGACGGTGGTGCCGGAGGCCACCCCGGCAGCTAGGCCAGAGGTGGCGCAGCAGGCCGTCCCGGCGTCCGGACCAGAGGTGGCGATGCAGGGCGTCCCGGCATCCAGGTCGGCGCTGGCACCGGGAGGGGCATCAAAGGAGGTGCTGGCCGCGTCGCGAGCAGCCAGCGGGGAGCACACCTTGGTGCCTCGGCAGGGAGGGCGCCGAGCTGCCGCACCGCAGCCGGCGCGGAGCAGGGTTGCCATCGTCTTCGGGCCTCAGACCCAGGAGGAGGCGGCGCTGGACGCCGTCAGCCGCCGCCTACGCGGGCGGACGGACCGGCTCAAGGCCTTGGCCCAGGCCGAGGTGGAGCGGACGCGCGATCTGGAGCGCGCCATTCTGGTAAGCCTTTTTTTTCTTGTAATTTCTTCTTTGTGGGGGCGCGGCAGCGCACCCACTGGGTGTAGCCCCCGAGGTTTGGGCCAACTATGTAGTAATTGGGTCGAACCTTTAGAGCGTTGGCCTTGTTCTGACTTCTGTCTTCTTCAGCATCTCGACGCCTTCTGGGTCGCCGCCTTCAACCGTCTCCTGGGCAAGCACTGAGAGCTCAAGGAGCAACTTGCTACCAAGGAGGAGGAGCTTCGCGTCGCCGCAGGTACTCTTGTGCTCTTTACTAGTGGGGTCGCGCTAGCGGACCCACTTGGTGTAGCCGCCGAGATTCGGGCCAACTGTGTAACAGTTGGGCCAAATCTTAAGTCTTGGCTTTTTTCTTTTGCTGAATCCTTCTTCTTTGCAGCCAAGGTTCTGTCCTGGTAGACTCGTCTGCTCCGGGCCGGTCATCACTATGACCGGCTCGTTACCGACACCGGCCGTCTTGGCATTGAGGCGGCGCAGGCGAGGGCGGAGGCGGCTGCGGCCCGACGGTCTCTTGATGAGGCCAATCGGTTGCATGAGCAGCTGGCGGGTCATAAGAGCCGTCTTGAGGCTGAGGTGGAGCTCCTTAAGGCAGAGTCTGCCAAGGTAGTGGAGATGCAGAAGGCCCTGGTCGAGGCGGACCAGCAGAGCGGCCAGCTAGCCGATGACAAGGGCCGGTTCTACGCCGAGGTGGATCGCCTATGGGAGCGGGCCACTACGGCTGAGGGGGCCCGTTAGGATGAGGCCCGTCGCCGCGAGGCGGCCGAGAAGGCGGCCGAAGACAAGCACATCGAGCTGAAGGGGGCCCTTGCTAAGGCGCCAATCTGGAGAAGGTTCTCGAGGAGCGCGATCGCGCCACCGAACGGGAGTGGCGTGGTACGTTGCTTGAGGCGCAACACCTAACAGAGTCCTTCTCCAGTAAGTGCTTTTTCTAGTAGTTTGCCGGGTCGGGATCCGGCCTTTCTTCCTTGTTGTTGTTCTTCTGACTCGCTTCTTCCTTTGTGACACGGGCCTTCTCGGAGATGCAGCGGCTGGCGGATGAAGCCGTCCGTTACCAGTGCAACCCGGCCGGTGTTGCCGGGTTTGGGACGGATCCGCGGGTGGCCTGGACCTTCCCGGAGATCATCACCGCCGCTGAGGCCCGCCTACGGGTCTTGGGAACGCAGATGGAGCGGTTGTCCTGGGCCGGCACCGCGATGATGGCGGCCCAATGGCCGGACTCCGTCCAACCGAGCAGCTTCTTGTGTCTGGCGCGTTGGTTGGAGATGGGTCCAGACCGGTTTGGCGAGGGGCGTGTTTCCGCCGCTCGTTCCGGTGCTGAGATGGCGCTCCGGTTCGCGCTGTCTTGTCATCCGGATCTTCAGCTGGACGCGCTGATGGGCCAGAGAGCCGGCTCAGAGCAGTTGCTACAGGAGTAAGTCGACCGGATCACCTCCCGGTCCAGCTACATCGCCGAGTTCGCCTTCCATGACGAGTTCCATCCGGAGCGGACGGAAGATGGCAGGGCCGTGGATGGCGACGACTATGGCTTGCTTCTCCACAATCCGGAGGGGAGCTCGAAGGAGACGGGCGTCTATGGCAATGCGGATGCCGAGGAGGACATCGGTGCCTCGCTGGACGCAGAGGCCGCAAGGGAGAGCCGTCAACATCGCGACGCGGTGCTGGAGATGCCTGAGACACTTTATGTAAAATCTGTTAAGTAGCAGTTCCACCCACCCACTGGGGGTTTTAGGGTGTAATGAACTCGGGCCGTGGGCCTTTTCTTAAATATTTGTGTGTAAATGTTGCGAGTGGTTTTTGCTCTTGCCTTCCGCTTTTCTAGGCCGATTTCATGCGCTTTTTCTTTCTCAAACCTCCCCCCCCCCAAGAGTCAGACGGCCGAGGCTTCGGTCCGTGACAAGGAGTTCGGTTCTTCGAAAGCGGCCCATAGGATTTGAGTCCTTAGAAGCGTTGAGCGCGAGCGAAACACCCACTGGGCCGGTTGGCGTCAATCCGGCAAAGTCGGTTGGTGAGCAGTCAATCGTGCGACTACTCATTTGATGAGCGGCGGGCCGGGTTGATCGACCCGACAGCCTTTGACTTAGTGTATGAAGCGTAAAGGAGCTTTGGCCCGTTGTGCTTGCCCGCCGACAGCCAAAGTTGGATATGCGGTTTTAGGGCGAAGTGGGGGACCGTGGCATCCCAACTTTATCAGGAATCACCAAGTAAGGCGGCGGGGTGGCGACCGAGCCGGCCTGCCCCCGAGCCCCCGGGTCGAGCGAGTCGGACCGGTGGCCGGGTTAAGTGGTATAGTGATGCGGAATAATAGGAACGCAATAAATTGGTCGACAAAAGCCAGCCCCCGAGTCTCGTTTGGGGACCCCATAGTTTCATGCATTTACAGAAGGCGACGATACATACACTCGTGCGGCTAACTGTAAAATGGGCGGAGGAGTTCCGCGTTCCACGGCCGGGTCGTTTCTTCGCCGGCGGTGTCCTTCTTGCACTTCTTTGACTTGCATGCGTCGATGAGGTAGTAGGCGTTGCGATCGTGCAAGGCCCTGCTCACGGTGTATGGGCCCTCCCATGGAGGGGACAGCTTATGCTAGCCTGCCTGCTCTTGGACGAGTCGGAGGATGAGGTCGCCCTCGTGGAATGCGAGGGGCTTGATCTTCTTGCTGTGGTAGTGCCTCAGGCCTTGCTGGTAGATGGCCGAATGGTTGAGCGCCAGAAGGCGCGCTTCTTCGAGCAGGTCGACGCCATCTTCGAGTGCCTCTCTAGCTTCGGCTTTGGTGTACATCGTGACGTGCGGTGAGTCGAACTCGACGTTGGTCGGGATGACGGCTTCAGCTCCATAAATGAGGAAGAGCAGGGTGAACCTGGTCGACCGATTCAGCGTGGTGCGTAGACTCCAGAGAACTGCGGTAACTCGTCAAGCCAGCTGCCGGGTGAGCGGATGAGTGGCTCAACGAGTCGCGGCTTGACGCCGGATAGGATGCATCCGTTGGCCCACTCGACCTGCCCGTTGGACTGCGGATGTGCCACGGAGTCCAGGTCAAGGCGGATGCCGGAGATGGAGCAGTATTGCTCGACCGCGCCCTTGGCGAAGTTGGTGCCATTGTTGGTGATGATGTTGTCCGGCATGCCATAGCACAGCGCTATGTCCTTGATGAACCAGACGGCTGTTGGCCCGTCCAGTTTCTTGATTGGTCTTGCCTCAATCCACTTGGTGAATTTGTCCACTGCCACCAGCAAGTGCGTCATGCCGCCTCGAGCGGTTTTGAAGGGTCCCACCATGTCGAGTCCCCAGACCGCGAAGGGCCAGGCGATCGGTATGGTGCGGAGTGCTGGCGCCGGCTGGTGGCTGCGTTTGCTGAAGCGTTGGCACCCCTTGCACTTGAGAACGAGTGACTCGAC
Organism: Triticum aestivum; assembly: GCF_018294505.1. Lineage (NCBI taxonomy): Eukaryota > Viridiplantae > Streptophyta > Magnoliopsida > Poales > Poaceae > Triticum > Triticum aestivum. The sequence goes on from NC_057810.1 coordinate 588,268,552, forward strand.
GTCTTTGAGGGTCGTGGGCCAGTAGAAATCGTGGCGGAATGCCTTGGCCACCAGGGATCATGATGCGGCGTGGTGCCCGCACTCGCCCTACTGAATGTCGAGGAGGATGTCGATGCCCCGATCCTGCTCGACGCAGCGCTGGAACGCGCCGGTGGAGCTGCGCTTGACGAGCTCGTTGTTGATGATGTTGTAGGCGGATGCCGAGTGCTGTACTTGTCGAGCTTCGGTCTCGTCCATGGGGAGAACCCCGTTCTCCAGAAATTCTGATATTGGGAGAGCCCAAGATGGAGCCGTAACCACGGCGAAGACGGCCACCTGGGTGGGTTCCGAGTCGGCAGCCCCCGGGCCGGATTGAGCAGCCCCCGGGTTGGGGATGGCGACGGCCGGGTCCATGGCGATGGTGGTCAGGTTGAGCTGAGCAGCCCTCGGGCCGGGTTCAGCAGCCCCCGGGCCGGGTTCAGCAGCCCCCGGGCCGGGGTTCAGCAGCCCCCGGGCCGGCTTGAGGTGCGGCCGGGTCGTCTGGAACGTGGATGGACTCGGAGTCCGACGATGGCTTGACGGACGGCTTACGTAGGTGCTTGAGGGAGACGCTAGATGGGATGGCTTGTCGTGACGAGGCGATCTTGGTGAGCGTGTCGGTTCCTTCGTTCTCCGCGCATGGGATGTGGAGGAACTCGCAGCCCTTGAAGGATCCGGACAGCTTCTGGGCGAGGAAGCGGTAGCTTGCCATGTTGGAGTCACGGGTGTCCCATTCGCCGGTGCATTGCTGCACCACCAAGTCCGAGTCGCTGTAGCACAGGATGCGCCGGATGCCGAGTTCCTTGGCAATTTGGAGGCCGTGCACAAGGGCTTCATATTCGGCGATGTTTTTGGCGGCGGCGAAGTGAATCTGGACGCGTAGCAGAGCCGGTCGCCCTTCGGGGATGACAGTACGATGCCGGCCCCCAAGCCGGGTCGCATCTTGGACCCGTCAAAGTGCATGCGCCAATGCGTCAAGTCGGGAGGCGGCGGCAAGTACTGGGTCTCAGTCCAGACGACGAGGAAGTTGGCCAGGGCTTGAGACTTGATCATGGTCCGGGGCTCATAGAGGATGGTGTGACCGGCTAGCTGGATCGCCCACTTGGCGACCCGACCAGAGGCATCCCGGCACCCGATGATTTCTCTCATAGGCGTCGTGCTGACGACGGTGACGACGTGCTCTTGGAAGTACTGCTTCAGCTTCTTGGCAGTGAGTTACATGCCGTAACACATCTTCTGGTAGTGCGAGTAGTTTTGCTTGGAGATGGAGAGCACCTCGCTCAGGTAGTAGACCGGGCACTGGACGGCTTGGATCTTGCCCTTCTCTGGTCGCTCGACCACCAGCACCGTGCTGACCGCCCGCGAGGTCGTGGCTATGTAGAGCAACAATGGCTCCTTGTCAGTTGGCGCGGCCAGGACTGGTGCGGTGGAGAGCATGCGCTTGAGGTCTTGGAAGGCCTCGTATGCCTTGTCGTTCCATTCGAACAGGCTTGTCTTCTTCATCAGGTGGTACAGGGGTAGCGCCCTCTCGCCCAGCCGGCTCAAGAACCGGCTGACCGAGGCCAAGCATCCGGTGAACTTCTAGAGATCGCGCAGCCGAGCCGGCTTGCGCATGCGCTCAATGGCCTTGATCTTCTCCGGGTTCGCCTCAATGCTACGTTCTGAGGCGAGGAAGCCGAGTAGCTTTCTGGCCGGGATGTCGAAGACACACTTTTCTAGGTTAAGCTTGACCTTGTATTCGCGGAGGTTGGCGAATGTTTCCTTCAAATCGTCGAGGAGCGTGAGGTGCTGCTTGGTCTTCACCACGATGTCGTCCATGTACACGTGGATATTGCGGCCGAGTTGCGGCAGCAGGCATTTCTGCATGCAGCGTTGGAAGGTGGCGCCAGCGTTCTTCAAGCCGAACGACATGGTGATGTAGCAATACGCCCCAAAGGGCATGATGAAGGATGTCTTCAGGGCATTGGTCGGGTCTAGCTTGATCTGGTGATAGCCGGAGTAAGCGTCCAGGAAGGACAGGAGCTCGCACCCGGCGGTCGAGTCGATGACTTGGTCGATCCACGGGAGAGCGAACGGATCCTTGGGACATGCCTTGTTGATGCTGGTGTAGTCGATACACATGCACGAGGTCTTGTTCTTCTTCAGGACGAGGACTGGATTGGCCAGCCACTCATGGTGAAACACTTCCATTATGAAGCCGGCCGCCAAAAGCTTGGCGACCTCTTCACCAATGGTTCTTCTCTTCTCTTCAGAAAATCGTCGTAGGGGTTGACGGATAGGCTTGGCGTCCTTGCGGATGTGAAGTTTGTGCTCGGCATACTTCCTCGGGATACCCGGCATGTCCTTGGGGGTCCATGCGAAGAAGATATCCCGATTCTCATAGAGGAAGTCGACGAGCTCGCCTTCCTATTTGCTGTCGAGGCGGGCGCCTATGACAACGTACTTGCTGCAGCTGGGGTCTTCCGGGTTGAGCTTCACTTTCTTGGTCTCCTTGGAGGGCTTCAAGGCGGCCTTGTCGGCCGGGTCCGTGGTCGGGATTGACGCAGCGGAGGCCTCGCCAGCCAGGGTGGCGATCCGGTCGAGCTGGCGCCGCTCCTCGGCAATTACCAGTGACTCCGCCAACTTGGCACCGTCTCGGGCGCACTCCAGGGACTTGCGGTAATCGCCGGTGATGGTGATGAGACCCTTGGGACCCGGCATCTTCATCTTCAGATACGCGTAGTGGGGAACCACCATGAACTTGGCGAGCGCGAGCCGGCCCAGCAATGTGTGATACGCGCTGGATAGGTCCACCACCTCGAACCAGACCGGTTCGCGCCGGAAGTGGCTGCTGTCGCCGAACAGGACATCGAGCCGGACCCGGCCAATGTGAGAGCAGGAGAGGCTAGGTACGACACCGTGGAAGATTGTCTGGGTCGGCTCCAGGTCCTTGGCCTTGAGGCCGAGCTTGGTCATCGTGTCGCGGTAGAGGATGTTGATGCTGCTGCCGCCGTCGATGAGGACTCGGGAGAACTTGCATGTGCAGCGCGTGGTGATGGTTGGGTTGAGGACAAGGGCATAACCACCCGGGCTCGGCATGACTGCTGGGTGATCCTCCCGGGTCCAGGTGATCGAGCGATCCGACCAATGCATGAACTCCGGCTTGGCCGGGACGACAGTGTTCACCTCCTGCCGAAGGAGGTGCTCGCTGCACTTGTCGTCGTCGAGGCTGGTGAAGATGACATAGGCTGGCTTCTGGTCCGGGTAGGCGTCGTTGTGCATCGCACCGCCAGCTGGAGGCGGCGGCGGAGGCGGAGGCGGCTGTCCCGCGCCTGGAGCCGGAACCGGAGGAGGCGGGACATCACCCCTCATGATGCGCTTGGTGATGGCGCACTGTCGAAGCGTGTGCGTGAAGGGTTTCGTGCTGCTGTGGTGCTTGCATGGGGCGTCGAGCATCTGCTCGAAACTCATGGTGGGTTGCCATGCCATCTTGCCGGTCTGCCGACGCTTCACCGCCGGGTCCACCACGGGCTCGGTAGCCGCGACGAGCCGGTTGTCGTGACACTGCGCCGGCTGGTCGGCCTTGCACTTGTTGTTCTGGTGATGCTGCTGCTGGCTACTTTTGCCGGCCGGCTTCGGAGGGGGAGCCGGCTTTGCCTTGCCGGCTTCCTCCAGTGCCACCTGGATCTTCATGGCGGAGTCGGTGTTGGCGTACTTGTCCGCCGTCACCATGAGCTCGGCCATGGTGGACGGATCAGAGCGTAGGAGCTTGTGCTTGACGGCACCCGCTGACGAAGTACTGGATCGCCTGGACTTTATGGACACCCTCGCAGCTGTTTCAGAGCTCGGTCTAGCATGCGAGGTACTCGCAACCGGTCTCCGTCGGCCCCTGCACGCACATGGCGAGCTGGCTAGGGCGACCGGGTCGCTTGTAGTTCCCTATGAAGTTGCGGATGAAGGCTTCCTCGAAATCCACCCATGTGTTGATGCTGCCCATTGGCAGGCTGTTCAACCACGTGCGGGCCGACCCTTGGAGCATGAGCGGTGCGTAGCGCACGGCGAGACGACGATTGGCACCGGTGATGCCAATGGTCGTGGTGTAGTCGGTGAGCCAGTATTCCGGCTTCACCATCCCGTTGTACTTGGGAGTGTCGCGGGGGAGCACGAACCCTTTGGGGAAGGGCTCCTCCCGGATGCGTGGGCCAAAGCACGTCGACCCAATAGCGCCGCTCTCCTCCACCTCTAGGGAGCGAGCGAGCTGATCGAGGCGGTGGAGAGCGTCGGCATCTTCTATGGCGCGCGGGCCGAGTCGACTGGCGGCCAGGCCCCGAGGGGCCGGGTCAGTTGGAGCCGGACGCCGGCCATGCTGGCCGGGTCCGCGCTGGGTCTCCGGGGCAGGCTCGTCACCCGGGACGTCGGCGGCCGCGGTGGCCGGGTGGCGCCGAGTCCGGGCTTGGCCGGAGTGCGCCTCACCGGGCGGCGAGGAAGCCATGTGCATGAGTTCGCCGGGCCTGCCAAGGCGGGCGGAGCCGGATCCCGCCGTCTTGGGGAGCTGGTTGAGGCGATCCTGCTGGGTGTTGGCTGCGTTGAGGAGCTCATGCATCCGCCCATGCGCTCATGCAGCTCTTCACCTGTGAGCCAGTCCAGGCCGATTGCGGCTGCCTAGGCAGCGCGAATGTTCTTTACTGGGGTCTCATAGATGGTTCGGATGGCGCCGAGGGCCCGGCCGATCGCTCCTACCCGGGTATGCACATCGGCCACCCGGCTTGGCTCGGCCGTGGCGGGCGCGGATCCGTGGGCGGCGTCGTGCTTCAGCTAAGCAGCCTCCAGGCGGCGCTTGGTGGCGGCGAGCGTCTCGGTTAGGTCCAGCATCTGCTGGCGCCTTTCCTCGAGCTCGGTTCGCGCCTCGGCAACATTGGTGGCGTCGACGTCGGTGCCGATGGGGATGCGGAGGCTCTACATCGCGGCACGCAACGGATCGTACGGCTCGGTCCGTTCCGTGGCGGACCCGGCTTCTGCGGTCTTCCTCGTCTTGCTCGACGAGGAGGAGGAGCCATCACCGGTGACGAAAACCTCCACATGGATGTCCATCGCCCCGGCGGCGATGCCGTCACCGAGGGAGAGTGGAGAGTCGGAGTAGCTGAGCACCTCGCCGGGGTAATCGTCGACCGCGAACGCATCGGAGATGCGCAACGCGTAAAAGGAGGCGGCGAGCGCACCGACGACATCGTCCGCCAGCGCGACGGACTCGTCGGAGTAGGAGAAGGGCTAGCGAGCGCACCGACGACATCGACGACATCGTCTGAAGCATGATCCCGGCCAGCTCCTCAAGCTTCCCCACGGTGGGCGCCAACTATCGTGGTGGGCGCACGGAAGATGCCAAGGGATGGCTAAAGCGAGGAGGAGGCTTGAGGGCGCTGGTGGGCTCCAGAGGCGAGGTTGGGATGAGTGGGCGTGGGACGCCGGACATACCCAGGTTCGGGGCTCTTCGGAGAGATAATACCCCTAGTCCTGCCAAGTGTAGTTGGATGATCGATAGTACAATGTTGCTCCTGGAGCTGTATGGAGGACGAAGGAAGCTGGCCAAGGCTTGGGCTGCTCCTTCTCTCCGGTGTTGTCGTTGGGTGGCTAGTCCTATGCTTACTTTCTTTTCTCTTGTGTCTGTTTCTTTTTCTGCCTGCCTCCCTCTATGATCGCGGGCTCCCGGGGGGTTTTATAGACCAACCCCCCGAGGGTACAATGGTAATGTTACAAGTTGGTGGGTCCGTATTGTCGGTGTCCAGGGACCCGGGCTGGGTCCCGCTGAGGGCTTGTGGTTCGCTGGGTTCCCCTAGGTGCGGGGCCCCGCGTACCTAGGGGAACTGTGTGCCGTCTTGTCGATCGTCAGGGCGTGGCCGAGTCGAGTCGTGTACAGTGTATCTCCGTTAGACCGCCGCTTGCTGCCGTCAGCGGTGAGGGAGGGAGCACTGTTGCCACGCCAGCCCTGGTCAGCGGGTAGGTGAGGGGCACTGTTGCCACGCTCCGGCTGACCATAGGCATGGGCGGTAGCACTGTTGTCTTGGTCATCGTGATTGTAGTCTCGTCCCATCGTACGGCTTGGATGGGATGGGAGCTAACCCATGGCTGGGTTGCCGTGCACGCCCCGGGTGGGGTCGGCTTGTTGGGGAAGCCTTTGTTACGCCAGGTTGGGTTGTCTTGCACTAGTTGCTGAGGCCGGGACGACGTACCTTGCTGGGTCGGAGAGCTTGGCCGGGCTGTGGGCCATGCCGGGTCGAGCGGCCCGGCCAGGCGTGTGCCGATTCGAGAGGCGATGCGGGTCCTGCTGTTTTTGAAAAAGGATCTGGGTTCCGTTGCCTGCTCGGGGTTCATCCCCCCGACAAGTCTGATTGTAGAGACAATCAATAGGACAACTGCTGACCAGAAAAGATCTTGTGGGTATGCTCCACACATTCAGGTGCTCATCGACTCAAAGATGGGCACATACACTTACTTGTTGGACAAGATGCATTTACCTCTCTACCCAGAATTTGAAGACAACACAGTTGTAATGGATGAGAATGAACCTCCATCAGTGCAAGCACAAGAGAAGAGAGCTAAGGCAAAGACAGAAAAAGTTGCAAAGATCCCAAGTGCTGAAGAGGCATCTCTAGTGTTCTTGAAGAGCAAACAAGATCAACTTGGATATCTGATCCAATCAACTTTGAGGATTGAGAAGGGCTTGGCCACCCTGACTCAGAATCAAGAGAGCTTGGAGAGGATCATTGAAAAAAAATTATGATCTTGATCTGAAAGTGACTGAGATGCATACAACAGTTGAGCAGCTCCAGGAGGAAGCAGAGGAGAAGAAAGGGAAGGCAACTAAATACGCTTTTCAGCGAGTGCCAAGAGGTTAGAGATCAGCTACAGTGCCAGTTACAGATAGTAGAGCTACCACATCAGCACCAATAGCTACAGCTTCAGTGCCACCTTGAAAGCACAAGTGCTCCCTGGGTGATTTTGGTAATTTATGTCAACATATCTCTTGTTGGACTAATACTTTTATCCAGTATATTTCAGATGAGTTCAACTGTGGAGTGGCATGGAAAAGAGGATGTGGAAACCCTTCAAGATCCTAAGAACAAAGGATTGGCTCAAGCTCAAAAGCTCAGGACTCTACAATTTCCATTTTAGTGATCCAAGATCACATTGAGTCCATAGGAAAGCCAATACTATTAAAAGGGGATGAGGTGTTGCTTAATGGTTTGCTTGCTCAAAATGTTTAGTGATATGCTCCAAAGCCCTCAACCACTTTCTCATATCCACATATGTCCAAAACCAAAAGTCAAACTCAGCCCTACTGATTTGATCCATCCGGCACCACCGAATTCAGTTGACATAGCCACTGCCAGAAACCCTAGTCTTTTCGGTCTCACCGATAGGGATCTCGGTCTCACCGAGATGGGATTGCAAACTCTATGTTTCCCTTCGTAACATTTCGGTCTAACTGAGATAGGCGAATCGGTCTCACCAAGTCCGTAATGCAAACTATCTGTTTCCTTTTCGTAACGCTTCGGTTCCACCGAGACAAGCAAATCGGTCCCACTGAGTTTGCCTGACCAACTCTCTGGTTAGCTTATTACCAAAGTTGGTCCAACTGAGTTTGTGTAATCGGTCCAACCGAGATTACATTATGCCCTAACCCTAATGAAATTGGTCCCACCGAGATGACAAGTCGGTCCCATCAAAATCATCTAACAGTCACATATGAATTGAATTGGTCCGACCGAGATTTCTGATCCGGTCTAACAGAGTTTAGTGTAATGTGTGTAATGGTTAGGTTTTGTGTGGAGGCTATATATACCCCTCCACCATCTCCTCATTCGTTAGAAAAGCCATCAGAACATGCCTAAACTTCCATCATTCATTTTCTAAGAGAGAGCCACCTACTCATGTGTTGAGACCAAGATATTCCATTCCTACCATATGAATCTTGATCTCTAGCCTTCCCCAAGTTGCTTTCCACTCAAATCAGCTCTCCAACAAATCCAATCCTATGAGAGTGAGTTGAGTGTTGGGGAGACTATCATTTGAAGCACAAGAGCAAGGAGTTCATCATCAACACACCATCTATCACCTTTTGGAGAGTGGTGTCTCCTAGATTGGTTAGGTGTCACTTGGGAGCCTCCGACAAGATTGTGGAGGTGAACCAAGGAGTTTGTAAGGGCAAGGAGATCGCCTACTTCATGAAGATCTACCCTAGTGAGGCAAGTCCTTCATGGGTGATGTCCATGGTGGGATAGACAAGGTTGCTTCTTCGTGGACCCTTCATGGGTGGAGCCCTCCGTGGACTCGCACAGCCGTTACCCTTCGTGGGTTGAAGTCTCCATCAACGTGGATGTACGATAGCACCACCTATCGGAACCATGCCAAAAACATCCGTGTCTCCAATTGCGTTTGCATACTCCAATCCTATCCCTTTACTTTCTTGCAAGTTGCATGATTTACTTTCCGCTGCTCACATACTCTTTGCATGCTCACTTGATATGTATTGTGATTGGTTATACTTATGCTTAAACTCCACCTAAACTTGAAAAACTTAAAAACTGCCATCTTTGTGTGTTAAGGGTCTATTCACCCCCCTCTAGACACCTCTTCTTGATCGTTTCAATTGGTATCAGAGCGTTGGTCTCCATTGCTTTGGTTTAAACATCATTGGAGGAAGATGGATGAGTCTACTTTGGGGAGTCTTAGACATAGAGTGCCTATACTTGATGGAGAGTACTTTCATGAGTGAAAAAATGAGATACTTGTGATTTTCAATGAATACCATTTGAACAAGTACATTACTAGTCCTTGTGCACCTCATGTTGATCCTATGCATCCTACTCTTGATGAGTCAATTGATATGATTCGCAATCTTAGAACTGTTAATCTTATCACTAGAGGTTTCCCTAGAAACTTGATTGGTTGCTTGCCTACTCTTAAGTGTGCCTACACTATATGGAAATTTCTTGAGGAACGATTTCCAAATTATTCCTTGCAAAATCAAGATGAAATTCTCCATAAGTCTATTGCCTTGAGTAAGATGAACTCCAATGATCCTAAGTTTGGTGATTGTCTATTTGAGCTTACAAATCTTATGTGTGCCAAAGGAAATGTTGGAATCATTAGTGATTTTATTTCAGAAGCTATTAGAATTCATAAAGATGACTATTATCAAAATCATTTGTCTAACGAATCACCCTCTCTAGGAATTGATCCACCACATGACGATGTTGAACATGGATACTATGATGAGGATGAGGATAGTGACTATGATCTTGATGATGCAATGAGACACTTTGGTCTTATGGAAAATCTTCGGGGATGCATGGCAGGAGGAAAGGAATGGGTCCTTGATAGTGGATGTACTGATCACATGACCGGAGATAAAGATATGTTTGGTGAGCTTGCTGAAAACAATGTCCCTCGAAAGTATGTCACTTTTGGTGATAACTCAAAGGGTAAGGTGGTTGGCCTCGGTAAGGTGGCCATCTCACATGACAGCTAAATACAAAATGTCATGCTCGTTGAATCTCTTGGCTATAATTTACTTTCGGTATCTTGACTTGCTGATTTCGGTTTCAATGTCCTATTTACCAAAGTAGATTGCCAAGTGTTTCGTAGAGATAATCATAAAATGGTCATTACTGGTATACGCACAGGTGATCTATACATTGTTGACTTCACTAAAAAGGCTCAACCTAGAACTTGCTTAATTGCTAAATCCTCTAAAGGTTGGTTGTGGCATAGACGGTTAGGTCATGTGGGCATGCGAAATCTAGACAAGCTTATTAAAGGTGATCATATCCTTGGTGTTAAAGATGTCATATTTGATAAGGATAGACTTTGCAGCGCTTGCCAAGCAGGAAAATAGGTTGGAGGAAGCCACCCCATGAAAAACATCATGACCACAAGGAGACCGCTCGAGCTACTTCACATGGATCTCTTTGGTCCTAACACTTACAAAAGTCTCGGTGGAAACTCATTTGGTTAGTTATAGTTGATGATTTTTCAAGATTCACGTGGGTGTTCTTTCTTGATGATAAATCGCAGGTCCAAAAGATCTTCAAAAACTTTGCTAGAAAGGCCCAAAATCAATTTGCAGTGAAGATCGCAGCGACAATGGAACAGAGTTCAAGAACACAAATGTGGACACCTTTCTTGACGAAGAAGGGATTTCACATGAGTTCTCGGCTACGTACACACCTCAACAAAATGGAGTTGTTGAGAGGAAGAACCGGACGCTGATCGAAATGGCGAGAACGATGCTTGATGAGTACAAGACGCCAAAACACTTTTGGGCGGAAGTGGTTGAGACAGCTTGTGATGCGACAAATCACTTGTATCTTCACAAGCTACTCGGCAAGACGGCATACGAGCTCCTCACCGGTAACAAACCCCAAGTTGGATACTTTCGAGTATTCGGCTCAAAGTGGTACATTCTTGATAAGCATCGTTGTTCTAAGTTTCCTCCTAAATCTCATGAAGGGTTCCTACTTGGTTATGGCTCCAACTCTCACACTTACCGTGTCTACAAAAATTTCACCCGAAAGGTTGAAGAGACGGTGGATGTGAAGTTTGATGAATCTAATGGCTCGCAAGTAGAGCAATTGCCAATTGATGTAGGAGATAAAGATCATTCGAAAGCAATCCAGTACTTGTCTATCGGCAAGGTTCGTCCAACGGAGGTGAATGAGAGTACCTCGTCCGTCCAAGTGGAAGCTTCTACCTCACGACAAGGTGAACTAAGAGTTGATATGGAAGCATCCACAAGTGGGACACACCAAGATGAAGAAAATGAGGAAGTATGCCAAGATGAACCACATCAACCTCCTTCTCCACCACGACGAGAGAACGACAACGTCAACAACGTTGAAGGCCAAGAAGAAGAACAAGATGATGAAGAAGATGTTCCACCCCGATCAAAGAAAAAGCTCTCACGAGTTCGAGCAAGAGTTTCTAGAGACCATCCTGTCAAGAAAATCTACAATGATATCCAAACCGGGAGAATCACTCGCTCTAAATCTTGTTTGGCTAACTTTTGCAAACATTATTCATTCATCTCTAGCATTGAACCTATGAAGGTTGAAGAAGCATTGGAAGATCCGGATTGGATAAACACAATGCACGAAGAACTACACAACTTTGAGAGAAACCAAGTATGGACATTGGTCGAGAAGCCCGACAACAACCACAACGTCATCGGTACCAAATGGGTGTTTCGCAACAAGCAAGATGAAGATGGACAATTCGTTCTCAACAAAGCACGTCTCGTCGCCCAAGTCTACACTCAAATCGAAGGTATGGACTATGGTGAGACATATGCTCCCATTGCTAGACTTGAGTCCATTCGCATCTTACTTGCCTATGCTAATCACCATGATATCACTTTATACCAAATGAACATTAAAAGTGCTTTTCTAATTGGTGAAATTGAGGAGGAAGTTTATGTTAAACAACCTCCCGGCTTTGTTAATCCTAAGAAACCCAATCATGTTTACAAGCTTCATAAAGCTCTTTATGGTCTTAAACAAGCTCCTAGAGCGTGGTATAAATGCTTGACCAAGTTCCTTAGGCTTTGAGATTGGAAAAATTGATATTACTCTTTTCACTAAAAGGGTTAATGGAGAATTATTTGTGTGCCAAATCTACGTTGATGATCTTATATTTGGATCAACTAACCCTCATTTTAGTGAGAAGTTTGGGAAGCTTATGTCAAAAAGTTTGAGATGTCAATGATGAGTGAGCTCAAGTTATTTCTTGGTTTTCAAATCAAGAAAACTAAGGAAGGCACCTTTGTCTCTCAAATGAAGTACACCAAAGACTTGTTCAAAAAATAAAATATGCAAGAATGCAAAGGTATGTAAATGCCCATGCCTACTAGTGGACATCTTGACTTGACCAAACATGGTGAACCCGCTAATCAAAAGGTTTATCGCTCTATGATTGGTTCATTACTGTATCTTTGTGCCTCTCGTCCCGATATCATGGTGTGTGCATGTGTGCACGATATCAAGCGGCCCCTAAAGAGTGTCATCTTAAGGCCGTGAAAAGGGTACTGAGATACTTACTTCATACACCAAATTTTGGCATTTGGTATCTGAAGAGGGCCTCCTTTAATCTTGTTGGCTACTCCAACTCGGACTATGCCGGTGAAAAGGTTGACAGAAAGTCCACTTCGGGTACTTGTCAATTTCTTGGTAGATCTCTTGTATCTTGGTCCTCCAAGAAACAAAACTCGGTATCCTTATCCACCACCGAAGCGGAATACATTGTCGATGGATCATGTTGTGCTCAATTACTTTGGATGACCCAAACTCTTAAAGATTATGGGATATATGTGAAACATGTGCCTTTGCTTTGTGACAATGAAATTGCAAACAATATTGCTCACAATCCCGTGCAACATTCTCGAACTAAGCACATTGAAGTTCGTCATCATTTCATTTGAGATCATGTTGCTAAGGGTGATATTAACCTTAAGCATGTTCGCACCGAAAAGCAATTCGTCGATATTTTCACTAAACCACTTGATGAGAAAGCAATTGTTCACACCGAATTGAACATCATTGATGCTTCAAACTTGGAGTAGGAACTCCATTTGGATACATGCAAGATATAAGCCTATGACTATTCCTTGATATTTCTCTTATGATGATAATCATATATCTTGGATACATTTGCACCTTTGCATGTTATCTAACCCTTGTAGGTACTTGTATGGACCTAAATCTATGACATTGCAACTCACTCACATCTTGAGCAATCTCTACATCACCAAGTCCCTACTTTACGGTGGTTGAAGACAAGGAAGCATGAAACCCTTCAAATATATCCTTTGACATATTTATATATCAAATTACATGATTGTCATTTTGGATACACAAGTGCTCTTCCTTGCAATGCTAACTCATGTAGGTAGATAAACTCCAATTACAAGTGGTGCTCCAAGTGAACTACAATAACATTGAGCATCCACACAAGTTCAACTACATGATCAAGTTCAACGCCACCACCCAAGCTTTACACCAAGTCATGGGTCAAAGCAACTCAACAAGATGAGAATACATCAAGATGCTTAAAAAATGGCAACCCCATTTTGAGCTTAAACGATGAGTATCCCCTATGATCAAGTGTCATCACTAGACTCCTAAGTCAATATACTCTAACATAGGTGACTTTGTCGCCGACCTATTCTAGATGAAGTTCTCTAGTGTTTCTCCTTGTTCTTGCCTTTTGTTTCATGAATATTTGTCCTTTAAAAAAATTCATCTAGACTTGTTCTTTTATTTCTGATCTGCATTTCCCTGCACCTAATTCATTGCAAATCCTTGTGTGATCTTACTTGCCTAGAGAGCTAAGGAGACTAAGTGTTCTCTCAGTGATGAACTCGGACAAACTGGTTTGCTTCTTTGTGTCAAATCGATTTTTTTTGGTGCAACCAAAGAAATAAACTCGGTGTAGCCGATCTCCATACTATGAAGCTACTTTGTTAGTTGCATTATGCACATTTTGTTCCAGCTCCACTCGATGATTCTTATCCTCTATCAACATCATATTCTATGTGATGCTTTGCTTTGTGACTCAAGGACCAAACCTATTTTGACTCACACTCCAGAAGTCCCTTCTTGGAAATTGATGTCAAAGGGGGAGAGAGAGTTCACATCAAAGCTTGTTTACTCCAACAGGGAGAGAGAAAGTGACAAGGGGAGAGAGAGACATTCTTATCAAAAGAGAGACCCCGATTGCTTGATACTCAAAGAGGAGAGAAGTTACATGTCTTAAGATAGGAAATACATGTTCATATTGTGTTTTATGTTTGCTTTGCTCTGATTTTATTTTCCCTATCTTCTCCCAATATCCATTATAATATTCAAGGGGAGCAAGACCTATGACGGAAGAAAATATTCAAGTTCATTGCATATCTTTTCTTTGGGGACATGTCTACACTTGAATAAAGTACCTAGTACTCACACTACACATGTCATCCCAAATCTTGGTATTCTTGTGGTTTACTGCTCTTGCTCTACTTAGTAGATGTTTCTGTGTTGTCTAACCTTGTTTACTCAGGTTCATCTCTTCTAAAGCTAGTTCAATACCACAAGGTAAGTATATGCATCACACTCATGTGCATGAAGATCTCTTGATGATGTACATATTGTTTGCAAGAAGGACTCATGTACATGTAGTTACATTTCCCCTAGTCTCATCATTTGCTCGGATGCATATAGCCAAGACACATGTAACTCATCGCTTGCTCTGTCATGTTTATGCACTCACATGATCCTATGTTCCATACTCACATGATTGCATACATGTAGGGGGAGCTTATGCATGTTGCATGTCCTTCCAAAGCTTTACTTATGTTTCTCTATATCTTTATCTAAAGCTTTGATGTATGTTGTCATCAATTATCAAAAAGGGGAAGATTGAAAGCACAAGTGCTCCCTGCGTGATTTTGGTAATTTATGTCAACATATCTCTTGTTGGACTAATACTTTCATCCAATATATTTCAGATGAGTTCAACAGTGGAGTGGCATGGACAGGCGGATGTGGAATGCCTTCAAGATGCTAAGAACAAAGGATTGGCTCAAGCTCAAAAGCTCAAGACTCTACATTTTCCATTTTAGTGATCCAAGATCACATTGAGTCCATAGGAAAGCCAATACTATTAAAAGGGGATGAGGTGTTGCTTACTAGCTTGCTTGCTCAAAATGCTTAGTGATATGCTCCAAAGCCCTCAACCACTTTCTCATATCCACATATGTCCAAAACCAAAAGTCACACTCGGCCCTACCGATTTGATCCATCCGGCGCCACCGAGTTCAGTTGACATAGCCACTGCGAGAAACCCTAGTCTTTTCGGTCTCACCGATAGGGATCTCGGTCTCACCGAGATGGGATTGCAAACTCTCTGTTTCCCTTCATAACATTTCGGTCTAACCGAGATAGGCGAATCGGTCTCACCAAGTCTGCAATGCAAACTCTCTATTTCCTTTTCGTAACGCTTCGGTCCCACCGAGACGACCAAATCCGTCCCACCGAGTTTTCTTGACCAACTCTCTGGTTAGCTTATTACCAAAGTCGGTCCAACCGAGTTTGTGTAATCGGTCCTACCGAGATTATGTTATGCCCTAACCCGAATGAAATCGGTCCCACCGAGATGACAAGTCGATCCCACCGAAATCGTTTAACTGTCACATATGAACTGAATCGGTCCGACCGAAATTTCTGATCCGGTCCAACCAAGTTTGGTGTAATGTGTCTAACGGTTAGATTTTGTGTGGAGGCTATATATACCCCTCCACCCTCTCCTCATTCGTGAGAAAAGCCATCAGAACGTGCCTACACTTCCATCATTCATTTTATCAGAGAGAGCCACCTACTCATGTGTTGAGACCAAGATATTCCATTCCTACCATATGAATCTTGATCTTTAGCCTTCCCCAAGTTGCTTTCCACTCAAATCAGCTCTCCACCAAATCCAATCCTATGAGAGTGAGTTGAGTGTTGGGGAGACTATCATTTGAAGCACAAGAGCAAGGAGTTCATCATCAACACACCATCTATTACCTTTTGGAGAGTGGTGTCTCCTAGATTGGTTAGTTGTCACTTGGGAGCCTCTGACAAGATTGTGGAGTTGAACCAAAGAGTTTGTAAGGGCAAGGAGATCGCCTACTTCGTGAAGATCTACCCTAGTGAGGCAAGTCCTTCGTGGGCGATGGCCATGGTGGGATAGACAAGGTTGCTTCTTCGTGGACCCTTCGTGGGTAGAGCCCTCCGTGGACTCGCGCAGCCGTTACCCTTCGTGGGTTGAAGTCTCCATCAACGTGGATGTACGATAGCACCACTTATCGGAACCACGCCAAAAACATCTGTGTCTCTAATTGCGTTTGCATACTCCAATCCCATCCCTTTACTTTCTTGCAAGTTGCATGCTTTACTTTCCGCTGCTCAGATACTCTTTGCATGCTCGCTTGATATGTATTGTGATTGGTTATACTTATGATTAAACTCCACCTAAACTTGAAAAACTTAAAAACTGCCAACTTTGTGTGTTAAGGGTCTATTCACCCCTGTAGACACCTCTTCTCGATCCTTTCACACCTCCAGCAGCCACTCCACCAGCTCCAGCTACATTGACTGATGCCTTCATCCTTGGAGTTCTCTCTACACCACCTCCCGAAGACCAAGTCTAAGAGACGCATAGCACTATGCATATTTGAACTTTTTGGTAACTTGTTGCCAAAGGGGGAGAAGTATGTATAGATCATAGGCTTCGAGAGAGAGTGTGTTGCTTTTTTTGTCTCTCTTGCTATTTGTTTGGTTGAACTTTATTGTGTGATTGTTTGATACCTTATGTCCTTGTGTGAGATACTTGTATGATCATGTGTTTGTTCATATGCTACTTTAATGTTTGCTTGGATGATATTATCTCTTATATCCATATATAATCATTCACTTTGCTTGGTGATGAGTGCATGCTTTTTATTGCTATCATTTTGAGCACTCCACCAAGATGTATGTGACATGGAAGAGTAACCCATGATACTAATCGATTGTGCATTTGCATTCAAAAGCAAGTCTTAAATAATGCACAAATTTAGGAGAGCTCTTGCTTATCACATACTTCTCAAAGTGACGATGTATTTCAATCTTATTATCATTTGTCGAAGCTCTAATCTATATGTTGTCATCAATTACCAAAAAGGGGGAGATTGAAAGTGCAACTATCCCTGGGTGGTTTTGGTAATCATTAACAACATATAGCTCATTGAACTAATGCTATTTCAAGATGAATATTTCAAGAAAGTTCAATGATTGGCATGGCATGGATTAGGAATGTGGACCCCTCAAAATGCTAAGGAAAAGGATTGGCTCAAGCTCTAAAGCTCAGGACTCTACATTTTACTTTTAGTGATCCAAGATCACATTGAGTCCATAGGAAAAGCCAATACTATTAAAAGGGGATGAGGTGTTGCTTAATGTCTTGCTTGCTCAAGATGCTTAGTGATATGCTCCAAAAACCCTCAACCACTTTCTCATATCCACATATGTCCCAAACTAAAATTCAAACTCGGACCCACCGATTTGATCTATCCAGCGCCACCGAGTTCATTTGACATAGACACTGCCAGAAACTCTAGTCACTTCAGTCCCACCGATAGGGATCTCGGTCTCACTGAGATGGGATTGCAAACTCTCTGTTCCCTTTGTAAAATTTTGGTCTAACCGAGATGAGCGATCAGTCCCACCGAGTTCGCAATGCAAACTCTCAGTTTCCCCTTCGTAACATTTCGGTCCCATCAAGTCTGCCTGACCAACTCTTTGGTTAGCTTATTACCAAAGTCGGTCCCACCAAGATTACATTATGCCCTAACCCTAAAGAAATCGGTCCCACCGATTTAACATGTCGGTCCCACCGAAACGCCTAACGGTCACATTATGAACTAAATCGGTCTGAACGAGTTCTCTGATTCGGTCTCATCGAGTTTGGTAAATTGTGTGTAATGGTTAGATTTTGTGTGGAGGCTATATATACCCCTCCACCCTCTCTTCATTCATGGATAAAGACATCAAAACATGCCTACACTTCCAGCATTCATTTTCTGAGAGAGAACCACCTACTCATGTGTTGAGGTCAAGATATTCCATTCCAACCACAAAAATCTTGATCTCTAGCCTTCCCCAAGTTGCTTTCCACTCAAAACATCTTTCCACCAAATCCAATCCTATGGGAGAGAGTTGAGTGTTGGGGAGACTATCATTTGAAGCACAAGAGCAAGGAGTTCATCATCAACACACCATCTATTACTTTTTGGCAAGTGGTGTCTCCTAGATTGGTTAGGTGTCACTTGGGAGCCTCCGTCAAGATTGTGGAGTTGAACCAAGAGTTTTTACGGGAAAGGAGATTGCCTACTTCATGAAGATCTACCCTAGTGAGGCAAGTACTTCATGGGCGATGGCCATGGTGGGATAGACAAGGTTGCTTCTTCGTGGACCCTTCGTGGGTGGAGCCCTCCGTGGACTTGCTCAATCGTTACCCTTCGTGGGTTGAAGTCTCCATCAACATGGATGTATGATAGCACCACCTATCGGAACCACGCCAAAAATCTTCTTGTCTCCAATTGCGTTTGCTCCCTGAAACTCCTCCCTTTACCTTCATGTGCAATGTTTTACATTCCGCTGCTATACTCTTAGAATTGCACGTGTAGGTTGATTGCTTGACTTGTGTAAAGTTGCTAAAATCTGCCAAGACTTAAAATTGGGAAAAGGCTAGATTTTTATTTGGTCAAGTAGTCTAATCACCCCCTCTAGATATACTTTCGATCCTACATAGACAGGACGAGGGCCGACGGGGGTCGGGACGTGACGTGAGGGACCGCTAAACCTAGACAACACTACAAAAAAATACACTTCTGATGATACGTGTTTGTCACAGTGGTCGCGTTTTTTGTCATGCATGTACATCCATGACAATTTTATGACAGAATCAAGATAGTCATACCTGTGCTGTCGTAGAAGTGTTCCATGACATTACCAAAATTATCATCACGGAAGTGTCCACTTCCATGACAATAAATCGCGCGTCACAGAAGTGCTTTTGTCAAGGGTGACTGACATGTGGCATCCACCGTAACAGAACATCGTTAAGCTATCGGGTTGGGTTGTGGATCCGATAACCCGTTAACAGCCCCGACCAATGGGGATTTTCCACGTGCAAAATCATCATTGGCGGGAGGAAACACGTGTCGGCTCATCGTTGGGACAGATGTCATCCACTCATTGGACAGAAGGCGCCTATGATACGTCGACACGTGGCACGGCCCAATAGTGGCCCATTCCTGTGAAAAGGCCGACCCGTTTGACTTGGTCAAAATGTGGTGGGCCGGCCCATGGAAAGCCTGTTAACGGCATGTTCGCATATAGCCCATTTATAGCCCGCTACCCAAGGCCCATTACGCCCTATCCGAATTAGGCCCAGTAGCGTCATTTGGGCCATCCAATATGGTTCCAGCCCGTTTTCACTTCTGGCCCATGTATGGCCCATGATGTCTTTCGGCCCACATGAGGCCCTTTGTAACTCTTGGCCCATTAATGGTTCGTGGTGAAACTGGCCCGTAAGGAACAGTGCATCACTTTACACCCATTAACGGCCCGTGGTGAAACTGGCCCATAATGAACAGTGTATCACTTTATACCCATTAATGACCCGTTATTCCGTTGGGCCGTTTCCAGCCCATGTTATCTTTTGGCCTTCTAAGAGCCCATTTATTCTTGGGCTCATTTCAGCATTCATTTACTTACGGCCCGTTACTGTCATTTTCTGCTTGTGGGCCAAATTCATCTCATGGTTACAGTCGGCCAGTTTGTGGTCCGTTAATACGTTGGGCCGTTTTCATAGCGTCATCAAATACGGCCTATTAAGGATGGCCCGTTATGGTCGGCCCATGAACGGACGATTCCAACTCTAGCCCGTTTACAGCCATAATGCGGCCTATTATTGGCCCATGTTTGGCCAATCAATCATGCGGCCCGTATAAGGCCCATTGATGATACGGCCCATAGAAGGCCCATTATTTCTACGGCCCGTAGAAGGCCCATTGTTTCTATGGCCCATAGAAGGCCCACTGTTTCTACGGCCCATAGAAGGCCCACCGTTTCTACGGCCCGTAGGAGGCCCAGTGTCACTACAGTAAATATTAGCCCATGGTTATTGTGGCCTAGTTTTAAAAAATAGGTTATTGCAGCCACTAGCAAAACGCGGAAAAAGAACTGCAATGACTACAAGCAAACAAATAAACAAGACAACAAGGAAATAAATAAGCAAGCAACTTACGCTAGGCTATCACGGATATCACACATATTACATCCACTGGGCATCAAAGTTCGCCACCAGTGCAAATAAACGCGCCGACAAAAGAATATACAAAACCGAGACCACTTCAGAAGGCACTAGGCCTGGCAAGGTCGGCCCCCCAAACAGCCAAAGAAGCTGAGTAGACCTCAGTTGTGTCAACGATAGATGCATCAACACTAGATTTATGGCATGATGTTGTGCATGGCAGTCCTCTGACATCTTCATTGCATCTTTGACTTCAAGTCGGAGCTGAGCTGAAGCAAGCCTTTCCGCTTTAAGTTGAGACTAGAGAAGTCGAACTGATTGAGGCAACGACTGCACAGAGGTTGTCTCACACCTGCTGGTGAGTAGCTTCAACTCACTGTCTTCATCAAGACAGGACCTTGGGGTCATCTTGCTGTCCTCAAGATGGTTTGGCCCACTATCTTCCCTAAAGTTCTATCTGGCGTAAGAGATACGACTCTGAAAGAGAAACAAGGAGACACGTAACAGGTTTCACAATTATATAAGCAAATAAATGGATCTGTTCTGCATAAGGAACATGTTTTTACAACTACAATTTGAAACTGGTAGTTGTTGCAAACATCCAATTAGATGTAAATAGCAAATCAAACAGCAGTGGAGGAAATGATGCCTATCCAAATCTATACTAGAACAAAGTTTGAAGGCTTGAGAAGGATGAACTAAAATTACATGTTAACACGGGCTGGACAAAGCCCTTCTCCATGTTGATGGAAGGATAATTCAATAAATTCCCCAAAGAAAATTCTTTATAAGCGTTGCCATTATTCTACATTTTGCAAAGAGTAAATATAGATCAAATAATATTGGAAGAAACAAAGGATAATGAAGCTCAGGTGCAGATTGATGATACATAATCAAATAGCAATTAATAAAGTACAGCGTTACAAGGCAAAAGGGAGAGAGGTACTGACAAGAGTAATGCAGAGCCCAATATTGTTTTGAGATCATATGATCCTTTGAGCAAGGAGATTCATCTGAAATTAGTTTTCATACAAGAGAGAAGGTAAGGCACAAGCAGAAATTTAGGAGTTCAAATTTTGAATTGATATCATAGACAGTACCTGACGCTGGGCTCCCAGCAGTTCTAATAGGGGTTTGGCCACTGGAGTAGGGGTAAAGTGTGGTACAGTTGGGCCTGTGTTTTCTGTGGCTGCTGATCTATCTGATTTAACAGGTAGCACTACCTTTTCCAAATACCTAGTTTGTACTCCTTGAGGATCTGCACTCACCCTCTTCCTTTTGGATATCTATTACGAAAGAACAACATTTGACTGGAAAAACATAGTGTGACAACACATGGAATAGGTACAGAAAATGGATAGGTATGGCATATACTCATATATGATGCTTAAACTAAGCAGATGGTGTAACAAATTAGAAGTAATGCAAGAGGTCAGATGCAAAATATGTGCGACCAATACAACTTTACAAAGTTAGAGCAAGCACCTTGATGGGTGAATCAGATAGGCCATCCTCCACCATGCCAAGTTTGTTAGCCAGTGGATCATTCTGCAATATTCCTCTCGTGCGCCCATTCTCATATTCATTTTGATAATGTTCAATATCTGACATGCATGAAAACATAAAAACAAGTGAGATTTTCTTTGTAATGTAGAAGTGATTCTAATCCAATACTGCATCCCTGTAAACCCCTTTTTCCTATCTCTGCAATTCTTTTAAGAGATGTCATGCATGCTGTAATTTGTTGTGTGCATTAATATAATGTGGCCTACTACTCAAAATATGAGAGCTCCAGAAGTGATGACACTTCGCAGATGACAGCTTCAACATATAGTAAAAAAAACAAGTTGACCTGACTTGGCAGATTCAAAATATACTAACGGAGAACAACTCGGCCTGACCAGTTGACCGCAAGAGAAGAGTATCATCTTAAAGAAGAGCAGAATAGCAAGAAGATTGAAGATATTACAAGTCTTCGAATACAATGTCGGTTGGCCACCCATGATGAACCAGAGCGCATAGAGAAATACTATTCTTTCCGGTCTCTCCATATGTGGCTCACATGCATTTCGAAACTAAAGTAGGAACATTTAGCTAACCAATTAAACATCTCTCAGTTTTACTAATATCAGCAATAATATCAGATATGAATTTGTACAACTAAGCTTGTTTAGCTCGATGGGTGGAGTAGTGCTATTATGACACGAACCATGTAGGCTGATTGTGGTCATCATAAAATAGGGAAACCATAAGCATGATAAGTACAGTGTTGACCGTGGCAGTGGGATGGCAGATCTAAAGCTGCAAACCGCGCAAAGGGTAGTTAGCAACCGATGTTTGCTTTGAAATAACAACTAAGATTTGGTATCGACGAGAAAGTACGGTCAACAAGTGACAAAGAAATGCAATTATGTTGTCTCTCTATATGTCGCGACATGCATTTGGAAACTCAGTGGGACCTTTAGCTAACCAATTACATGTGTCAGTTAACTAATATCAGTATCATATCACAATCATATTTGAACAACTAAGCTTTCGAATTCTGGGTGTTGTGTTGTTTAGCTTGAAGGGTGGAGTAATGCTAGTACGATAGAAAGCACCTATGCAGATCATAGTAGAGTAGATAAAAGGGGAAAATCCTAAGCATCAAGAGAAAAATCAGGAAAGTGGAACTAGCTGGACCAGTGGATGGCGCACATGCTTTTCGAAACGAATATAGGAACATTAGGTGACCAATTAAACGTTCTCTGTTTTAGTGATATGAGCATCATATCAGATTCGTATTTCAACACGTAAGCTTTGGGTTGAGGTCTTGAGGAGTAGTGCTAGCACGACACGAAGCACCTACGATGATGGTAGTGAATATAAAGGGGGGAAACCATAAGCTTTACGAGTATAGTGCCCGTGCCATGGCAGATCTGAAGGTGCAAACCGGACAAAGCTACTTCGCAACCAATGTTTGCTTTCAACTAGCCACTACGATTTGGTACGGACACGAAAAGTACAGTAAACAAATTACGATCTATTTTCTGGGTGAGATCAATAACTTAAGCACATATGGAAGAGTACCACCTCTCTTGAGACGCCGTGTAGGCCTATGCTGATACGTTGAGGGTGCTGCGGGTGCGATGGCTATCGGCGGCGGGGAAGAAGACTTTAGACGGCAGACAGCCGAGTCGGGGGATATATCATGTTGCCGTGGACAAGGCGGTCGTAGGAGCGGCAACGACAAGGTGGACAACGGCGCTGATGAAGCGAGAGGAGGCGATGAAAGGATCCTGGTCCAGCGCTGTGGATGAGAGACGTCCATCTCTTGCAATGGACGGCGGGGTAGGGGTAGCGGCTCCGGCAAGGTGGAGGATTGGGTGGCGGACGGAGGAGGTTGGCCGCAGTGCAGAGGTTATTGTGCCGCCGACGATGTATGAATGGGGAAATGGAGGGGAGGGGGATCTCAAACTTTGGGATGCACTTCTCTGAAATGTGGGAAAGTTACGAACTTATCCCCCGTTTGAAATTTCGGACATCGCGACGGTTGGGGATAGGACGGTAATCTCGCATCTCCCAAATATTTGCCAGTAACTATTTCGGGCGAGGAGAGGGTGTTTTGCCGCCCATGGTTGGCACCCATGGTGTATGAACGGGGCTGACAGGTAGGGCGGTTGTGTCACGTCTGAGGGAAGATACACATCTGCCCCTATTTAAAATATTAGCCTACATCGATTTCGGATGAGGAGAGTTTGTTTTGCCGCCCACCGTGTATGAATGGGGAAATGGAGGAAGAGACACATGTCTTTCGGGCAATCTTGAATCAAATGTGTTTTGTCGCCCATGTTTGGCGCCCACCGTGTCTGAATGGGCTCAGAGGCCGTCGTGTCACGTCTGATTGAAGTTACTAGTCTACCCCTATCGAGAGCAGTGTAAATCCGGTCAGTAAGGATGTCAAGTGTCAGGGGTAGACAGTAATTCCCATCTCGCAAACACTTGCTTTGGGCAGCCCACAAATTATAGTGAGTGTTTAGCCACTTCATTCAAAACTGGGGAGAATTAGCATTCACGTTTGCCCTGGGCCCTGGAAAACTAAATTCAAATCCAATTTGTATTCGATTATGAATATCCACAGATAATTCTATGTTTTGTTATTTATTTCTTCAAAACCACAACAAAGATTTATTCCACCTTTATATATGATTATGATTTAGAAATGTCGTGATCTTCGAATTCAGTACGTTGGATACACTCTGAGTCAAATAGTTATTTCATCCAATACAATATGCTCACACGAAAAACAGTTCACCTTATGTCAATCATACAAGTACTGAGGATTACCTCACCTAAAAAGTTCGGATCATTATAACACATGGACAACATAGGGGGTGTTGCAACATAATCCATTCAGAGACATGACACAACATGCAAGTACAATAATCTAATGACAATTTCAACTGGTATCTAAAGAAGAACCGGGATTACCTTGGGCTTCAGATAGCAGAAACAGCAGGACCTCCTCCTTCTTCAAATGCAACATTCTTACTTCCTCCAATTCTTGGGTTGCTTGCATAATGTGCCGCTAATTCCGTAATTTCTAGCCTCAAGATAAAGATTACCACATTCATGGCAGCCACACCATCTCTTTCTGCCTCTAGTAGAGCCTCAAGCACTATAATATATGTGCTCAGCCTGCTCTCCGGCGGTGTTGCCTCTGAACTTCTACCATCTGGTAACATGGATGGCGCACTGCTTCCACAAATAGATTCTGGGATTGTACATTGTGTCCTAGTGTGAACGGCATCCTGAAAGGTTTCCGCTGGACATAAGTAAGAGATAGTTATTGTATGATCCAAGCAGTAAGCTTACATGGTAAACGACAGACGAATTATTGCCGAGCATGGCAAACTATATTTAAATGGTTTGAAGTAGCATCAGCCAAAAAGAAATTAAAATGGTAAAGATTAAACTAGGGATGTAAGTGGCAAATAAACGACATCCGCTAGTCCCATCTAGTTAGTTTTTGCTACCTCCCTGGTTCATTTTCCTCAAAAAACAAAAACTCTTTTGAACTATCATACCACTAGTGGACTTTAATCGGGATTAAACAGGACCCAGTTGAAAGGGAGTGTACCACCGCTATATTTAAGTTGCCAAGGCATCTAAGCAGTCGAAATAATCTAAGGAAGCACTTAATAGTGTGGCCTCATATAAACTACGAAGATAGTCCTGTGATGAAGTTGAGAGGAAAAGTTAAGGACTCAAATGAAATAGGCATACATTTCTTTATGATAGTACAACAGGCACTGCTGACATATTAGCCAACTCAGGTATAGCGTAACAACAAACAAACATTCGAATCAAGCAATACAGCAAAGCAGACAACTGAACTATTTGTAATTCGGTAAGATTACAGGTTGAGGGCACAAGCCAAGAAAGTAGCCCACTCTAATTACATTTCACATGTACTAAAACACACTGGCTTACCATATGTTGTTGTGAAGCCTCGCTACTGTTGCAATGTTCTTTGAAGATATCGTTAGCATCTCGTGGTTGCAAATCTAGTTGTTGTAGTTTATTCTGCACCCTCTATTTAGGTAAAATTAATTTTAATCGCATGCATTGGTCCGAATTAATCATCGATGGTTCATCTAAACTAATGAAAGAAGGGTGTGTGCATACACGACAACATATCTGCTTCCCTCTATTTTTATGCTTATTCGAGGTGCCAGCCCCAAAAGAACAAATATTTTGCTTGATGGGGTTGGCAGCTCCATAATTAATAGAAGCATCAAATTAGTCATGCAACTTGGGAAGATCAAGAACACACAAACAAGTAATGAACAGAGGCTCGGAGCAGTGATGTAATAGCTAGCATCATAAAATGTAGGGTAAAACGAACAAAAAGCTGCGGAACCACATGCTAGTGTGCTGATGTGTAATTAAGCATAGAGAACATTAAGCAGTCTGATGGAACCAACAGGTGGCATCAGAACAACACCATTATCATAAATATAGCATTCAAGAAGTAAAATAGTAGGCAGTGATATCTAGGAAGTACAGTAATACTACTTAGGACAAAACTAAAGCATATTAACTATATGTGCACTGGTATGTAATTTAGCACATGTAACATGTTCACTGCCAGAAGTATGGCCCTACAGGTGCAAGCAGAATAACGCGTCTCATGAAAAACTGAATGATGCCCTGAAGAAATTCAAAGGTGCGGTGCTTATGCTAGGAAAGTGAACGTAGGCACCGGCCGTTGGATAATAGTACCTGATTCTCGGCCGCGTATGGGTATCGTTGTCATACTTGATAGCTAAGGATCGTTGATGGTGCTCGTGTTGTGGTTGAGTTTGGGCCGGCTGTCGTCGTCGCTGAAGTGGCTCCGGTGCTACGGTTACGGCGCATGTCGGCATACAAGAAAGCTCATCTATGGTAAGTGAACAGTTGCACGATAAAGAGAAAAACCAAAGGAGTACAAATCGAAATAACCTGATGAGGCTGCAGCGTCGGTAAAGCAGGGCCGGTGGAGTTGAATATGGCTTCCGTGGAGTGGGTCCGGTGAAGTGGACGAAGGCTTCGGCGGGTACGTTGTATAGTGCTTTCGGTGAGGCGGATCTGTTGCGGTGGACGAGGGCTTGTATGAAGGGCCAGCGAAGGGGCGGATGAGGGAGTCAGTGAAGGGCCTACGCTGTGGTGGACGAGGGAGCCGGTTAAGAAGATCCGGTGCAGTGGACCATGATGGCGGTCAAGGAGATCTGGAGCGGTGGACAAGCCAGTCGCTGAAGCGGCTCCGGTGAAGTGGTGAGTTGGCAGTTGGGGGTTCCAAGGTGCGAAAGGTAGATCCGGCGGGGTGTGAGGTCCATCACTGCAGTGGAGGACTAGATTTAGCGGCTTGCCGTGGTTGGGGGGTCGGGGAGGGGAAGGGGAGGGGCTCTGGGGAAGAATGTTGGGGGCAAAGAGGGGAAAACAATGGAGTCACCAAAGCAGCCCTTTTCCATTCATGTGGCAGGGGTAAAACAGGAATATCGCAGGGCTAAACTTTCGGGCGCGTGATATTTCGATGTGAGCGGGAAGTTTGAAAGCTTTTGGCGCCTAATATTATAAGTATTCTGCTCTCGTACGGCCAACTATGATATCATGGCCGACAATTTGTTTGTTTTGCGCGCAAAAAAAATGTGCAAGTTTTGAAAATCAATGTCTGCAACTCGAAACTTAGATTGTCCATTCAATTCATATATGGATAATTGAGCTACTACAAGCAAATACCATCATACGGTCCAATTCAAATGAAATTCCAAATGTGTTTATCCTAAATATGATGACAAAAGCAAAAATGTGTATGTGTATGAATAAAGTGGATGATTATAAAGTTTGAACATGCTCGTATGTGTATATCTCTGGGTTTGATATATGAATTTGAAATCACGAAATCCCGGCTTAAAAATGTACCTCCGTTTAAATGAATTACAAAAGTTAATGATGGAGTCGAATTCCAAAATTCCAATCTTATGTTTGTAATTCTGGTACATCAAGGTATATCACGCATGTTCAAAAGTATCATTATCTCATAGTCCAAACTGTGAAACAAATTGATCAACCATGAGTGCACAATATCTCAATTACGCTAAAGTCCCTCAAATATAGACACCTCACTCTTTATCTGAAGCCACCCCCCCCCCACCACACACACACACACACACATAGAGAAGTCGTTCTCTCCCCCAAACACCAACACACAAGCACATTAACACCCTTCTCTCTTGTAAAGTCTCGGCCCCAATATAGGTCTCTATCACTTTGTCTCTCGGGCATGCACACATCTCTTCCCTCACTCTCTAGGTCTCCCGCTATCTCTCTTACCCAAGCACACACACTATGTAGTGTGTATATTTCCCATACACACAAAACGTCGCCCCAAACTTCTATCTCCCTAGTTATGTGGTTCTCACGCACTCACCTCACACACCACCCCCACTTCAAACAAGCACAGTTTGTCTCCTTGTGCACCACTCTCCTCTTTCTATCTCTCCCACATGCGGACCCGCCCCAGCTCCTTCCCTGTATACATATATGTCGTGACTCTTTCCATAGCTCCTTAATGTATCATCGTTCTCGATTTCGCACATTGTTCTCTACACCATCTATTCTAGATCTCTCATGAAGTCCCTATCACACACACGATGACTCGCTTCCCTTGCGTCTCCGTACATAGGAAAATTTCAGACAACATCAACATTGTCTCCCTATCTATACGCCATTTATGGACACAAACGACCCCTCTTGCCCCCTCTCTTCCTCTCTCTCTCTATCTCTATCTCTATCTCTCTCTCCCTCTCTCTCTCTCTCTCTCCGTCGCTAGCTCTCTCTCTCTCGCTCTCACACCCCTCTCCCACACACACACTCGATGTCTCTTCCAAATAGTCTACTCCCACCGCCCGCACCCATGCTATCTCGCTACTACACATGTCACACCATTCCCCCTTCCCTTATACTAGGTTTACATCATCAGTGGTCTCTCTACTCCACATACACACACTCCCTCTCACACACAAAACGCATGGACAAACACACCCAGACACGCATAGACACCCATTTATCTGGATCCTCATCTCTCCCCATGTCCGCATGTGTATCTCACACACTCACTCTCTAATTATGTATATGTGTCTCCACGTTACACAACACAAAGCCCCATGTACATGTCTCTCTCTATCCTCCACACAAATAGACACAAAGAATCTGTTATCATTGCCCAGTCTCTAACATATCACACACGCACACTGTCTCTCTCTCTCTCGCAAACACACTCAAGAAGGGTTTCCCCATGAATAACTAACCGTCTATTCCTCAACAGTCGTGGCAGTACGGCGAACACGAGACGTGAAAAAGAATAAATCTACACGTGCTTAGACCACCTAGTATGACTACTAGGACTAGAGCAAGCCAAAAAGCGCTCCGCCGTCACCCCCTCCTTATCGGCAATGGGAAAATCTTTGTTTTACACAGTCAAGAAGCCATTGTGCTAAGGACCCACATGTCGAAGCGTTGAATAGAATGTAGATGCTAGTTTACGGAAGCAAGTATCGATAATACGTTTGTATCTCCATACTTATATTTCTTCTCTTATAAAAAACTGAGTTGGTGATGATGGTACGTGTGCCATCTTGCAATATAGACCGTCCGATCTATATCTGACGGATGGAAATTAAAGTAAAAGAT
The DNA here is from genome assembly GCF_018294505.1 of Triticum aestivum. NCBI lineage: Eukaryota > Viridiplantae > Streptophyta > Magnoliopsida > Poales > Poaceae > Triticum > Triticum aestivum. The sequence goes on from NC_057810.1 coordinate 588,297,631, forward strand.
ACCCGCACACCTCTCCACATTTGCAGACAAGGCCTTCCCTCGTTCATCCTTATCTCCAACAAACCTCATTGTTGAGCAATTAAGAAAGGAAGCCTCTGGAACAAACTGGCCTGGTGGCCGCTGCCGGCATCGTCAATCCCCATGCCTCCGCTCAGTCCGACCACCAATCACCACCACACCCCACACCTCTTCACCTTATCTCATATTTTTCGACATATCATTAGTTTTTACACATGGGATTACTCCCGCAAGGGTCAATCACAACAAGTGTTTTATAAAAAAATGCATCTTGATGTTCCGTGCAATTCACGGATCTTCCTAGTACTCCTACACAAGACTAAGTTGGTGATGATGGTGTGTCCGCCATCCGTCATTTCTGACCATTAGATCTACATCTAACGACTGTGAGGTAAGTTGTTGCCTTTTCTCACCAACATCCCACTTGTCTACCAATTTGCAGAAAAACCCATAGTTAGTATCTTAAAACCAATCACATCCCTCCCTGAACTCACCAAAACAGCTCAAGGAATATATTCTAATTGAAACATAATATATCTTTAGTGACATATGTATATCAAAATTAGAGTGTTTTGTATCAAGTTTGTGAATAAGTATTATTCTAATTACGATTCGTTGCAACGCACATGAACATTGCTAGTATTTCCAACCATGCATTTTTCCTAGTATTCCATAGTTTCAAGTTTTCCATCCAGATATTAGTCACTCATGGTTGATATTTACTTTCAGTCATGTACACATATGCACTATGTAACTAGCCTTGCTTATTGGCTTCCAAAGCTTAACTTTCACTCCTACTTACAATATGTAGAGTATTTAACAAAAAACTACCACTTTCAACCAGCCCGAGGAAGAATCTATTATACAAAAAATAGCAAAAAAATACCCAAAAATTCTTAATCCAAGCCAAAAACTACTACCTAGTACTCCTACCAATTAGGTTCATTTAAACCCATTTATGATAGGGTTGGCCCACACGTCCGTGCTGACAAGGCAGCTTAAACCAACACATTTTGTTTGACCGCTGACACGAGGGACCCACATCTGACCTTCTATCATGTTATTCCCCCTCAAATCATTATTTTTCCTGAAGACTACTTCAAACAGTACTGATGCATGTTCGTCAGTGGCGCCGGTGATGAGCGAGTTGGCTGCCGCTCCGCCGGACGGGCCGGACGCTGCGCTGGCCTCCGCACGGGTTCGCAGGCTAGCCCGAGCATGACTCATGGGGCGAGCAAGCCGCCGCGCTGGCCATCGCTCGAGCCAGATGGCTGGCCTTAGCGCGGCACGCGCGAGCAAGCCGCTGTGCTGCCGTGCCAATCTAGCTAGCAAACCTTGCAGACAAGCAGCTAGACGGAGCTATCTTGGCTAGCTAGCGGCCGTGAGCGCCGGACGGAGCTGGCATCTGGGCTGCCGCAACATGGGCTCTGCACCGCCGGCGGTTTTGACCTCGCCTTCTACCGGCGGCGGTAGCTGCGTCCCATGGCCGAGGATGACTAGGTGGACGGGCCAGAGGTAGGAGGTCACTCGGGGATTTTTGTGTAGACTAACATGTAGGTCCCACAAGTCATAACGCCCGGTTGAATAGAAGGCATTGACCTAATGGGGGACATGGGCCCTGTCAGAGGTTCGAGTTAGATTCTAACCCTGAAGTAACTCTAACCAAAGTGCTATTTGGATGGCAGGGTTAGATTGATAACAAATGTATCCAAACAGGGCTATGGGTTGAAACGTGCCTATAACGGCACTTTGTAGAGTAGTCGTTTCTTGGTAGGGCTGGTTGGTAAGAGCATGTACAATGGTTGATAAGGTAGTCTTATCTTAAGTCCGCCACGTATGAAAGTGGTAGTAGTTTCTTGGCATTTTAGTGGTTTCTTGCATTATTAGGGATTTCTTGTAAGGAACAATGTACGTACTACTAGCGACAAAAGGCGATTCTAGGTTGCGTTGTACTCCAATGAGTACTACTAGTGGTCGCGGGAGTGTATACCTCGTTTTGTGGGTTCGATCCCGGCGGAACGCACGGCGACCTTTTTAAAAAAAGTACTACTACACTTTGCTGCGAGCCAATATTTTACACGGGTAGTTTGAGTTCTGAAGTCAAACGGACATGCGGCCCCACAATCTGGGTGCACTGGATAGCCTAGCCACGTGAATGGGTTTTCCTTCCCAGCATCCCGTGGCTCGCGTGCTCACCCTAGCCGCACCTGGCTTGCAGCTTCCTCATCAGCTACTAGCATATTTAAACTAGCGCCTCCCAATTAAGCCCGAGGAGCCGGAAAAGCCTGGCGGGGCATTGGGAACTGTGCAATATGACTCTGTATGTAAAGTGCTCTACTACTACTCTCTAGCTTGTGGCATTGCACGCATGGACTTCACTCCATTAACGGCTCTACTGAAAAGAAATTCCTCTTGACGTGTTTTTTTAAACGGAGGCAAAATCTTTGCTTCATCTCATTCATAAAGAAGGAACTACTAACAAAGTTCGGCGAGATCCATTACACCTCCACAAATGGAAGCGAAAAGCCTAGTCTCGTTGTATCAAATAACTCAATTGTTCTGCCCCCCGCAGTAACCGTCACTGATAAATAGGCTGCTAGTGTGTGCGTGAGAGGAGCGGCTGAGTAGGCCAGCTACATGAGAGGAGCGGCTGAATAGAGCACCAAGAGTACCCACTAGGCCACTACGCAGGTGTATGCTACGTATTGAGCTAGTGTTGGTTTTCCCCAAAGAGGAGAGGGTGATGCAGCAAAGTGTAGCGTAAGTATTTCCCTCAGTTTTGAGAACCAAGGTATCAATCCAGTAGGAGGCTCCTCAAAAGTCCCATGCACCTACACAAACAAACTGAGAACTCGCAACCAACGCAATAAAGGGGTTGTCAATCCCTTCACGGTCACTTGCGAAAGTGAGATATGATAGAGAAAGAATGATAAGATAAATATATTTTTGGTATTTTGTGATATAGATGTAGAAAGTAAAGATGCAAATAAAAGTAGATTGAAAGCAAATATGATAAGAGATAGACCCGGGGGCCATAGGTTTCAATAGAGGCTTGTCTCGAGATAGCATAAGTATTACGGTGGGTGAACAAATTACTGTCGAGCAATTGATAGAAAAGCGCATAGTTATGAGATTATCTAGGCATGATCATGTATATAGGCATCACGTCCATAACAAGTAGACCAACTCCTACCTGCATCTACTACTATTACTCCACACATCGACCGACTCCTGCCTGCATCTAGAATATTAAGTTCATAAGAACAGAGTAACGCCTTAAGCAAGATGACATGATGTAGAGGGATAAACACATGCAATATGATATAAACCACATCTTGTTATCCTCGATGGCAACAATACAATACGTGTCTTGCAACCCTTTCTGTCACTGGGTAAGATCACCGCAAGATTGAACCCAAAGCTAAACACTTCTCCCATGGCAAGAAAGATCAATCTAGTAGGCCAAACCAAACTGATAATTCGAAGAGACTTGCAAAGATAACTCAATCATACATAAAAGAATTCAGAGAAGATTCCAATATTATTCATAGATAAACTTGATCATAAACCCACAATTCATCGGATCTCGACAAACACACCGCAAAAAGAGATTACATCGAATAGATCTCCACAAGAGAGGGGGAGAACATTGTATTGAGGTCCAAAAAGAGAGAAGAAGCCACCTAGCTAATAACTATGGATCCGTAGGTCTGTGGTAAACTACTCACAACTCATCGGAGGGGCAAGGGTGTTGATGTAGAAGCCCTCTGTGGTCGATTCCCCCTCTGGCAGAGTGCCGGTGAAGGCTCCAAGATGGGATCTCGCGGATACAGAAAGTTACAGCGGTGGAAATTGTGTTTCGTGGTGCTCCTGGATGTTTTTGGGGTCCGTGGATATATATATATATATATATATATATATATATATATATATATATATATATATATATAGGAGGAAGAAGTACGTCGGTGGACACCCGAGGGGCCCACAAGACAGGGGGCACGCCCTACAGGGGGGGCGCCCTCCTATCTCATGGGGCCCTCGGAGCTTTCTTGACTTGCACTCCAGGCTCTCCGAATCAGATTTGTTCCAAAAATAACGGTCTCGAAGGTTTCATTCCGTTTGGACTCCGTTTGATATTCCTTTTCTTCGAAATACTGAAATAGGCAAAAAAACAGCAATATGGGATGGGCCTCCGGTTAGTAGGTTAGTCCAAAAAATGATATAAATGTGTAGAATAAAGCCCATAAACATCCAAAAGGGGTAATATAATATCATGGAACAATAAAAAATTATAGATACGTTGGAGACGTATCAAGCATCCCCAAGCTTAATTCCTGCTCGTCCTCGAGTAGGTAAATGATAAAAAGAGAATCTTTGATGTGGAATGCTACCTAGCATAATTCATAATGTAATTTTCTTTCATTGTGGCATGAATGTTCAGATCCAAATGAATACAAAATAAAATTTCATAAAGACATAAGAAATAGTAATACTTCAAGCATACTAATCAAGGTAATCATGTCTTCTCAAAATAACATGGCTAAAGAAAGTTATCCCTACAAGTCTGGCTGTTGCTCTATCTTCATCACACAAAGTATTTAATCATGCACAACCCCGATGACAAGCCAAGCAATTGTTTCATACTTTAATAATCTCAAACTCTTTCAACTTTCACGCAATACATGAGCGTGAGCCATGGACATAGAACTATATGTGGAATAGGATGGTGGTTGTGGAGAAGACAAAAAGGAGAAGATAGTCTCACATCAACTAGGCGTATCAACGGACTATGGAGATGCCCATTAATAGATATCAACGTGAGTGAGTAGGTATTGCCATGCAACGGATGCACTAGAGCTATAAATATATGAAAGCTCAACAAAAGAAACTAAGTGGGTGTGCATCCAATTCCCTTGCTCACGAAGACCTAGGGCTATTTTGAGGAAGCCCATCATTGGAATATACAAGCCAAGTTCTATAATGAAAAATTCCCACTAGTATATGAAAGTCACTACAGGAATCAGCTACTTTGCCGTCCGCCGAGGCGGACGGTAACGGCAAAAGTGGACGGCAAAGAAAGGGCCGGTAAAGAGCTACTTTGCCGTCTGCTTTTGGTGGCGGACGGTAAAGGGGCCTTTGCCATCAGCGGCTGACGGCAAAGGGCATGGCTCTTTGCCATCTGCTGGCATACGGCAAAGGGCATGGCTCTTTGCCATCTGCTGGCAGGCGGCAAAGACTGCAGGCTCTTTGCCATCTGCTGGCAGATGGCAAAGAGACCAAATAGGCATTAATTCTGTTTCTTCTTATATCAATTCATTTTCATAGAAAATCAAACACACACACACACACACACAGATATATATATATATATATATATATATATATGTATATATATGTGTGTGTGTGTATATATATATATGACCAATATAGCATATCCAACACATATTACCAATACTCATGAACACATATATATCCAACACATATCCATGAACACATATCCAACAAATATTACAAGGAATGATCTAAAACTAAATATCTATTTTCCTAAAAACTATCTTATTACTAAGATCTTCTCTGGATCTTCTTCTTTTCTTCCAACCTGCATAACAAAAACACTAAGAAAGAGAGAATGGGTTAGGAGTAGAAATATAGCATTTCACTTGGTGAAATGCAATGCTATAGGAACCAGTACTTGAGATCAAGATAATCTTAGTTAAGATCCTGATTTTCAAAGTGATCTTAATTAGAAAGCCAAATAGAGTAAACCAATACCAAAGAGCCAAAGGAGAGAACCAGCCAAGGACCCAATCAAGAAGCCACCACAATTAGCAGTTAGTTAAATGCCAACACAAAGACCACTATCAGTACTAGCTCCAGGAATTAAGCCAACTAAAAACTAGTGATTAAAGCCAAAGATTAGACTTCAACACCACAATCAGTTTTGTCCAGTGACAATAGGTACATGTCACTGTGCAATGCCAAAAACAAAGCTCCAGGAGGAGAATATACATCACAACCAGCCAACCAGACCAAGTCCCAACACATCCAGCCACAAGCAGCTTAGAAGAGGTAACCATTAAGGAGAGGTACAGAAGACCTCAAGGTATACTTGAGGGATTATGTGCTCACACAGCCTGGAAGTGCCAAGGCTAGTTCATCACAGCACCGGGATAGCCACATGTAAATTAAGCCTAAGAGAGGGGGCTCATACCAGCATCACTGCCCAAATCAGATGTAGTATCTATCTTATCAGTAGAAGACTAGGAAAGTAACAGCCAAAACCAAGTATAGCATCTGTTCATAGGCTATTAGAACGAGACAAATAGGAATAGCCAAACCAAGTGGTATCTGTTCATATCAGTATTAGAAGTAAAATAACTACGAACAAGTGAGTATCTGTTCATGAGTAAAGTTACTGACCAAAGTAACAATTCCAGGATCAAATACACAGAACAGAGCAGTACAGGAGTATATATACTTCACAAATACACATAGATGGTCACTGACCAAAACCCTGACACAGCAAGAATCCATCACAGAGAGCTCCAATATAAGTTGATGCTCATCTACAGCAGCTAACCACAGCTAATAGAGCCTCACATCCAACAAGATCAAATGCTACAGCTATGCGTTAGAGAGATCAGGAGGGGAGCAAGGACAAGCTCACCAAGAGGAGTTGTAGCCGAAGCAGGATGCAGCCACACCATCACTATGGTGTGACCAGCATCACAACCAACACCACCACAACAAGTCGGAGCTTGCCAGAGAGCACCACAACGGCGGCGCCAGCGAGAGCACGGGCACGAAGGCGCCAACCAGGGGCACCGCAGCACAGAGGCGCCACCCAGGGGCACCACCGCGCCACGGCACAACCAGCACTGCCGGAGGATCCTCACGGCGACCGAACCTAAATGCACATCCAGCAATCGAGAGTACTGAGCCACAGACAGAGCAAGCGAGTAGCACGGAAAAAACAGGGCGGAGGAGCGGGACTCACGCGCGCTCAAGCTCGTCGGGATCGGGATCTTCGGTTGCGGCCGCGGCGAGCCAGAGCAGCGCCACCGCGCAGATCCCCGGGGGCCACCAGCACCCCATCCCTGCCTCCCGGCCGGCCTTAGATCTCCCATGGCGGGCGGGGCGCAGAGGAGCTTGGTGCTCGGCTCCCATGGCGGAGGCGGATCTCGAGGTCGGGGCGACCGGCGACGAGGCTTCCGCGGCGGGGCGGCGAGCTTGTGGGAAGGTGGCGGCGCGCGATGCGGCGCAGGCGGCAGCATGAGGCGGCGGGGCTCCTGGGCTCCAGTGAGGTGGCAGCACGCACCGGTGGGAGGAGGCGAGGGGGCGCAGTGGCGCGGGGTCGAGGAAGGCGGGGTCGGGAAGCTCTTGGCTGTGGGGCGGGCGTCGTCAAATCCCGCCGGAATCGGCCGGCGTAGCTTCTCGCGTGAGGGAGAGGGGTAGACGAGCGGGAGAGAGAGAGGGGTGGGGCAGAGAGATAGGGGCGGAGAGAGAGGAGATAGAGATAGAGGAGGTGGGGCAACGGGTTTTTTTACTGCAAAAAAAAGATAGCCCCCTCTTTGCCATCCACCAGCAGATGGCAAAGAATCCTTGCCGTCCGCGAGCAGACGGCAAAGAGTGGGGTGGACCTTTGTAGTATACAGGCATCCGGTGGCACCTCTTTGCCGTACGCTGATAGATGGCAAAGATTCTTTGCCATCTGCCAGCTGACGGCAAAGAAATGACAGATGGCAAAGACCTTCTTTGCCGTCTGCCAGTTCTTTGCCGTCTGTTGTTTGGTAGCTGATGGCAAAGACCTTCTTTGCCGTCCGCAAGCAGACGGCAAAGATCTGGCAGACGGCAAAATCCCTGATTCCAGTAGTGAGTGACAACATATGAGACTCTCTATCATGAAGATCATGATGCTATTTTGAAGCACAAGTGTGGAAAAGGAGATAGTAGCATTGTCCCTTCTCTCTTTTTCTCTCATTTTCTCTTTTTTTCTTTTTCTTTTTCTCTTTTTTCTTTCTTTGGCCTTTTTTGCCTTTCTCTTTTTTTTCTTTTTCTCTTTTCCTCTTTTTTTGTAAAGTCCAAAGTCTCATCCCGACTTGTGGGGGAATCATAGCCTTCATCATCCTTTCCTCACGAGGACAATGCTCTAATAATGAAGATCATCACACTTTTATGGATTTACAACTCAAAGCTAGAACAAGATATGACTCTATATGAATGCCTCCGGCGGTGTACCGAGATATGCAAATGACTCAAGAGCGACATGTATGAAAATTATGAAGGTAGCCTTGCCACAAATACGATGTCAACTACATGATCATGCAAAGAGCAATATGACAAAAGTAATGTGTGTCATATGAACGGAATGGTGGAAAGTTGCATGGCAATATATCTCGGAATGGCTATGGAAATGCCATAATAGGTAGGTATGGTGGCCGTTTTGAGGAAGGTAAATAAAGGGTTTATGATACCGGCAAAAGTTCCGTGGTACAAAAGAGGCTAGCAGTGGTGGAAGGGTGAAAGGGTGCGTATAATCCATGGACTCAACATTAATCAAAAGAACTCATATACTTGTTGCAAAAATCTAGAAGTCATCAAAAATCAAAGCACTACGCGCACGCTCCTAGGTGGGTAGATTGGTAGGAAAAGACCATCGCTCGTCCCCGACCGCCACTCATAAGGAAGACAATCAATAAATAAAATTGTGCTCCAACTTCATCACAAAGTGGTTCACCATATGTGTATGCTACGGGAATCACAAACTTCAACACAAGCATTCTTTAAATTCATAATCACCCAACTAGCATAACTTTAATATCACTACCTTCATATCTCAAAACAATTATCAAGTATCAAGTTGCTCATAGCATCCAATTCACTTCCTATGATAGTTTTTATTATACCCAACTTGGATGCTCATCATTCTAGGACCAACTTTGTAACAATAGCAAATACCATGCTGTTCTAAAAGACTCTCAAAATGATATAAGTGAAGCATGAGAGACTAGAAATTTCTTGAAAATTAAGACACCACCGTCGTGCTCTAAAAGATATAAGTGAAGCACTAGAGCAAAAACTATCAAGCTCAAAAGGTATAAGTGAAGCACATAGAGTATTCTAGCAAATTCTAATCAAATAGGCTTCTCCCAAAAGGTGTGTACAGCAAGGATGATTGTGGTAAACTAAAAAGCAAAGACTAATATAATACACGACGCTCCAAGCAAAACACATATCATGTAGCGAATAAAAATATAGCTCCAAGTAAAGTTGCCAATGAACGAAGACGAAAGAGGGGATGCCTTCCCGGAGCATCCCCAAGCTTAGGCTTTTGGCTACTCTTGAATATCTTGGGGTGCCATGGGCATCCCCAATCTTAGGCTCTTGCCACCCTTTATTCCAAAGTCCATAAAGGCTTTACCCAAAACTTAAAAACTTCACAACACAAAACTCAACAGGAAATCTAATAAGCTCCGTTAGTGAAAGAAAAGAAAACCACCACATAAGGTACTGCAATGAACTTATTATTTATTTATTTTGGTGTTAAACCTACTGTATTCCAACTTCCTTATGGTTCATAAACTAATTTACTAGCCATAGATGCATTAAAATAAGCAAACAACACACGAAAAACAGAATCTGTTAAAAACAGAACAGTCTGTAGCAATTTGTAACTTACGCAAACTTCTGGAACTCTAAAACTCCTACCAAAATAGGACGTACTGGACAATTTGTCTATTGATCAGCAGCAAATAATCAATCCAAAATCACGTTTCTGTGATTTATTGAATTTTTCTCGTGAGCGCAAAGTTTCTGTTTTTCAGCAGAATCAAATCAACTATCATCGTAGGTTATCCTATAGGTTCTACTTGGCACAAACACTAATTAAAAGATAAAAACACATATAAACAGAGAGTAGATGCAAGATTTATTCCTAAACAGGAGCAAAAACAAAAAAATTAAGAAAAATTGGGTTGCCTCCCAACTAGCGCTATCGTTTAACGCCCCTAGCTAGGCATAAAAGTAAGGATAGATCTAACTAGTGCCATCTTTGGCACTTGATTCATAATTAGCACGCATGATAGATTCATAAGGTAATTTGACTTTCTTTCTTGGAAAGTGCTCCATGCCATTCTTTAAAGGAAATTTGAATCTAATGTTCCCTTCCTTCATATCAATAATTGCACCAATAGTTCTAAGGAAAGGTCTACCAAGAATAATAGGGCAAGAAAGATTGCAATCTATATCAAGAACGATAAAATCTACGGGCACCAAATTTGTATTTGCAACAATAAGAACATCATTGATCCTTCCCATAGGCTTTTTAATGGTGGAATCCGCAAGGTGCAAATTTAAAGAGCAATCATCAAGATCATGGAAACCTAGAATATCACATAAAGTTTTTGGAATCGTGGAAACACTAGCACCCAAATCACACAAAGCAAAACACTCATAATCTTTAATCTAATCTTTATAGTAGGTTCCCACTCATCATTAAGTTTTCTAGGTATAGAAACTTCCAAATTCACTTTTTTCATCATAAGATTGCAACAAGGCATCAACGATATGTTTGGTAAAAGCTTTATTTTGACTATAAGCATGAGGAGAATTAACAACGGATTGCAACAAGGAAATACAACCTTTTAAAGAGCAATTATCATAATCAAATTCCTTGAAATTTGAGATAGTAGGTTCAATATTAGAAGTTGAAGATTCTCCAATCTCTCTTTTACCAAATTTAACATCACGATCTAAAGATTCCGAAATTTTGGGACGCCTTTTAGGCAAAGTTGATTCATCATCACTCCCATAATCATCAAAATTCATCTTGCAAAACATAGATCTAATCGGAGACGCATCAATAACTTTAAGATCCTCATCATTATTTTCATGTAATTTTTCTGGTTTAGCGGCCATCTTATTGACTAAGGTGGCTTGCTTGTCAGAAATTTTGGCTATAGCATTTTCAAGCCGGGTAGTTTGAGCATTAACACCATATAATTCTTTATTCATATCATCAAGCTCTTTGTTCATAAACCCCAAAAAACTTTTTTGTTCCTTAAGCTCTTTTCTAAAGAAATTGTTATGCTCAAATTGCAAATTCATAAAGCTTCTAATATTTGATTCAATCTCATCCATCCTTCTGAGAAGGTGTTTAGGTCCCTTAGGCACAGCCATAAGGTCAAACAAGCAAACAAGCACACAAAAGGAGGCAAGCGAAAAGAGAGGAGGAGATTGAGAAAGAGAGGGCGAACAAAACGGCAAGGGTGAAGTGGGGGGAGAGGAAAACGAGAGGCAAATAATGTAAATGCGAGGGAGATGGGTTTGTGATGGGTACTTGGTATGTCTTGACTTGAGAGAAGACCTCCCCGACAACGGCGCCAGACATCCTTCTTGCTATGTCTTGAGCTAGTGTTGATTTTCCCCGAAGAGGAGAGGGTGATGCAGCAAAGTGTAGTGTAAGTATTTCCCTCAGTTTTGAGAACCAAGGTATCAATCCAGTAGCAGGCTCCTCAAAAGTCCCACGCACCTACACAAACAAACCGAGAACTCGCAACCAACACAATAAAGGGGTTGTCAATCCCTTCACGGTCACTTACGAAAGTGAGATCTGATAGAGAAAGAATGATAAGATAAATATATTTTTGGTATTTTGTGATATAGATGCAGAAAGTAAAGATGCAATAAAATTAGATTGAAAGCAAATATGATGAGAGATGGACCCGGGGGCCATAGGTTTCACTAGAGGCTTCTCTCAAGATAGCATAAGTATTACGGTGGGTGAACAAATTACTGTCGAGCAATTGATAGAAAAGCGCATAGTTATGAGATTATCTAGGCATGATCATGTATATAGGCATCACGTCCATAACAAGTAGACCGACTCCTGCCTGCATCTACTACTATTACTCCACACATCGACCGACTCCTGCCTGCATCTACAGTATTAAGTTCATAAGAACAGAGTAACGCCTTAAGCAAGATGACATGATGTAGATGGATAAACACATGCAATATGATATAAACCCCATCTTGTTATCCTCGATGTCAACAATACAATACGTGTCTTGCAACCCTTTCTGTCACTGGGTAAGATCACCGCAAGATTGAACCCAAAGCTAAACACTTCTCCCATGGCAAGAAAGATCAATCTAGTAGGCCAAACCAAACTTATAATTAGAAGAGACTTGCAAAGATAACTCGATCATACATAAAAGAATTCAGAGAAAATTCCAATATTATTCATAGATAAACTTGACCATAAACCCACAATTCATCGGATCTCGACAAACACACCACAAAAAGAGATTACATCAAATAGATCTCTACAAGAGAGGGGGAGAACATTGTATTGAGGTCCAAAAAGAGAGAAGAAGCCATCTAGCTAATAACTATGGACCCGTAGGTCTGTGGTAAACTACTCACAACTCATTGGAGGGGCAGGGATGTTGATGTAGAAGCCCTCCGTGGTCGATTCCCCCTCCGGTAGAGTGCCGGTGAAGGCTCCAAGATGGGATCTCGCGGATACAGAAGGTTACGGTGGTGGAAATTGTGTTTCGTGGTGCTCCTGGATGTTTTCTGTGTCCGTGGATATATATAGGAGGAAGAAGTACGTCGGTGGACTCCCGAGGGGCCCACGAGATGGGGGGCACGCCCTATAGGGGAGGCTCCTATCTCGTGGGGCCCTTGGAGCTTTCTTGACTTGCACTCCAGGCTCTCCGGATCAGATTTGTTCAAAAAATAATGCTCTTGAAGGTTTCATTCCGTTTGGACTCCGTTTGATATTCCTTTTCTTCGAAATACTGAAATAGGCAAAAAAATAGCAATATGGACTGGGCCTCCGGTTAGTAGGTTAGTCCCAAAAATGATATAAATGTGTAGAATAAAGCCCATAAACATCCAAAAGGGGTAATATAGTAGCATGGAACAATCAAAAATTATAGATATGTTTGAGACGCATCAGTGTACTTTCCCTGCATTGATAGTACAGCGATGGTTCTAGAGAATAGTAGTACCCTCCACTTCCAACTGTAGCTCCTTGGCCCTGAGATTCAAGAGTTCAAAACGGGTGCACTATACTAGACTAGACTAGAAGTATAGTACATCGCACTACTAGTTGAGAAAAAGTAGTACTAGTACTGCTACAGTACGAGTACGTACTCCTCCGCCACATAATGTAAGACGTTTTTTGACACTAGTTGGCGTGTCCAAAAAATGGCAAAAACATACCCAAAATTTCTTAATCCACGCCAAAAACTACTACCTAGTGCCAAAAAATTCTTACTAGTGCTATTATTTATAGTATAATGCAATCCCATAATGTTCCATAATGCTAGTACTAGTAGTAAATAATAGCCTCACCCCTTCATTGAGGAACGATCTGCAGTTGGATGGGACGAGGCCCTGCGGTTACTATGCTCTTATCTCCTCCTCGCCAGTTCCCCTCCCCCCGAAGAGAAGGCAGCTCGTCGCTGCTCCCATGGATTTGCCAGGCGGTTCTCCTCCTCGTCAGGGCTGGGAGACCTTGGAAGACGATCCTCTGGGAGAAATCGTACGCTGCTCTGACGTCCTCACCACCATAAGACTCGGTGCTTCCTGCACCAACTTTTTCAAGACGCTGCTTAAACAGGCTTGGGAAAAGGCCATGCTTGTTGGTCTTCCATGCGTCCTTGAGGAGAAGGTTCTCCTATGGGACAATCCTTCGAACATTCCACCGCTCCCTGGCCATGGTTGCACGTTGACTCCGCTAGAGTTGCCGATGTTGAGAGGTAATCAGATTTTGTCCGATGAGCAGGTCAGTAATGGAGTTTGATCATGTAGTACTTAGTTATTCCATTTCCATCCCGTCGGGGATATACCCCGCGGTGTAGCCCGACTGGAAGTATAACCCGGCCAGACTTGGCGACTCACTAATGACCCGCCCTGACTGGACGACACACTAAGTGACCCGCCCGATCCTGGCGACTTATGGGTGGCCTGGCAAGCGGATCAGAGGAGCGACAAGACCCGGGGGGCCAGGAGGCTCAAGGCCCAAAAGGCCGGCCTACGTTATGATAGGCCGGCTTAAGAGGAAAGGCGTGAGGAATATCTCCCTTACAAGGAATCAAGACCCGGACTTGAGTTCGGCTTGTAGTACAAGATAGGCTGGTTCTAGTCCTACTAGGACTCCACATGTAACCCATCCCTCTAACTTACATACGGAGGGGCAGGGCTTCCCAAAGAGGGACTAGCAACAAGAACAATTTCTAGGGCTAGACACAAAGGGGGAGCCGGCTTACGGGGACCCCTCTGATGAGCATAATGAGACCTAGCCACAAACAGCATGTAGGGTTATTACCGGATGATGTTTCCCGGGGCCCGAAACTGTCTAAATCCTTGTCTTGCGTGTTGTGTCTCTCGTCCCGATCAACCCCTCTCAAGCTACCACATAGATGTGTTGGCCTCGCGACTAAGTCCTGACACTAAGGACATCTGACGTGTTAATTCCATGACAATTGGCGCCCACCGTGGGGCCCGTGCACGGTGGTGTTCAGTTCTTTAAGGGATTTCTTTTAGGCATCGAGAAACTCGTGATTGTTCAGATGAAGAAGAATCATCGCGGAAAGATTTACAATATCCCAAAGACGAGTAGTCAGATTGGAGGCCCGTCCAACAAGAAAATTAAGATTATGGTATGTTCATAGCCACGGGTTACCAATACAACTCGCTAAGATCAAAACCAGAGCGATCAGCAAATTCCTCTATAGGTCTGGTGACCTAATCCGACGGTTACTACATCCACAAAGCGGCGGTCCAGTCGGCCGAGCTATTACCGTTCCATGAAGAAAAATCCCAGGATACACATCCCGATGGAATCAACTCCAGGGTCTTCATGTGAGCAACAAAGGAAAAAAAGGGGGCGGGTCAACTCAACCACGACCCGGACTCTGCACATCTTCGCCGAGCCACTTTGGACGCACGGTTATCTGCTCCGTTGCGCGTGAGCCGCCACGGCCTGGTCCTAAAAGCCACCCCGGCCTTAAGTCATCTCCGCCACTGACGTAAGCCGCTGGCCGACGATTGTTGCCTGCAAAATGCCGGCTGTCATTGCAGTTCTGCTGCCACAAGTTGCCGCCACCAAGTTACCTCGCTGGCGCGTCGAGTCACCCCGGCCACACCACCGCGCCTTGTTTCCAAATTACACTACGGATGTAATCAGGTGCACTCGTCTCCCTTAAATTTCTTTACGTATTAACTACATATTATACAAAAACATATGTTGTCTGCTCGTGCTATTTTATGCTCGCAGATCTATTCAGCTCAAGAGTTTTTTGCTCACGTTTTTGCGTCACTTCCAACAATCTTTTGAGTCGCCATGAAGCGCGGTTCAGACAGCAGACGCGTGATTCAAAAACCCGGGTGTTTAAAAAAAGGGGGAAGGGGGAGTTAACATGCACGAGCGACCCGCCTCTGGATCAGTCTTCGTGATTGACTCGCCCGTCAGCACCAGCTTACAGCATCACGGTTAACCGGACGAATCAGCTGTGTCGCACAGCTTACGGGCACGCGTGTCACGGTCCAGTTTACATCAAACGCGCCAGCTGACTCGCCCGTCCGCGCTGCTTTACAACGCCACAGAAGACTCGCCCATCCGCCCTCGCGGCCGGTTCACGTGTCCACGCCAGCTTACAAACGTCGTGGCCGACTCGCTGTCCGTACCGGCTTGTAAACGTTGCGGCCAACTCACCCATCCACACCAGTTTACCCGTGAGCGACTTCAACTTCACCTAGCGATTATCAATTTCATGGCGGATTATTTCCGGCCTAGCACATCAGGTGATATCCATCTAAAATATATTTTATTGGCACATGTTGTTTTTGTCAAAGAACAAGTTTATCTTTGCCTTGGTCTGCAATATTGTTTATGCAGGGCAACTATTCATGACAAAAAGTGATATTATACCGTGGAGACAGAGGCATGCCAACATCTTTTGGCGCAGGTGGTCGTCGTTCCTCAAACGGATTCCCGCACCGGCTTACAACACCGTGGCCGTCTCTCGCAACCGCGCTGGCTTACAATGTTGTGGCTGTCTCTCGCGGCCACGCCGGTTTACAAAAAGGAGGACAACTTGCCCGTCCGCACCGTTTTACAAAGCTATGGTCGTTTCATCTGTCTATGTCGCCTCTGATGTTACGGTCGTCTTTACCGTTCGTTTCTCGCGGCTTGGTCTACATCAACACACCGGGCCGCATTTTTCCAGATGAGTTGTTTATTGAGTATGAGAGAGTCACAACTTGGGAAGCCCGGTTTCTCTTCCAACAAATTGGAGGCAAATTATCATATATTATCAACCGCCGTCTGCACTGGATGGCTCAATGGATAAGTGCACAAGTCGCCGGCACTACGGTTTGGTTATCTTCAAATAGCCAGTTGGAAGGAACCATTGGCCGAGTTGCTGACACGGTTCGTACGGGGCCATTTATAACCCGCCGCAATCACCTCAACCTTCTGTGGATAATCACTAGCCTAAACATATCAGGTGAAATCCATCCAATATATTCTATATTTCAAAAGAGCAATTACTTTGGTTTGCAAGATTGTCCCATGCAGGATTCAAACCGGTCTATATCACGGTTAATTATGGAGAATCTCAAGCCAACTCCTCAGTCATCTTGAGACTCAAGGGCTACAATGATATGACTCGGCAAAATTAGCCGGTTTCAATGGATTCAAGAACTCCGGGTCATTGGAGGGAAGGTAACCCGGTTCCAGAGGCTACCGCTATATTGGTGAAAATTTTAAAGGCTGTCAGAAAATTTCCGTCTTAAAAAGAAGGACTCTGGTTTAAAATCCGGTTCAAGACACATCTCTCTCCCACAAAGCACTGACACTCTTAATATCTGGTTTAAAATCCGGCTCAAGCTAAATTTATCTCTTACGAAGTTTTTAAGCTTTCAAATCCGGTTTAAACTTCTGGTTCAAAAAGAATTAATCTCTCGCAAGTTCGAGTTCTCAGAAAGATTACAGGGTGCCAAAAAGAACTTGCTGCCATGATGCGTAGTTTAAACATAGGTATCCTGCCTTACGGATTATCTTATTATGGTCACTTGGGGGCTTCCTGTTCAAACATAGGTCGTATCCGAACCAAAGAGAACATAGCTGTCGATACCCGCTTGATCGGCATACTGCCAAACCCACTTGGGGGCTTCTTGATCATATTTGAATCATAGCTTAACCCCTTTGGGTCTGACATGGATCGTATACGAATCAGCGTCATTAAACAAATCATATGGTCACTTGGGGGCTTCCTGTTCAAACATAGGTCGTATTCGAACCAAAGACAACATAGCTATTGATACCCACTTGATCGGCATCGCCAAAGCCACTAGGGGCTATATGATCGTATTCGAATCTTAGCTTAACCCCTTTGGAATGGTTTACTGATCGTATCCGAATCAGAAGCCTTAAAAAGTTTTATTCTATCTCGGGTAAAGTTTATTGCAGCCACAATTACTTAACTTAAGACCTTTTTGGGATTATATCTCAAATGTATATAAGTGTTTTATCATTAACCCGGCTTGGCTTTTGACTATAAATCGCCAGCTTATGACAACCATCATTTATATGGAAGCATTGGCTTCTAAGGATTGGGTTATCACCCTTATTACACAGGTCATGTAAACCGGCAGTACAAATTCAATATCACAGTGGTCATTTGGAGGCTTCTTGTTCAAACATAGGTCGTATTCGAACCAAAGAGAACATAGCTGTCGATACCCACTTTGATCAGCAACGCCAACGCCATTGGGGGCTATATGATCATATTCGAATCTTAGCTTAACCCCTTTGGAACGGTTTACTGATCGTATTTGAATCAGAAGCCTCAAAAATTTTATCTGTTTTTATACAATCGCAAGTATTTGAGTTGTCACAAATATCATATGTGCCGGCTCTTACAGACTTGACTTCACTGTCCGGGTCACATAAGCCGGTAGTATCATTCAAAGGATCATAGGGATCTTGTGATCTACTTGTGTGCAGGATAAGACTACATTTGGGTGGTTACCCGCCCTAGCTTTTGACGTTAAGTCACCAGGGCATATGTTGTTTAAACTCTTTGCAGGATTTGCAGGAATATGACATGTAAATGATTAAGTTCAAGCTCATTACCAAACTTGATGCTTCAAAATAATTATCCATTCTGGATTTTTCTCAAAGGCTATAAGCCACCGGGTTACAAAAATTCCGGCTTACAATGAATGTGCATTAAGTCGTCATCGGCCAAGAGCCGCCAGGTATTTAAACTCCGAATTTACTTGTCAACCGATGAGGTATTCAAATCTTTAATAGCCAAAACTAGCTGAATTTTCATGATGATATTGAATGATTGAGGTTTTCATACTGGATTATATTATTCAAATCTCGAATAGCCAACATGGCTGGATTTCTATTGTGATTATCAATAGCCAGTGTTATGATTGAGGTTTTCAAAGTCGCTCTAGCGCAACGGCTATTCTTTTTATCAATGGATATGATTTATTCTACAATGGAAGTAATAGTCCCGAGTCACTGCAGGCTTACGACCCCGCACTTGGGGGCTATATTATTCAGATTGGGATTATATCAAATATGCAAGTCCCATGTCACTGCCAGCATGCACCATGGCACTTGGAGGCTAATGCAAAGTCATTTTTTGCTCAACTTATTGAAGACCCGACTCATCACATTCTAAATGAATTGGCCCTTGGGGGCTACCAATTGCTCCTGTCAACAGTTCCAGGTACATAAGTTTTAAATCCATTATATTGAAGGATCCATTGCTCAGTTGGTAAAGCACAAAGCTCTTAACCTTGTGGACGTGGGTTCAAGCCCCGTGGTGGAGATTACATCATATGATGTTATTATCAATGAAGTATATATAAAGTCCCAGCTTAGTATTATCTTACTAAGTCGGCCCTTGGGGGCTACACATTGTTGTTCAAGTTTACAAGGTTATATCTATAAAGTCCCTGCTCATTATTGCATAATGACCCGGCCCTTGGGGGCTACACTGGTTGAAGTTTTTATGAGCATAAGGCAATTTCAAGTCCCAGGTTGCTGCAAGCATGACGACCCGGCACTTGGGGGCTACAGGTAATATGGATATAAGGGAGAAATATCTTCCAATCTTCCAATTTTCAGTTTTGAGAAAACCAGATTGACCCAGCATCACCAATCATTATGACCCGGTGTGTGCAACAATCATAACCCGGCGTCATCAATAATCATGAACCGGCATTGGTAACAATCATGAACCAGCGTTGGAAACAATCATGACCAGGAATTATCAGTTTTTATAGCCCGGTGATTGGAAATCATAGATCGGCAAGTTCTATATTTTCAAACCAGCTGAATATCAGATGAGTATTTCAAGACCAATATTTCTTAAGCCGGCGCTTTGGAAGCTGACTCAAATGGATTATTTGTTTGCAATATTTCTTCTACAAACAAATTGATTGTGAAGCTGGTGTATTGACCTGGATTTTTCTAGAAGAAGGAAATAACAAGGACTTAAGGATGTTCAGGGGCCGGTTTACAAGAATTCTTAACCCAGGGCACAACCTGTCAAATTTGTTCTTGTGTTTATTTTGCAGCATAAGTTTACCATGGATAAATCTAAGCTAAACTTGGGGGCTAATGTCGGGGATATACCCCGCGGTGTAGCACGGCTAGAAGTATAACCAGGCCAGACTTGGCGACTCACTAATGACCCGCCCTGACTGGACGACACACTAAGTGACCCGCCCGATCCTGGCGACTTATGGGTGGCCTGGCAAGCGGATCAGAGGAGCGACAAGACCCGGGGGCCCAGGAGGCTCAAGGCCCAGAAGGCCGGCCTATGTTATGATAGGCCGGCTTAAGAGGAAAGGCGTGAGGAATATCTCCCTTACAAGGAATCAAGACCCGGACTTGAGTCCGGCTTGTAGTACAAGATACGCTGGTTCTAGTCCTACTAGGACTCCACATGTAACCCGCCCCTCTAACTTATATACGGAGGGGCAGGGCTTCCCAAAGAGGGACAAGCAACAAGAACAATTTCTAGGGCTAGACACAAAGGGGGAGCCGGCTTACGGCGACCCGTCTGATGAGCATAATGAGACCTAGCCACAAACAGCATGTAGGGTTATTACCGGATGATGTTTCCCGGGGCCCGAAGCTGTCTAAATCCTTGTCTTGCGTGTTGCGTCTCTCGTCCCGATCAACCCCTCTCAAGCTACCACATAGATGGTTAGCCTCGCAACTAAGTCCTGACACTAAGGACATCTGACGTGTTAATTCCATGACACATCCCGTAATTTCTCTTCTGCCCACCATCTTATATATAGGTCTGGGTCGGTGCCAATGAAGATTGGCTTGCATACCTCCAGCCGGATACCACCATCATTTTGCACAACATCCATAGCAGGGTGGCCGTTCCGGTAGACCCCTTCTCCACCATTGGGATCGGCCTTCCGGACTGGCTGGGCTTGAATACGTATGATGATGCCTACATGAGATTGAAGAAGATAGAAATTGCGGACCTGCCCACAAAGCGACGCGGCTACGACGATTACTATCTCATTGCGGTGTTCGAAATAAGGATTGCCATCAATGCAAGAGGCGGTAACGGCAGAGGCTGGCGCATGTTGGCGGCGGCAGATTTGTACCCCTACATGTTCGAAGACGCCGTGCGCCATCTAGGCCGCATCTTCGCGGTGAGAAGCCAGGGGACTTGTTTCATCTGGTTGCCATCCTACGGTACAGGAGATTACAAACGGAATACACAAACCATCATTTGCATCCCTAATGGTACTCCATTATTTTGCAAGGACTAGTCATCCCCCGATCAAAATAAGATCGCCGATCCTGGATGTGCATTTGCATCCGCGATTCGGTCTAACCTGGAACCTTGTAGCTGACTTTGGCATATTGGGATCAACTATCTTAGCAGTCGTTACCCATGGTACCACTGATGTGCAACATGGTCACACTATCTACCACGATCGGACCGTCACCATCCACCCAGGTATTCCATTTTTTAACCCTCTCGCCTTCTCTTTCATTGTTGTACTAGTAGTATACTTAGTAGTAGTACTAGTAGGAGTACTTTTTACCTTGGAGGACACGTATAGCTAGCTAGGCCCTTGAACACTTGAACCCACTAGCTGCCACCATTTTTGTTTTTCCATGTCTTACTATCTCATCCATGTAGCCAAGAGTGGCTATATATAATAAGCCGGTTATTTTACTTCCTCTATACCGGAGTAGTAGTATTTGCTGCACAGTATTACTGACCGCCATATTTGAGCACAACATTATTATGCATGGACCTTGACTATGTACGTCACCATGTGTCCAGATCTGGGATGCCGCGTGTACCAGATGAACGGCGTCGAGTTCGACCCCCGTGATGCTACGTGGGTGCCGAGGAACACTCTTGGAGAGTACTCGCTTTTCATCGGGGATAGCTACCCCATTATGAAGAGGATGCCACCTTCTGTGCACGACACGAAATGCCTGCTATTCATGAAGCATGGTTGTGTCTTCAGTGCGCACCGCCGGATGAACGACATGCTGGGACACGCGATCCCTGATTTATGCCGCTTCAGCTTGGATGAGTCTCCATCATGTGGAACCGGACTAGAAAGCTGCGACAATGATTCCCATTGCCCACCGCTATGGATCGTGCCATCCATGAAGAACACCTAGGACTGGAACCTGGAGGAGGACATGTAGCCCATCTATAACGTGTAAGTGGAGTACGGTAATTGTGAACGGTAGTGCTGTGAATATATGTAGACTAGTCGTGCACAAATTTATCACATGAATTGGAGATGAACTTGTGTGGTATACTGGCATTTGTCCTTTAGAATTTATTACTAGTAAATGTGTTATGTGTACATGCAACTTGTGTGGTTGTTGCACGGGCTCCAACACGATCTTTGAGAAAAAAAAGGTGGCACGGCTTTGGATATACATGACGTGGTGGCATCATATAGTAGCATCATTCGCTATAGTTGTAGTACACTCCTACTAGGACGACAACTCCTATAAAACCTTGCGCTCGGCTCTTTGCCTCTTCGGGAGGTTCAATAGTTCGTACTCGTGTGAACCTTGCACTTGGCTCTTTGCCTCTTCGGAAGGTCCAACAGTGATGATACTACAGTACAATATGCTTCGGGCAATCTGACACAGATTGAACTACTGCACATCCACCGCGAGGGCGAGGGCGAGGAAGAGGGAGAGGGAGAGGGCGATGTAGTCAAAACCCTCTCCTCGTCCTGCGAACCACCACACGCGTGGGCGAGAGAGAGGCGTAGTAAGCAAGCTTCTCCTTGTTCGATGAGTTGAGGGACACATCAAAGCAGTACTAGTACTAGTAGTCCATACTGCGTCCTTTCCGATTAATATGGCTTAATTTGAAACGAGAAAAATATACTGGCGGTCAATGTATGTAACAATACGCTCTTTACAGTCACTATATATAGTTTTGCGGTGATTATACGAGCACTAGCTCATTGTAGAGCACCGTATTGCACCCTACTGACCGGCCACATAGTCAACGTGGCACTTTGTTGACTGGTTAAATTGTCACCTGGTTTCTGGGTCCCACCTGTCAGTTGGCAGAGCAAAGAAATCAGCTAAACAAAACTTTACGCAGGCGCGGCAGTAGTCCAACCCTTGCGCGCGAACCACCCTGGATGTGTATGTGATTGCATGCACGTGTACTCCCTCGGTCTTCCAACAAAGAGTGTACATCAGCTAAAAAACAAAGAGTGTAGTACATGATGTACATCTACACTTCCAATGCATTTAGCCTTTAATCTAAATCGATATTGATTGACTAATGCACCAACTTGTGCTCTAGGTATAGGCTACATGTCTATCCTTAATGACAGCATGCAACGGCCTTCATTTAATCTTCTTCTCTCAATGGTCGCATGCACACATAAGTCTGCTACTTTTAGGCGTTAATTATGCCCTGGTCAATGTGTAAATATCTAAATGTACAGTCTTTCACGGACGTAGGGAGTAGGTTGAGCACTTGAGCGTGAGCGTGTGTGTTGCGTCGTGTGTTGTGTGCCGCATGGGTGCGTGAGTGTTGCGTGCGTCCATGTGTACGTGTGAGTGTTGCATGTTGCATGCATGGGGCTTACTCCCTCCCATTGACATGTTCATATTTCAAGCTTCCTCTGTTCCCTCCATATGGTGATACTCCCTCTGTTCCCAAA
Source organism: Triticum aestivum (assembly GCF_018294505.1). Taxonomy (NCBI): domain Eukaryota; kingdom Viridiplantae; phylum Streptophyta; class Magnoliopsida; order Poales; family Poaceae; genus Triticum; species Triticum aestivum. The sequence continues at coordinate 588,320,884 of NC_057810.1, forward strand.
TACGGAGTAAAAGCCTCCCTCTTTTCACAAATATGGAGGAAAATGAGTGAAGTGAGCGTAGAGGCATAGGGATACTGTAGAAAGGAAGTCTTCATGATCCACTGCGAGGGCGAGGGCGAGGGAGAGGGAGAGGGAGAGGGAGAGGGCGCTGTAGTCAAAAGACTCAAAACCCTCTCCTTGTCCTGCGAACCACCACGCGCGTGGGCGGGGGAGACGGCGTACTAAGCAAGATTCTCCTCGTTCGGTGAGTTGACGGGACACATCAAAGCAGTACTAGTACTAGTAGTCCATACTGCGTCCTTTCCGATTAATATGGCTTAATTTGAAACGAAAAAAATATACTGGCGGTCAATGTATGTAACAATACGCTCTTTACAGTCACTATATATAGTTTTGCGGTGATTATACGAGCACTAGCTCATTGTAGAGCACTGTATTGCACCCTACTGACCGGCCACATAGTCGACGTGGCACTTTGTTGACTGGTTAAATTGTCACCTGGTTTCGGGGTCCCACCTGTCAGTTGGCAGAGCAAAGAAATCAGTTAAATAAAACTTTACGCAGGCGCGGCAGTAGTCCAACCCTTGCGTGCGAACCACCCTGGATGTGTATGTGAGTGCATGCACGTGTACTCCCTCGGTTTTCTAACAAAGAGGGTACATCGGCTAAAAAACAAAGAGTGTAGTACATGATGTACATCTACACTTCCAATGCATTTAGCCTTTAATCTAAATTGATATTGATTGACTAATGCACCAACTTGTGATGTAGGTATAGGCTACATCTCTATCCTTAATGACAGCATGCAACGGCCTTCATTTAATCTTCTTCTCTCAATGGTCGCATGCACACATAAGTCTGCTACTTTTGGGCGTTAATTATGCCCTGGTCAATGTGTAAATCTCTAATGTACAGTCTTTCACGGACGTATGGAGTAGGTTGAGCACTTGAGCGTGAGCGTGTGTGCTGTGTCGTGTGCTGTGTGCCGCATGGGTGCGTGAGTGTTGCGTGCGTCCATGTGTACGTGTCAGTGTTGCATGTTGCATGCATGCATGCATGCATGGGGCTTACTCCCTCCCATTGACATGTTCATATTTCAAGCTTCCTATGTTCCCTCCATATGGTGATACTCCCTCTGTTCCCAAATACGGAGTAAAAGCCTCCCTCTGTTCCTAAATATGGAGTATTTGTCTTTCTACAGATTTCAACAAGTGACTAGGTACGGAGCAAAATGAGTGAAGTGAGCGTAGAGGCATAGGGATACTGTAGAAAGGAAGTCCTCGTGATCCATTAATCCCCATCTCGATCAAAGAGTACTATTCAACTAGTTTTCGCAGTAAAGTGACAATACACGCTGTAGCAGATGGGACACGTAATTAATAAGCTGAACCAGCGTGTTGGTGTTACTAAATCAGCCTTACCGAGTACTGCCATCATGTATGCCAGTACAGCACGCTTCCGCAAAAATAAGCCTACGCACCTCTGTCCTCCATTAACTGACATATGGGCCCTCTTGTGGTAGACCCACATGTCATCGGTGTAACTATTTACACCCCGAAGGACGGTATATCCTGGTAGTAGTACTAGTAGAATTGAGATTTAATGCACTTTCTTCCCCGTCTTCCACTCTTCTTCCTCCTCTCTTCTTATTCCTCCTCTTTTCCCCATCGTCGGCTGCACACCATTTACCCACGCTCACTGCTCGCCCGCCCACGCCATCTTCCTTGGTAGCTCGCGCGTACCATATCCCCCCGCTCACTGCTCGGCCACACGAGGAGAAGCTTCTTCGCTCGCCTGATACGTCTCCAACGTATCTATAATTTTTTATTGTTCCATGCTATTATATTACCTGTTTCGGATGTTTATGGGCTTTATTTTACACATTATTATCATTTTTGGGACTAACCTACTAACCGGAGGCCCAGCCCGTATTGCTGTTTTTTTGCCTATTTCAGTATTTCGAAGAAAAGGAATATCAAACGGAGTCCAAACGGAATGAAACCTTCGGGAGCGTAATTTTTGGAACGAGCGTGATCCAGAGGACTTGGAGTGCAAGTCAATAAGCAGCCGAGGCGGCCACGAGAGGGTAGGGCACCCCCCCCTATAGGGCGCGCCCCTATCTCGTGGGCCCATCAGGAGGCCACCGACGTACTTCTTCCTCCTATATAAGCCTACATACCCCGAAAACATCTAGGGAGCCACCAAAGAAATATTTCCTCCATCGTAACCTTCTGTATCCACGAGATCCCATCTTGGAACCATCGCCGGCGTTCTGCCGGAGGGGGATTCCACCACGAAGGGCTTCTACATCAACACCATAGCCCTTCCTATGAGTTTTGAGTAGCTTACCATAGACCTTCGGGTCCATAGTTATTAGCTAGATGGCTTCTTCTCTCTTTTTGGATCTCAATACAAGGTTCTCTCCCTCTCTTGTGGAGATCTATTCGATGTAATCTCTTTTTGCGGTGTATTTGTCGAGATCCGATGAATTGTGGGTTTATGATCAAGTTTATCTATGGATAATAATTGAATCTTCTTTGAATTCTTTTATATGATTGAGTTATCTTTGCAAGTTTCTTGCCATGGGAGAAGTGCTTAGCTTTGGGTTCAGTCTTGCGGTGTTCTTACCCAGTGACAGAAAAGGTTGCAAGACACGTATTGTATTGTTGCCATCGAGGATAAAAAGATGGGGTTTATATCATATTGCTTGAGTTTATCCCTCTACATCATGTCATCTTGCTTAATGCGTTACTCTGTTCTTATGAACTTAAAACTCTAGATGCATGCTGGGTAGCGGTCGATGTGTGGAGTAATAGTAGTAGATGCAGGCAGGAGTCGGTCTACTTGTTGCGGACATGATGCCTATATACATGATCATGCCTAGAAAACATTATAATTATTCGCTTTTCTATCAATTGCTCGACAGTAATTTGTTCACCCACCGTAATACTTATGCTATCTTGAGAGAAGCCACTAGTGAAACCTATGGCCCCCGGGTCTATCTCTTATCATATTTGCTTCCAATTTACTTTGAATTGCATCTTTATTTTCTGCATCTATATTATAAAATACCAAAAATATATTTATCTTATCTTATTGTCTCTATTGGATCTCACTTTCGCAAGTGGCCGTGAAGGGATTGACAACCCCTTTATTGCGTTGGTTGCGAGTTCTTTGTTTGTTTGTGTAGGTTCGTGGGACTTGTTGAGGATCCTCCTATTGGATTGATACCTTGGTTCTCAAAAACTAAGGTAAATACTTACGCTACTATTGTTGCATCACCCTTTCCTCTTCAAGGAAAACCAAGGCAAGCTCAAGACGTAGCAAGAAGGATTTCTGGCGCCGTTCCCGCGGAGGTCTCGCTCAACTCAAGACATACCAAGTACCCATCACAAACTCATATCCCTCGCATTTACATTATTTGCCATTTGCCTCTCATTTTCCTCTCCCCCACTTCACCCTTGTTGTTTTATTACCACTCTCTTGCCCAATCTCCTCCTCTCTTTCGTTTGCCTTTTTTTGTTTGCTTGTGTGTTGGATTACTTGTTGCCATGGCGCAATAATACCAAATTGTGTATTTCTCGAATACCAATAATAATGATTTCCTTAGTACTCCGATTGATCCTCTTAATTATGTCGAGTCTTGTGAAATCAATACCGCTTTGCTGAATCTTGTTATGAACGATCAATTCGCCGGCCTTCCTAGTGAAGATGTCGCTACTCATCTAAACAACTTTGTTGATTTGTGTGATATGCAAAAGAAAAAAGATACGGATAATGATATTGTTAAAATGAAGTTATTTCCGTTTTCACTTAGAGATCGTGCTAAAGTTTGGCTTTCGTCTTTGCCTAAAAATAGTATTGATTCTTGGAACACGTGCAAAGATGCTTTTATCTCTAAGTATTTTCCTCCCACTAAGATCATCACTCTTAGGAACGATATTATGAATTTTAAACAACTTGATCATGAGAATGTTGCCCAATCTTGTGAAAGAATAAAATTGATGATTCGCAATTGCCCTACTCATGGTTTGAATTTATGGATGATCATACAAAATATTTATGCCGGTTTGAACTTTGCTTCTAGGAATCTCTTAGATTCGACCGCGGGAGGCACGTTTATGGAAATCACGTTAGGAGATGCTACAAAACTTCTTGATAATATTATGGAAAATTATTCTCAATGGCACACCGAACGATCTACTAGTAAAAAAGTGCATGCTATAGAAGAAATCAATGTTTTGAGTGGAAAGATGGATGAACTTATGAAAATGTTTGCTACTAAAAATACTCCTCTTGATCCGAATGATATGCCTTTGTATACTTTGATTGAGAATAATAATGAATCTATGGATGTGAATTTTGTTGGTAGGAATAGTTTTGGAAACAATGCTTATAGAGGAAACTTTAATTCTAGACCGTTCCCTAGTAATTCCTCTAATAATTATGGAAATTCTTACAATAATTCTTATGGTAATTTAATAAGATGCCCTATGATTTTGAGAATAGTGTGAAAGAATTTATGATTTCTCAAAAGAATTTTAATGCTTTGCTTGAAGAAAAATTGCTCAAAGTTGATGATTTGGCTAGGAACGTTGATAGACTTTCGCTTGATGTTGATTCTCTTAAACTTATATCTTCTCATCCTAAGCATGATATCAATGAGTCTCTCAAAGTAATGAGAATTTCCATTGACGAGTGCAAGGGAAGAACCGCTAGATTGCGTGCTAAGAAAGATAGCTTTATAAAAGCGTGTTCTTCTAGTTTCCATGAAAATAATGATGAAGATCTTAAAGTTATTGATGTGTACCCTATTAGATCTTTGTTTTGCAATATGAATCTTGAAAATTATGGTACTGAAGATGAGTCAACTTTACCTAAAAGGCGTCCCAAAAATTCGGAGTTTTTAGATCTTGATGCTAAATTTGGTAAAAGTGGTATTGGAAAGGTCATGACTTTAAATAACATTGAACCCACTATCTCGGATTTCAAGGAATTTTATTATGATAATTGTTCTTTAGAAAGTTGTATTTCCTTGTTGCAATCCGTTGTTAATTCTCCACATGCTTATAGTCAAAATAAAGCTTTTACCAAACATATCGTTGATCTCTTGATGCAATCTTTTGATGAAAAACTTAATTTGGAAGTTTCTATACCTAGAAAATTTAATGATGAGTGGGAATCTACTATAAAGATTAGAATTAAAGATTATGAGTGTTTTGCTTTGTGTGATTTGGGTGCTAGTGTTTCCACAATTCCAAAAACTTTATGTGATATTCTAGGTTTCCATGATCTTGATGATGGCTCTTTAAATCTGCACCTTGCGGATTCCACCATTAAAAAACCAATAGGAAGGATCAATTATGTCCTTATTGTTGCAAAAAGAAATTTGGTGCCCGTTGATTTTATCGTTCTTGATATATATTGCAATCTTTCTTGCCCTATTATTCTTGGTAGACCTTTCCTTAGAACGATTGGTGCGAATATTGATATGAAGGAAGGGAATATTAGATTCCAATTTCCATTAAAGAAAGGCATGGAGCACTTTCCAAAAAAGAAAGACAAATTACCTTATGAATATATCATGCGAGACACCTATGAGCCAAGTGCCAAAGATGGCACTACTTAGATCTATCTTCGCTTTTATGCCTAGCTAGGGGCGTTAAACGATAGCGCTAGTTGGGAGGAAACCCAATTTTCTTTATGTTCTTTGTTTTTGTTCCTGTTTAGTGTTAAATTTTGTTTCTACTTTCTGTTTACATGCGTTTTTATCTTTTAATTAGTGTTTGTGCCAAGTAGAACCTATAGTTTAACCTATGATGATAGTTGATTTGATTCTGCTGAAAAACAGAAACTTTGCACTCACGATAAAAAATTAAATAAATCACAGGAACGAGATTTTCTATTGATTCTTTTTGCTTCTGATCAATCAACAAATTGTTTAGGACTTCCTATTTTGGTAGGATTTTTAATGTTCCATAAGTTTGCGTTAGTTACAGATTGCTACAGACTGTTCTGTTTTTGATAGATTCTGCCTTTCGTGTGTTGTTTGCTTATTTCGATGCATCTATGGCTAGTATGTAAGGGTATGAACCATATAAAACTTGGAATATAGTAGGTTTAACATCAAAATAAATAAAGAATGAGTTCATTACAGTACCTTATGTGGTGGTTTTGTTTTCTTTCACTAACGGAGCTTATAAGATTTCCTGTTGAGTTTTGTGTTGTGAAGTTTTCGAGTTTTGGGTAAAGCTTTTATGGACTATGGAATTAAGAGTGGTAAAATACTAAGCTTGGGGATGCCCAAGGCACCCCAAGATATTCAAGGATGGCCAAAAGCCTAAGCTTGGGGATGCCCCGGGAAGGCATCCCCTCTTTCGTCTTCGTTCATTGGTAACTTTACTTGGAGCTATATTTTTATTCGCCACATGATATGCGTTTTGCTTGGAGCGTCGTGTATTATATTAGTATTTGCTTTTTAGTTTACCACAATAATCCTTGCTGTACACACCTTTTGGGAGAAGCCTATTTGATTAGAATTTGCTAGAATACTCTATGTGCTTCACTTATACCTCTTGAGCTTGATAGTTTTTTGCTCTAGTACTTCACTTATATGTTTTAGAGCATGGCGGTGGATTAATTTTGAAGAAATTGCTATTCTCTCATGCTTCACTTATATTATTTTGAGAGTTTCTTAAAACAGCATGGTATTTGCCTTGGTTATGAATTTGGTCCTAGAATGATGAGCATCCAAGTTGGGTATAATAAAAACTATCATAGAAAATGAATTGGATGCTAGGATCAATTTGATGCTTGATAATTGTTTTGAGATATAAAGGTAGTAATGTTAGGGTCATGCTAGTGGATAATTATGAAATTGAGAAATACTTTTTTTGAAGTTGGCAAGTCCCATAGCATGCACGTATGGTAAAAGTTGTGTGAAAAATTTGTTGCATGAGGTGCTCTTTTGAGTGTCTTCCTTATGAGTGGCAGTCGGGGACGAGCGATGGATTTTTCCTACCAATCTATCCCTCTTGGGGCATGCGTAGTAGTACTTTGCTTCAAGGGCTACGTAGATTTTTGCAATAAGTATATGAGTTCTTTATGACCAATGTGAGTCCATAGATATATGCACACTCATCCTTCCACTTAGCTAGCCTCTATTTTACCGCGCAATTTTCGTCGGTAGCATAAATACATTATTTACCTTCCTCAAAACAGCCACCATACCTACCTATTATGGCATTTCCATAGCCATTCCGAGATATATTGCCATGCAGCTTTTCCACCGTTCCGTTTATTATGACACGTTTCATCATTGTCATATTGCTCTTTGCATGATCATGTAGTTGACATCGTATTTGTTGCAAGGCCACCTTCATAATTTTCATACATGTCACTCTTGATTCATTGCATATCCCGGTACACCGCCGGAGGCATTCATATAGAGTCATATTTTGTTCTAGCTTTGAGTTGTAATTCTTGAGTTGTAAATCCATAAAAGTGTGATGATCTTCATTATTAGAGCATTGTCCCAGTGAGGAAAGGATGATGAAGACTATCCCCCACAAGTCGGGATGGGACTTTGTACTTTATAAAAATATAAGAGGCCAAAGAAGCCCACAAAGAAAAATAAAAAAAGAAAAAGAAAAAAAGAGAAAAAGGAAAAAAAAGAAAAAAGAAAGAAAGAAAAAGAAAAAATGAGAGAAAAAGAGAGAAGGGACAATTGCTACTATCTCTTTTTCCACACTTGTGCTTCAAAAATAGCACCATGATCTTCATGATAGAGAGTCTCATATGTTGTCACTTTCATATACTAGTGGGAATTTTTCATTATAGAACTTCCAATGATGGGCTTCCTCAAAATGCCCTAGGTCTTCGTGAGCAAGCAAGTTGGATGCACACCCACTTAGTTTCTTTTGTTGAGCTTTCATATATTTATAGCTCTAGTGCATCCATTGCATGGAAATCCCTACTCACTCACATTGATATCTATTGATGGGCATCTCCATAGCCCGTTGATACTCCTAGTTGATGTGAGACTATCTTCTCCCACTTTTTGTCCTCACAACCACCATATTAGACCACCATAGTGCTATGTCCATGGCTTGCGCTCATGTATTGCGTAAGAGTTGAAAAGCTGAAGCGCGTTAAAAAGTATGAACCAATTTCTCGGCTCATCATCCGGGTTGTGCATGATGGGAGTATTTTGTGTAATGAAAATGAAGCATGGCCTAACTATATGATTTTGTAGGGATAAGCTTTCTTTGGCTATGTTATTTTGATAGGACATGATTATTTGCTAGTATGCTTTGAAGCATTATTATTTTTATGTTTTATAAGCTTTTATCTTGAGTCATTTGGATCTGAACGTTCATGCTACATTAAAGAAAATTATATTAAGAATTATGCTAGGTAGCATTCCACATCAAAAATTCTGTTTTTATCATTTACCTACTTGAGGACGAGCAGGAATTAAGCTTGGGGATGCTTGATACGTCTCCAACGTATCTATAATTTTTTGTTGTTCCTTGCTATTATATTACCTGTTTAGGGTGTTTATGGGCTTTATTTTACACATTATTATCATTTTTGGGACTAACCTACTAACCGGAGGCCCAGCCCGTATTGCTGTTTTTTTTGCCTATTTCAGTATTTCGAAGAAAAGGAATATCAAACGGAGTCCAAACGGAATGAAACCTTCGGGAGCATGATTTTTGGAACCAACGTGATCCAGAGGACTTGGAGTGCAAGTCAAGAAGCAACCGAGGCAGCCACGAGAGGGTAGGGCGCCCCCCCTATAGGGCGTGCCCCCCTATCTTTCGGGCCCCTCGGGCGGCCACCGACTTACTTCTTCCTCCTATATAAGCCTACATACCCTGAAAACATCCAGGGATGCACCAAAGAAATATTTCTGCCACCGTAACCTTCTGTATCCACGAGATCCCATCTTGGAGCCGTCGCCGGCGTTCTGCCGGAAGGGTATTCCACCATGGAGGGCTTCTACATCAACACCATAGCCCTTCCGATGAGTTGTGAGTAGTTTACCACAGACCTTCGGGTCCATAGTTATTAGCTAGATGGCTTCTTCTCTCTATTTGGATCTCAATACAATGTTCTCCCCCTCTCTTGTGAAGATCTATTTGATGTAATCTCTTTTTGCGGTGTGTTTGTTGAGATCCGATGAATTGTGGGTTTATGATCAAGTTTATCTATGGATAATAATTGAATCTTCTCTGAATTCTTTTATATGATTGAGTTATCTTTGCAAGTCTCTTCGAATTATCGGTTTGGTTTGGCCTACATTATTGATCTTTCTTGCCATGGGAGAAGTTCTTAGTTCTGGGTTCAATCTTGCGGTGTTCTTACCCAGTGACAGAAAGGGTTGCAAGACACGTATTGTATTGTTGCCATCGAGGATAAAAAGATGGGGTTTATATCATATTGCTTGAGTTTATCCCTCTACGTCATGTCTTGATGCGTTACTCTGTTCTTATAAACTTAATACTCTAGATGCATGCTAGATAGCGGTCGATGGTGGAGTAATAGTAGTAGATGCAGGCAGGAGTCGGTCTACTTGTTGCGGACGTGATGCCTATATACATGATCATGCCTAGATAACATTATAATTATTCGCTTTTCTATCAATTGCTCGATAGTAATTTGTTCACCCACCGTAATACTTATGCTATCTTGAGAGAAGCCACTAGTGAAACCTATGGGCCCCGGGTCTATCTCTTATCATATTTCCTTCGAATTTACTTTTATTTGCATCTTTATTTTCTGCATCTATATTATAAAATACCAAAAATATATTTATCCTATCTTATTATCTCTATTAGATCTCACTTTCGCAAGTGGCCGTGAAGGGATTAACAACCCCTTTATTGCGTTGGTTGCGAGTTCTTTGTTTGTATGTGTAGGTTCATGGGACTTGTTGAGGACCCTCCTACTGGATTGATACCTTGGTTCTCAAAAACTGAGGGAAATACTTACGCTACTATTGCTGCACCGCTCTTTCCTTTTCAAGGAAAACCAACGCAAGCTCAAGACGTAGCATCGCCCGCCCGAATCCACTTCCCCGCTGGCTCGCAGGCACCGAAAACCCCAATGGCAGAACCGTCTGACATGCAGAGCCGCGATTGGAATTCCCTCCCCGATGTTCTCTTAGGGCAGATCTTTAGTCGTATGGACCTACTCAGCACCGTCCGTCTGGCCGCATGCTCGGTGTCTTTGTACCCTCTACTCGTCTGCAACCGGCCGGCTCTTTTCAAGACACCCTGCTTGCTGATGCCCGATCCTCGCAGGTGGCCTAGACACCGACTTGACGATCCTACGGAAGTTGTCGTGGTGCCCCTTGACATGCTACCACTACCCATCCACCTGTCCTTCATGCGTGGCCACTACTGGGCGGGCATGAAGGCCAACTGGATCATCCTCATCCACCACTCCGGTAGTCCGTGGCGTCTCGTGGATATCTACACCCAGCGAGAGATCACCCTTCCATTGTTGGATACTACCTCCATCGAGCCTTGTGGCCCGCCGGACACTCCTACCTACTACGCACGAGACGCGTCAAGCTTTTGGCTCGACTTCTTTTTGTAGAAAGTTGTAATCTGCAAAGTGCCCACACCATCAGAAGATTGCATGGATTACAATCTCATTGCCTTATTCAACATGGGATTAGTCTATCTAGAATCCGGGCGCCATACATGGTTATGGCTCATCATCAATCCTGTTGAGGCAACATTTCTGTCAGATGCTATAGTGCATGATGGCATCGTTTACGCGGTCGATGCACCGATTGGCTGCCTATACTGGTGGAATCTATCGTCGTGTAATTGTTCTATCTCATCTCGTCTTCACCTTATGAATATGACTGCATGTTCATTTGTTACAAATTTAGAATACATAGCATGTCTATAACCACATCATTGCTATATGTCCCTCTCATTTCCTAGATTTTTATGACCACACATCTTATTGTTAGAGTTGATATGAGAACAGTTGGCATCTAATGATTGTTAGAATACATATTATGAGCATAACATCATGATTGCTATATGTTACTCTCGTTTACAAGATTTTTATAACAACGCATGTTATTGCTTAGAGTTGATATGAGAACAGTAGTAGTAAGTGCTATGGTAGAATATGAGTTGGCGCTGTCATAGCTGTTTTCCTCTCATTGTTACATGATGTTTGAACCATGACATATTGCTAGAATATGGAAGTCATTGGCTAATTTTTTTAACTTGGGGTATGATTATGACCACGGCATTGCAATTCTCTGTCTATGATATGTGTCACTGTTATAATAATCTAAATTCCACACATACTCTGAACATGATTGTTTATTTTTGTCCTTTTGGTCTCCAATTTGAATTGTTGCAGCAGACGCAAATGCGCTGGCCTTCATGATTCCAGGACCTGGAGTCATACCAGCCAATGGGTGGTGGTTTATCGCTTGTTCAGCTGACAATGGTCATTTGATGCTCATTCGCACATACCAAATTGACCAAACCATTACATCAAATCACATGCAGTACAATATGTGGGGCGTTCGTGACATTGATGGCTATGGCTGCTTTATGTTCGAGAAAGATCCCAGCTCCGTTGGGCCAGGCATATTCAATTGGAGGCGGGTTTACAGCCTCGGCAACCACTCCTTGTTCCTCGTGCTCAATTATCCGATCATCCAACCAATCATCGATCATATCACCGGCGATGATTATCGTGCTATGCAACTTCCATTCGCGAGGGGGGACTGTGTTTACACATCATACCATGGGTTTCATGAATCACCATATCCAGAGATTCGTTGACACAGCTTGTTGCCAGATAATCTTCAGTGTGTGAAAGGCATCAAGCTTCCATGCGATGGATGGCTTTTGCAAACCCGACATGCGGCAATGTGGTTCATGCCAACAGCAAATATGCACAACTTGATTCGTGCTGATATCTAGACTGGGCCATGTATTCTGCTGCTGTAGCACGACCCTCTTTTGTTGGTTATTATGTATTGTTGTTAGTTTGAAGCAGTCATCTGGTTTGAAGGATAGATACCTTCCTGGGATCAAGTGCATCCTAACTCACCTGCGTAGGATGTACTGATAATGATGATGGAGATGCTGTGCAGAAGCCATATATATACACACGGAGACGGTCTATTCTGCTAATATTAGCAGAATAACTATTCTGCACACCACTTCTGCACTGCACGCTGAACGCAAGTGCACTGCATCTTCTTGACGACGAGCACTGCAATATAGACTAGTGAACTTCTCGTCGGAAAAAACTGCACGCGTTATTTTTTCGGTACTGTTTTCGCTCTAATTTTTTAATTGTTTATCAGAACAAGGCATATAATATACTGTTGAAAAGCTATGTATTAGGCGCAACTTCGATATGTTGAACAGTTTTTGAGATTCCACACGGTTTAAGAGCAGTTTTGAACATGGTGCGGTGGATGACGAGTGGCAGTGAGCGTTTTTTCGTGTTTTTTTCTAAACCGCTTGTCGGAATGAAGCAAATGATACTGCGTTGGATAGATATCGTCGAGGCGCATCTTTTTCATATATAAATCTTTCTCTAATTCGTTATGATTTAAGAGCAGTTTCAAATTTACTAAATCGCGGAATCCTGTTTTTCAAGTTTTTTAAACTTTTCGGTACTGTTTTCGCTCCAGTTTTTGAACTGTTTGTCGAAACGAAGCGTGTGATACGCCGTTGGAAATCTACGAACAAGGTGCAACTTTCATATGTTGCAATGATTTTGAGATTCCTTACGATTTTTAGTTTATTTTGAAAATCGTGCGGCTGACTACAAGAGGCAGCGATCGTTTTTTGCGAAATTTTTACAAACCACTGCTCGGAATGATTCAAACAATATGTTGTTGGAAAGGTATCGACGAGGCGCAACTTTTTCATGTAGAACACTCTCTCTAATTCTTTATGGTTTAAGAGCAGTTTTAAATTTACCGAAACGCGGACACTCTGTTCTTCGCGGCACCCAAGTCGACGTGGGTATTTCATCCGACTGAAAACCGCACTGCTTCAAACTGAAAACCGTACTGCATCAGACGGGCAAGCGAGCTGCATGATTCTTGTACTCTTTTTCTATTTTATTTTTATTAATGAGTTCTTTTTTTATGAATGAGAGTGGATCGTAGAGATGAGGCCAAGTGAACCACATCAAGAGGGAAAGTGAAATGCAACACTGAGTCTAAGTGAAACGTTGAACCATATCATTTTTTTGCCTTTTTTTAACTTTTTTTATAAATGCATCTAAGCTGCATGGTGAGAGCTAGTGAGCTTCATTGGACGGGGAAGCGAGCTGCATTGTTCCTAAATGCATTTTTTATTTTAAATGGATTGTGTGAAAAGTCCTTCGTAATGGACTTTTTGCAAGACCAAAGCGCACTGCATTTGCATGATATTTTAAATGCATTTTTATTTTAAAATGTGTGTATTGAAAAGTTTTTTGTGGTGGACTTTTTTAGACCAAAGTGCACTACATTTTTTTGTATGTTTTTAAGTACATTTTGTTTGAAATGGACTGTACTGAAGAGTCCTTCATGGTGGACTTTTTTCAAGAACCAAAGTGCACCGCGTTTGCATGATTTTTTAAATGATTTTTTTGTTTTACAAGGTGTGTGCTAAAAAGTCCTTTATAGTGGACTCTTTTCGTAGACTAAAGTGCACGGCATTTGCATGTTTTTTCTTAAATGTATTTTTGTTGTAAATGAAGTGTACTCAAGAGTCCTTCATTGTAGACCTTTTTTTAGACCAAAGTGTACCGAATGGTCGAAAAAACTGAACCACGGCAACAAATTCCACAACAGCTAACTGCAAGTGCTGAGCGCCGAGTTGCACACACACACACGAGGTGAACCTTGTCTTCAATCCAAGATAGATGTCGCCCAGAGGAGAGGAACTCTGGACTGCACACTCGTGGGCCAACACATCACACACAAATCAGATAACACAAAAAAACAACAGAAAAATAACATGTTTTTAGGGGCTAGCGAAGTGAATGCTACTAGCTGCCGAAACACGCACACGCCGCCGAGCTACAATTCAACCAAATGGGAACTGCATGCTGGAGATGCCTGCGTCAATGCGGTGCTTTCGAAGGACACCTTGGAGAGCAGTTTCGCCCAGGATCTTCATGCGGTGCAGTTGTCCGGGTGTTGCAGTGCACCTACTCGATGGCATATGCGGGACTGCAGTAGCGGCGGCAGCGAACAGCACGTCCACCCCGCATGAACTGTTCGTGTTGTGCGCACGGCAGCTTGCACTTTATGGCGCCACCGAGGCACTAGACGGAGCAAACCAAGAAGGTTCAGAGCGCTGGCGAAAACTCGTCATCTAGACACACGAGGACACCAAACCCCACCGGATCTGGGCAAGTCCATGACGAGGACCCAACCCGACGCCCTACTGGAGAAGAAACGGGAGGGGGGAGCTCCTCGTCGGGACTAGATCGACGCAGTAGGTGGGTACCTCCCCGTTGTGGTCGTTGTAGGTGAACGGTGGAGGAGCAACCTGTCATCGGGGGCCCGGATCTGGTGGTCGTTGTAGTCCACAGCCATCTGGGAGGCTGGACCCTGTGGGTTCTCGCCGCGAGCCCACGGTCAGATGCGGTGCTCGGCCAGGGGAGGGGCGGAGCGGGGAAACGATGGTTGGGGCCACGGTGGCCGGGGCGCGGCTTCGCAGTTGTCACCCGCGCAGCTAGCCGGCGAGGTAGAGGCTCAGTGGGGCGGGTAGGGGATGGGGGGATTGGGAGGAGCCGTCTCCACCTGATCCGTGGTGGCCGTGGCTCTCGGCGGAGGTCGGGAGACGACGCCCCATGAGCGCGGCGGTGGGAGAGCAGGGGAGGTGCACTCGCGCCCCTGGATCTACGCAGCGGATGCAGTACACACGCCCACCCCCGCCTCCCCTGCCGCCTCCGGTGAACTGCAGTGGATGGGAGAGTTGCAGGTGGGGTGCTTCTGGGGGGAGGAAGGTAGCGGCGAGGTCAGGCTTGGGCGGTGGAGTGGAGGCACCACGGCGGTCCTGGGTGCGGCCCGACCTAGGGATGGAGGAAGGCGGCTAGGGGCGGCGGGGCTGGATCCAGCCGGATCAATCATTGAGGAGGCGTGTGAGGAGGGGGCAAGGCGCATTCGGGCAGCAGAGGGAGGTCGAAGGTGGCGCGCCGGAGTGGGTGGGGGTGGTGGGGCGTGGCGGGGGTGGGGGTGGTGGGGCGCGGCGCGACGGCGGTCGGAGGTGGTGGCACGCCGTGGGAGTGGGGAGCGGTGGGGCGTCAGAGGGGATGTGGTTGGTGGGGCGGGGGTGGCTGTGGTGGGAAAGAAGGTGGGCAACAAGGGTGGGTAGAAATTGGGGTGCGGGGTTGGCCTAATGCAGTTTCCTCGCGTCGCTGTGCGGTCCGGATCAGGTTGATTAGTAGCACAGAAGTGTTAGCAGAATAAGCCATTCGGTGTGCAAATAAGGTCTTAAGAGGTGTTATTAGAATAGACCCACCCTATATATATATATATATATATATATATATATATATATATATATATATCTTCCCTACTAATAAACCACCGATCGCTTCTGGTGGTACGTCGCGGCAGCTTTGCAGAAACGTCCCTGTATTGTTTAGTATTCAACCCGCAGTCCTTTATCAAGTGGGACAACGTTTCGATCAAAAAAAATTCAAATAAACCCCTGCAGTTTACGGTATTAAACCCGCGGTCCTTTTTAAAGTGAGAAAGAAAAATAGAAACCCACGGTCTCTCCTCTCTCCCTCGCCTCCGGCCGGAGGCGTCCCACCCCGAGCGGCAGTCGATCCGGTGCCGTGCCGGTCGCGGGCTACTGGCCGGTGTCGCGAGCGCATCCGCGCTTTCGGGGTTTTCCGCTGCGCCTTTCTGCACGGGGACGCGACCGGAGGAGCTCGCAGCCAGGCTGGCGGCCGAGGGCCCCAGTAGCGTCGGCGGACCAGGAGGAGGAGGACGTGGGGAGGGGGAGCACGAGCTCATCTCTCTCTCCCTCACCTCCGGATCCCAGCCGCCGGGTGGACGCACGATCTGTTGTCGCGCCGGTCGGATCCGGTGCTGCGTCGGTGATGACTTCGATTACCCCCTC
Source organism: Triticum aestivum (assembly GCF_018294505.1). NCBI lineage: Eukaryota > Viridiplantae > Streptophyta > Magnoliopsida > Poales > Poaceae > Triticum > Triticum aestivum. The sequence goes on from NC_057810.1 coordinate 588,337,014, forward strand.
CCTGAATCCTCCGTCTGTTTGCCCCACCTCCGCTTCCCTCACCTCCCCGCGCCCCTCTTCCCCACCGCCAGCGCCGCCCCTCCACCTCCCGTCGGAGGACCCATCTGCGCCCTCCGCCTCCGGCACCTCGGCCGGCTCCGTCAAGCCGCTGGACGCGCGGGCCCACCGCGGGAGGCCGAAGAAGCTAAACAAGCTCGCACTGCGCCGGGCGCGGGACGGGCGGGAGCACGTCTCGGGAATAGCGGACCGCCTCCTGGCGCGCCCGTGGCGGAGGTTCTCGACGACGCGTGAGTGTCCCCCGATGAGCTCGCCTACATCGTGCGTGTCATGGACGCGGCCTCCTGGTTGCGCGCTCTCGACGCCTTCGAGTGACTTGTTGTGAGCAGCAACGGGCCCCGGGCCCCCACGTCTTTGCGTCGTGCTAGGGGTCCTCGGCCGCGCTCGCCAGGACGGGCTCGCAGAGGAGGTCTTCCTCCAGTTCGCTAGGGAGGGCACCACCGTGCAGGTGTTTAACGCCATGATGGACATGTACGGCCGCTCCGGCCGCTTCAACGATGTTCAGCAGCTGCTTGATGCAATGCACGGCCAGGGGATCGAGCCCGACCTGGCCAGCTTCAACGCTCTGATCAATAACAGCGCAAAAGTTTGGGTGTTTACCCCCCGGCGTGAAGTCCGGCAAGCTTGGCTCAGGCCGGACGTTATCACTTACAACACCCTGATCAATGCTTGCTCGCAAGGTTCCATTCTGGACGATGCAGTGGCGGTACGGTGTTCCAAGAGATGATTGATTTAGAGTGTCGGCCAGACTTGTGGACGTACAATGCCATGGTGTTAGTTCATGGCCGGTGTGGGATGGCATTGGAGGCTGAGAAGATGTTCATGGAGCTGCTACACGAGGGTTTTAAGCCGGATACAGTTACCTATAATTCTCATGCTTTTGCGAAGGAAGGAGATGTCGACGCAGTGGAGCGGGTGTGTGAGGAATATGTCAATGCTGGGTTGAGGAATGATGGAATTACTTACAATACCATGATCCATATGTATGGGAAGATGGGCAAGCTTGACTTGGCACTTGGTCTGTATGATGAGATGAGAGCCATAGGCCGCACTCCAGATGTTGTGACCTACACTATCTTGATTGATTCTCAGGGGAAGGTGTATATGATTTCTGATGCAGGGAAGGTGCTGGAGGAGATGGTGGGTGCAGGATTAAAGCCAACCCTGGTAACCTTCAGTGCTTTGATATGTGCATATGCCAAAGGTGGGAAGCGGGACGAGCGGTGGAGCAGACATTTGATTGTATGGTTGTGTCAGGTGTCAAACCTGATCGCTTAGCCTATTTGGTTGTGCTGGACATTATTGCAAGGTTTGGTGAGACAAAAACTGATGGCTCTGTATCGGACAATGATGAAGGATGGTCATATGCCAAATGACACCTTGTATCAGGTTATGCTTGCTGCACTTGCAAAAGGAAATGAACATGAGGAGATTGAAAGAGTTGTGCAAGACATGGTAGTTGTTTGTCAAATGGATCGGCAACTAGTATATAGTGTACTCATCAAGGCGGGTTGCATTTTTCATGGTGCTATGTTGTTAAAGCAGCATGCCTACAAGGACACGAGCCTGACAGTAAGAGCTTACTGTCCATTTTGGATGCTTATGAAACAATGGGATATCTGAATGTTCCATCATGTCTCCATGCCTACAAGGCCTCTCATTGCTTCATGCCTTCTTCATGCTTTCCCATAACTTGATATCTGAATGTTCCATCATGCTTCCATGCAATCAAGGGAACACATGTGAACAACCTAGAAAAGAAATCTGGAGGCAAGAATAGTTGTAAGTTCTCCCACAGCTTCTCTTCTATTTTTTTAGTTGATTTGCTTGTTCTCTCTCTGCAATCTGAATGTGCTAGACGATTGATGTAATGCAGTTATTAGAGCAAACCTGTTATAGTTTGGCACTGTTGATTGTCTCCATTATCCGCTGAATTAATAGAAGTACACAATTAACAATGTTGTAATGACAATTTGCAACTATGTGGATATTAAATTTGTTTCCTTTTTACGCACTTCTTTTGCATGATATAGTTATCTCTTTCCTAGACTGATATGTAAGCATTAGAATTTGGAATGGTATGTGCCATTCTGCAGTTTATCAGGTTATTAGAGATGTTCACTAAAATCTTTTATTGCCTTTTTTATTGTTGTTGCATGTCTTTATCTGAATAAGGTTGCCAGATTCTGTGTAATCTTTTTCTCTACTTTTACTTCGTGATTCTGTAGATGTATATTAGAATGCTAGCTGAGAACATGTCTGATCTTCACAAGCAAGACAAGTCAGAAGATGATAGCCAGTGTTTTTTCCCTTTGCTTTCCTTAGTTTCCTACATATCATCCGATTAATGAATTATTTGGTTGGTCTTCATTTTACTTGCAAGCTAATTAAGACCAGAATACTGATTGTAAATAGAGCAGATTATTTTAATGAATTATTTTGTTGTAGATATCTGAAGTGGTATCCTTTGCTATGTTCGTATAGGCAGAACCAAAGAAACAAACTTAACAGCCTCTAATTAATGTAACATTAATATCGACGTTTATCAAATTTGAATATAAGAAATTGTGCGTAAGGACACATGGGGCAGATTTTTGCAAGATTCTACCGTTCTACGCCCGATGCAACGCACGGGCATTTGTACTAGTATATATATATATATATATATATATATATATATAGACACACACACACACATATATATATCAGTTAGGCTTCAAGTGCATACTTGTTAGTTAAACCTATGTATAAATTGTGACACTAAATACGACTAGTAAGTAGTACAGTAGCAGTACTAGTATACATCGGTCGTATTATTCATCATGTCCACACATTGAATTGACGTGACAACACGCTGTGCGTGAGGTGAGATAAGAATGCTGGCAGCGTGTTCGGGTATTCTAGACTTCAGATTTGGAGTACCACTTATCTATCAAAATCTTTCATCATTCACTTAAAACAGTCGATTGATCAGACATTGAGTACCATATAACTGGAATTACCGATGCAAGTCGAAGAAGGATTGGCCGGTGCTGCCGGCTGGCTTCAAGTTCGATCCCATGGATCAGGAGCTGATCGAGCACCTTGAGGCCAAAGTGAGTGCTGACAGCGCGAGATTTCGGTCTCTCGTCGATTTGTTCATACCAACCATCGACAGCGAGCACGGCATATGCTACACCCAACCTGAGGAACTTCCAGGTAAGGCACCGATATGCCGTCTACTTGCACAAACATATATTCCTTTAATTATAGCTCTATTTTTCTTTTTAGATGCAGACATGGCGAAGCAATTACAATTTGACAGTTAATAAAAAGTGAAACAAGTGACTGCAACATGCCAAAGATGTTATGAAAATGCCAACTGCGTACACTAAAATCTGTATTCCACAATACTGCAGGTATCACACTGAGTGGCCTAAGGAAGCATTTCTTCCAGCGCAATTCCAGGGTGTTCAAAAGGGGCACGTGGACGCGTCGCAAGATACAGTCGGAGTGCGGCATGCACGCGATGTGGCACAAGACCGGCAATACCTTGTCGGTGATGGTCAACGGCCGGGAGACGAGCAGCAAAAAAGGTTCTGGTGCTGCACACCAACAAGAACTTCGACCAGCAGAGGACCAACTGGGTGATGCACCAGTACCACCTCGGGCACTTGGAGCAACAGAAGGAGCGGGAGCTGGTCCTCTGCAAGATTTTCTACCAGACAAACACTAGGGCCAGGAGTAAAAAGATTATAACTTAGTTTGGTATTGGTAGTTGTACTACCTTGTCGTCCGCAAGTTGGTATAGTTGTTAACAATCTTTTGGTATGAACTTGCATTTGCTTCCAACCATCATGCCGAGGGTCGACGTGGATATAAAGTTGAATCATTTGTTTCGAAACGAATTTTCAGGCACCTAATTTTTATTTGATGGGTAGCATAAGCACCTGCCGTTCGAATTCCCAGTTCTCCAATTTTTTCGAAACAAGTGCATGCACTTATTATCACGATGAAAAAACAAAATCCCTGCTACATCCCAGTTATCAGTCTGTACTTGCAGAATTCTCTCGTTTATTGAGCACGTATATTGTTTTTTTAGGTCGAGCAAGTTTCAACTGGGATGTAGACTGCCCAGGATTGGTTTTGTTTTTAACATGCCCAGCCCATGACAACAACGGGGCACAAAGATCCAGCAAGTATCTACTGGTCTCTGGCCCGCCAGCGTTAGTTATATTTTGTCTTACAACATCCGCAGGCAGTTTTTTTACTGAATCAAACACACAGCCCAGTTCTATTTTCCTCTTGAAACCCATGTCCTACATCCGTTTTCTAATCTCTACCTATAGTATTACTAGTTCATATACACGTATCATTGCATTGAAAACACATAAAATTCCCTTTTCATATTTACATCCTTATTTTTGTTGTTTTTCCCACCCAACGCTGATTTACACTGGTTTTCCCTTAAACCAACTCAATTGTCCCGCGTCTTATTTGCTTACAAAAACAAAACGATTTTTTTGGCAAATAAATAAGTTCTTAAAAAAATGTTTATCATTTCGGGATTACAATAGTTCGGACTCCACCGAAATACGCAAAATAAGGTTGAACTTTTTGACCGTGGTCCTGGGCAGAAAATGGGCTATAATAAATTACTTAAGAATTAGCAAATGGGTTGCAAATTATAAAAAATAGCAAATGGGCTTTATGTTGTCTGCCGCAGATTTGGAGGCTGACTTGTGGTCCTACTAAGTTCAAGCGTACACAAGGTTTCTCAAAAAAGAAACTGAGTCAACAATCGACTCTACCAGCGTCAGACCATTAGATGTCAATCTAACGGTAATCGTGCTTCTTCAGTCTCTGATCTTCCTGCCCAAGCCGCCCAAACCAGCGCCGTCGGAACCGCCTGCTCCTGCCTCCCGTGGCCGGCTGTGCTGCCGGGTAGGCCTCACGGCCCCATTATACTCGCATCCCTGGCCTGTCTGTCCCTCTACTCACCCACACCTCATGTTACTTTCCAGCGACGGCAGCCGAACCAGTCAACCCTCGTACTCTCCACTGCGTGGGCAGCCACTGCCGTGTCTTCCCAAGCTCCGTGTCGTTCCCTTCGTAGGCCTCGCCGTCGTCCACCGCCCTGGTACTCTCGGCGCGGCGTGGTCAACGATGTCCATCCAACGTCCATAGTGCTTCTTCAACCTCTAGTCTAGTCTTCTTGCTCCAGCCGCCCAAAGCAGCGCCAGTCGTGCCGCATGCTCCTGCCTCCCATGGCCGGCTGTGCTGCCGCGGAGGCCTCACCGCCCCGATACTACTCCCACCGCTGGCCAGGCCATCCCTCCACTCACCCACTCCCCCTGTTATTCTGCAGCGACGGCAGCCTCACACCGCAGCCGAACCAGTGAACCCTCGTACTCCTCTCCGCGTGGGCATCCACTGTCGCGTCTTCCCCGGCTCCGCGTCATCCCCTTCCTAGGCCTCGCGTCGTCCACCGCCGTGGTGCTCTCGATGCGGCATGGTCAATGTGGGAAACGACCGACTTCCATCGGAAGAATACTGTACGTGGAGAGGCTGGCAACTAGGTCCACGGTAGCTGCAAGGAAGTGCCTCCTTATTACGCGCAAAATAATTATTCCTCCACCTGACAGCAGGGACCCACCGGACGGGCCACCAGTATTTCACAAAAAAAACGTTTCCCCTGACTGTTGGGACCCACCAGCTACATCTTCTTACGCAAGGAAGTGCGTCCGGGCAAAAAAACGATTCGCCCCCCTGACTGCTGGGACACACCAGCTACATCTTCGCACACAAGGAAGTGTGTTCGAAAAAAAAAACGATTCGCCCCCCTGACTGCTGGGACCCACCAGCTCCATCTTCGCACGCAAGGAAGTGCCTGACAGTCGGGACCAACCTGGTCGAAGCGTATGTAGCGTTGTCATTCTGGTCGCGAACGTGTATATACATATATACTGGTCGATGTAGAGGCGCGCACGTGTCGTAGTAGAGGCGCGCACGTGTCGTAGTAGAGACGCGCATGTAGCATGTACACGTACGTATAGCGGCCAGTGCGCAAGAAAGAAAATATGGCCATGTATGTGTACATACCGCCGGGGTCTTGAACGCCTACTCGCGCATATATATGTACGGCCAGGGCTCATGTACATGGCTGGGTCAGAACGGAGAAACAGCGTCGTCGTTGTGCTCATGGGGAGCCAACCGGCTGGGTCGGAACGAAATGTGTCGTCATGTTCATCGGGAGGGCTTGGACGGAACAGGCGATGGAAACGAGGTCTGGCGTACCGCAGAACGGAGGAAACGGCCTTGTGTTCGACCGGCCACGTTTGAAACGGGATCGTGTTCATCGAGAGGGGTGTGGCGTACCGCAAAACGGAGGAAACTGACCTTCTACGGTCGAAATAGGGGTCCTGATGATCGGGAGGGGTGTGGCGTACTGCAAAACGGACGAAATGGACTTGTGTTGGAGCGCTACGGTCGAAACGGGGGTCCTGTTGATCGGGAGGGGTGTGGCGTACCGCAAAACGGATGAAACGGACTTGTGTTGGAGCTCTACGGTCGAAACGGGGGTCCTGTTCATCAGGAGGGGTGTGGCGTACCGCAAAACGGGACTCCACGGGATACTGTTCATCTCCATCGTCGACCTCCTCCAGCCTCCACGAGCTACTGTTCATCCACCGTCGACCTCCTCCAGCCTCCACCTGCGACTGTTCATCCACGGGCTCATGTTCATCCAGTCTCCACCGCGCGCTACTCCACCGGCTACTGTTCAACCACCCCTCTCCACGGGCTCTTGTTCAACCACCCCTCCACGGGATACTGTTTATCCACCCCTCCACCGTCTACTATTCATCCAGCCCTCCACGGGGTCGTCCTATTCATCTAGCCCTCCACGGGGTCCTGTTCATCCAGCCCCAACTGGCTCGATCGATCGGGGTCCTGTTCATCCAGAAGCAACGTCATGGGTCCTGTTCATCCACTCCCACTGCTCACTGTTCATCCAACCCCCCCCCCCCCACACACACACACACAAAACGCTCATTGTTCATCCAGAGAGGCAGCATCGATCGGCTTCAGTTAGCAGCAGTAACGAAGGAATCGCTCGATCGGGTTCAGTTAACAGCCATAGATCGATTGCTCGGGTTTAGTAACGCGTAGCCTGCGGCAGTGCAATCGCTCGGGTTTAGTTAGAGCCCAACGCCTCGCTCAGGTTCAGTTAGAGCCAACGCCTCGCACACACGCGCGGACGTGTACGAGAGAAACGCGCATCGCTCGGCCCCCGACCACCCACCGTAACCGGGAACTCCCCGAAATTTTCCTCGCCCTCGCTTCTACCATGGTTTTTTCCGTCATGGACGGCCCAAAGAATGTCATGCAGCTGCGTCTCCGGCCCGCCCAGGACGAAAAGCCCATTTTCTGTCATAATTTTTTGTCATAGAAGTAGGAGCCCACCACATCTATGATGATACCGTGTTTTGTCACAATTATCTTCATAGAAGTGTCATATGTATGATAGGAAAAAAATTCGTTCGGCCCAAAATGTCACGGATGTGTCTTTTTTTTGTAGTGCAAGTATTGAGGAAAATGGAGCCTGGAGGTCGAGCTTGCAGAGGAGAAAGCTTAAGTAGTGTGGCTCGGACATTCCATCGAACACCTCATGTGCATAGGAGGTGAGCTAGAGCACCACAAAGCCCTCCCCTCGCCGGCTAGAAAAAAACAGAGCAGTGTGGAGTGTTCCGCTCGCCGGTGAGGGGGTATATATAGGCATCACATTGGTCCCGGTTTGTGGATGGAACCGGGACTAAAGGACACCCTTTGGTCCCGGTTCAAGCCACCAACCGGGACCAACATGGTGGGCCAGAAGCGAGGCCCATTGGTCCCGATTCGTCCCACCAACCGGGACCAAAGGGGCCAGACGAACAGGGACCAATGCCCCCACGAGGCCCGGCAGGCCCCCTGGCCTCACGAACCGGGACCAATGCCTCCATGGGTCCCTGTTCTTGGTTGAACCGGGACTAATGGGCTGGCCCGGCTTGAACCAAAGCCCTGTTTTCTACTAGTGATCGTTCCATCTTCAGGGAGCCGTCGTCGTCTTGTCTTCTGAGCAGAACACAAAACCTAACAAAACTCGAAGAAGCATTTAAAAATGGAGCCCTCTCGCCGACATGGGCCGGGATTCACTGTGCCCCAATGACCTTAAGGCCATGGGAGATGACGCGGATCAGAGGCAAGGCCGGCGGGAGGCAGAGGAAGCCCAATCTCTTTTGGGAGGAGACTGGAGGCGGTGGCTGCGTATAACCTCAGACTAGCTAGCTATTACTTGGTAGTAGCCACTAATATTTTTTTTCTTCAATTACTGTACAAATACCGATCTGTAGCTCAAAGAAATCTTTTCGATATATACAAATACAAATAGGTGGGAGAGGTGAGGAGGACCCGTGGGAGGAGGAGAAAGCGAGTGGGGGCTAGGCCGCATCGTCTTGGGGTAGTGCCAGTTCTCGGGGTGACCAAAGAATACGACAACCACGAGGGGCGGCGCTAAGACATGACTAGGTAGGGAGACATAGAAGAGAGGGGTAAACATGGTTCATGCATGCTTAGCATTTGCATGAGAGCACAGAGATGAAACCTCCATTGTAGGCAGCAGATGACAACAAAGCAGACGATGTTTTGCAACACATGTGTGTTGTGAATTAATTCCTCCCTAAGACTAGCCACAGTGGGGAGTAACTTAGAGTAGTAGCATGCATATGTTACTAGTCTATGTTACTACCTCCACAATGGGGAGTACTCTCTCTGTTTCAGTTTATAAGTCCTACGCGTATACCTAGGTTGGCAATTTTATCACCATAATATAAACTATATGACACAAAAATTATACTGTTTAAAAATAGAACAACTGAAGTTTATATTGGTATATTTTTTGTAATATATGACTTGTATTAGATTGGTCAAATTGACGACCTAGGGGTACGCGCACGCCCTGTAAACTGAGAGAGAGGGAGTAACATATGTGTGGTGTCATGCAACACTTTATTTATTAAGTTGTAGACTCATCTTGTCTCGATATGTGTGATGTTACTCATACTACTAGTAACTAATTATGTTACCACATCACTCTCTTTCTTTATTAATTACTTGTCATATCATCTATTCTCTCTCTCAGTTTATAGGGCGTGCGCGTATCCCTAGGTCGTCAATTTGACCAACCTAATACAAGTCATATATTATAAAAAATATATCAATATAAACTTCAGATGTTCTATTTTCAAAACGTATAATTTTTGTGTTATATAGTTTATATCATGGTGATAAAATTGATAACCTAGGTATACGCGTAGGACTTGTAAACTAAAACGGAGGGAGTATTTTGTCTAAATATGTGTGATGTTACCACCTATGTTACTTCCATTGTGGGTAGTTTAAGGCCCTTCCCAATGCTCCACCTTGTACATATGCTAAGGTTGCCAACAAAGCAAAAAATCTGATGTGGCATGCAAGTTAAGAAGAGAGAGAGTAGTATGGTGACCCCAGGAAGAAACGGTGCTAAGCACATGTACCTAGGCGGAAGCATAATTCATAATTCTGAGTTTACAACTAAGAGCATCTTCAACAGGCGCCTAAAAACTGGGCCGCGCGCTAAAATCTGGGTTTTTTGGGGCGCCGGACAACTCCAGCAGAAGCTATAAAACAGTGCGCACGCAAAAAAGGGTTGGGTGCGCGCTGAAAAATGCTATCAAAAGCTGCAAATTTCAGGCGCCGGATTGTGCGCGCTTCACAATTTACCCTGCTTGTTCTTTTGGACGCGCGTTTTTGGGCATCTACTAAAGCAATGTTGGGTCCGACGCACTAAAAGTGCTACAGTGGCGTGCTAAAATTATTTTAGGGCGTGAAATTTTTATGCACCTGTTGGAGATGCTCTAATTAATTGCATGAAGCTTAGCACCCAAAAGTTTAGCACCTTTGCATTGGGGCTTGAGTTGCTAAGGAATTTAATATACTTAGCACCTCATCTAAGCACCTTTGCATTGGAGGAGGACTAAAAGGGTTTATATTTAGAACCAAAGAGTATAAATTTACAATAACGTTTAACCAATGCCTATGCTTTACGTCTATTGTTCCAAGGAAAAGGTTTCCTTGGGCTTACGGTCGAGTCAGCTGTAGAGCATCCCACAGCTTAAACGATCTCGTCGCTGCCACGAGGAACACCATTTGCCGAACTCGACACCGAGTTCACGGTGCTCGTCCCCGTGGCCCACAGGTTTGCCGCCGCCGGCGTTGCCATGAGATGCTGGAACGGGTTCGCGGGCGGAGCAATGTCCATCTCGCCCTCGAGCATCTTCACCACCACGCTCATCGGCGGCCTCGCCTTCGGCTGCTGCTGCACACACCAGAACGCCACCTCGCACATCCTATGCGCTGCCCTCTTGTCTTCCTCGCACGCGTCGTTAGAACTCGCAACGACTTCCATTAGCTCGCCGCTCTCGTACTTCGTCCACGCCAGCTTCGGGAACCACTGCTGGCTCTCCGGCGCGGCCTCGTCGAAGTTCCTCCTCCTGCCGAGGATCTCGAACAGGAGGATGCCGAAGCTGTAGACGTCGCACTTCTCGGTGGCGCCGGCCTGCATCCACATCTCCGGCGCGGCGTACCCGGGCGTGCCACGCATCCCGGAGACCGTCTTGTGCATGTCCGCCCGGTTCAGCAGCCGCGCGAGGCCGAAGTCGGCCACTTTGGGCGTGAGGCCGCCATCGAGGAGGACGTTGCCGGGTTTGATGTCGTAGTGCATGATCTTCTGCTGGCACTCCTCGTGGAGGTACCGGAGCCCCCTGGCGACGCCGACAGCGATGGCGCGCATCGTCTGGAACCCGACGTCGCGGCTCCGGTCGAAGAGGTAGGATTCGAGCGCGCCGTGCTCCATGTACTCGTACACCAGCGCGCGCACGTCGGCTTCGTAGCAGAAGCCGAACAGCCTGACCAGGTTGATGTGGTGCGTCCTCCCGATGGTGCCCACCTCCGCCATGAACTGCTCCTGCGAGGTCCTGTCGTCCTGGCCGGGGTGGAGGTGCTTCACGGCAACCATTAGGCCGTTGGGCAGCATGCCCTTGTAGATGGCGCCGAAGCCGCCGGCGCCGAGCCGGGCGGAGTACTTGTTGGTGAAGCCCGAGAGATGCTGCGGGGTGAATCGGATGGGCTTCTCGACGGCGATCTCCTTGAGGAACCGCTCGACGGTGGCGTCCCGTATCTGGGAGTCCGGCACCACGGCGTACAGCGTCGTGCTCCCCGCCGGCGCGGGGCTGGTGGTGTTGATGTTGATGGCGGGGAGGACGTTCTTTTTGACGCACTTGTACAGGAAGTAGGCTATGGCGACGGATCCCAGGATGCTCAGCACCGAAACAACTGCATGGATGACACGCAAAACTCGGAGTTAGACACAAATCATCTTGAATTCTCATTCTTGATAGCAGTGTTAGATCTGTTGGGAGCGCACCGACGATGATGGTAAGGAATGAGTTGGTGGTTCTCGAGACTTGTTTGTTAAAATCGTCGTCGAATGATGGTGGTGGGTTGTCGGAACGGGAAGGGGGTAGACATGCTGATGAATTGGTTTGCAGTCTGGGGGGAAGAAATGGGTTCGGCAATGGAAGGTTAAGCAAGGACGATTCTGCAGCTTTACATGGGGTCTGGGCTGAAATAGGAGTACTATCAAAAATGCTAAACATACAAAAACTTACACGTTTTTACACGCTCCTTCCATCTAATAACCAATCACAAACCTCCCCCCCTGATTTTCAGGGGGGTGGACCGCCCCGCTCACGTATTGACCAATCAAGGTTAACCATCCTGTAAAAGTCTGTAAATCGTTTGTACGTGTAGCATTGCCGGGAGTACTACTAGCACGCCACCCATTCAACACGGCGAAGATCCTTGGAAAGAACGTAAACCCGTGAAGAAAATCCATGTCAAACATTCGTTGCGAGCGGTCAGCTCGATCGGACGCCAATCACGTCATTACAGCTGCAGATTCCGTCCAAGAAATTTGGAACAGGGAAGGTCAAGATGACGCAGCAAAACCCTCACTCTTTCTTATCCTCAGGTGCTTGAAGAATTGGTCAAGACAGATAGAGTTCAGCCAGGCGAAGTTTAATTTTCTTTTTCTTTTGCCATGCAAAAGCTTTGCGCGCCGATGTATCAGAGGAAGAAAAAAGAGCAGTTACAGACTATTCAGCGGCTTGCCGCGGTTATGTCACGCATGCCAGGTGGACTCCACCTGCAGACAAGCAAGAGGGCATGAGCGGGCCTGCCGCCATCACTGATGGGCTTGAAGGGCGAGGGCCAGGCCAGTGTCGGGCCGAGGAGTGAGTGCGTGTGTGGGTTGAGTATGGCCTGCGTGCCTGACTAGTTAAGGGGTGCGAGACTAAGAGTATGTGTTATCGAATAGCACTTGTTGTAACGAACCAAGAGTGAGGCTGATCCTCCTCCTTCTATCCTCACCAACTCCCTCTGCTTCCCTTGCCTCCTTCCTCCCCAGATCCGATCCAGAAGAGAGAATTGAGTAGATTAGGCCTGTTACATCTGGTATCAGAGGTCCAGTCCGCCGATCTGGAGACCGCTTATCCCAAGCCACGTTATCAGACGAAGCAAGAGAAGCACGCGGCGGAATGGAGGAGCAGCTCGCGGCCTTAGCCAAGGCCGTCAACGGCGGGCGGGCGGCCAAGGAGGCCCGCCTTGACGCGATCCAGCAGTCCCTAGAACTCTGGAGGCCGGCGGTCACCAACCTGCAACAGCAACTCGACGAGCATCGGTCGCAGGTGGGGTGGATCGCTCTCCACCCCGCGTTGGTAGATCCGCAGACCCCGATCGTGGATCCAGTGGTCCACTGCATGTCGGCCCCGCTCTACGCCGACCCGCGGCACCACGGGCCCGATGGCCACGGCGAGCTACTCAACTCGGGAGGACCGGCACAAGGGGTAGTCACCACCCTCGAGCCGCCTCCGGTCAAGGGTGTGTCCTCTTCCTGATCTATGATTCCTGCATCACCTAGGGGTGGGTTCAGTCAAGGTCAGGGGGTAGGGGGTAGGATTTCCCATGACACACAGTACCCATCTCAGCTGTCGCACTGGGCATTGCCCAAGATGGATTTCCCATCATTCGGCGGAGAAAATCCACAATTGTGGAAAACTAGGTGTGAGAAATATTTTGATGTGTACGGGGTCGTTTCGGAGCTATGGGTTCGGGTAGCCACTCTCAATTTCATCGGGAACGCAGCTCGATGGCTGCAACTCCACGAATCACATAGTAACTCCTTCACTTGGGAGTCGCTTTGCTCCTCCTTGTGTTCCAAATTTGGTAGAGAGCAATATCAAGCACATCTTCGGCAGTTCAATTCTCTAAGACAAACGGGTACTGTAGGGGATTACATGCTCCGATTCGAAGAATTGTTGCATCACATCCTAGCTCATAATCCAGCTTTTGATTCGGTGTATTTTATTACACAATTCCTCGATGGGTTGAAGGGGGAAATCCGTTCAGTTGTTATGTTACATCAACCAAAAGATCTGGATTCTGCCTTTTCCTTGGCTACATTGCAGGAGGAACTGATGGAGGCCATGCCATGTCGCGAGTACAGGCGACAGGACGCCGCCAACCAGCGCGCCCCAGCACCGCACCCCCTCTTGGTGATCGGTGCACACGTGGCGCGCCAAATGCTGCCTGGGTCGCCGACAGCAGCTAAAGACCGCAGAGCCCTCGACGCGGCACACCAACCTGACTATCACAATCCAGGGCGAGGAGACGATCGGGTGGCCTCCCTCCGCAACTATCGCAGAGCCAGAGGGTTGTGCTTCAAGTGCGGAGAAAGATGGGGACAAGGGCATCAGTGCGGGCCAACAGTCCAACTCCATCTGGTGGAAGAATTGTTAGAACTACTACAGGCATAGCATGAGGCCCCAGCGGTTCGAGAACCAGATTCTGATGACGAAGTTTTGATGTGCATCTCCAAGATGGCTACCACAGGTCAAACGACTCCGAAAACTGTCCGGCTTGTAGGGAAAATCAACGAGCAAGAAGTGCTAATACTTGTGGATTCAGGTAGTTCCCGCAGTTTCATCGGGGACAACGTGGAAGAGCGATTGCAGCTGCCCATTCGTCAGGTGAGCGCAGTGTCGGTAAAAATTATTGATGAGGGAGTGCTTACTTGTTCTGGACTGGTGCCTGCGTGTACATGGGGAACCCAAGGGCAGCAATTCACTACAGGTCTTAGGATTCTAACGCCTGGATGCTATGATATGGTTGTTGGCATGGATTGGCTCGAGTCCTGTGGCCCCATGTTGATTGATTAGATAGCGAAGAGTTTGCAGTTCACTTATCAAGTCCAGCTAGTTCAGCTCACGGGAGTGCAGAGAAAGATGCAACATGTGCCAACCATATCCAGCGCTCAGTTGTGTGCATTGGAGGCAAGTAATGCAGTGGCGCACATCATGTGTTTGCATGCAGTAGGTCTAGATGTGGTTGTAGAGCATATTCCGGTGGAGATACAAGCAGTTTTGGAGTTTCAGGCAGTCTTTGAGGAGCCGACAGGGCTGGCCCCTCCTCGGGCATGGGATCACTCCATTCCCATCCTCCCAGGAGCCAAACCAGTGAATATTTGGCCCTACAAATATACACCTGAACAGAAAAATGAGATCGAGGCCCAAGTGAAAGAAATGCTCAAGGCAGGGCTGATTGTACCTAGCGCAAGCCCGTATTCTTCGCCTCTTTTGCTCATCAAAAAGAAGGATATGACTTGGCGTCTATGCGTGGACTATCGTCACATGAACGCCATCACAGTCAAGATCACTTATTCAATGCCAGTGATCGATGAGCTCCTAGATGAACTAGCCGGTTTGTGTTGGTTCTCAAAATTAGACCTCCGAGCAGGATATCACCAGATCCGTCTACGCGAGGAAGATGAGCCGAAGACGGCCTTCAAAACACATCAAGGGCATTATCAATTTAGAGTGTTGCCGTACGGTGTTATGGGGGGACCGACAACATTTCAAGGGGGGGTCACTATTGGAAATAGCTTCTTTGTCGTCTGCCATGGCAGACGGCAAAGGCATATCCTTGACGCCAAACATCTTTGTCGTCCGCCAGTAGACGGAAAACTGTCCGTTTGAACAGGTGCCAGCAAAAGCTTTCTTTGCCGTCCGCTTCCATGAAGCGGACGGCAAAGGATTGTGTCATTCACCATCTGAGGCCAGCAGACGGCAAAGACAACGGACGACAGTGGGGTGGCGTCAGAACCGTTAGGGCATTAACGACGCTCTTTGCCGTCCGCCAGCGGACGACAAAGAGCTCAGTTAGGCCAGCACTAGGAAGTTTCCACGTGGCCAGCTACGCCGTCCGCCAGCGAACGACAAAGATTCAAAGGTCTTTGTCGTTCATCAGCAGACGACATAGCTGACAAAATAGGCCGCCAGTGTTCCCAGTGTCTACAGGTAGTTGCCACGTGTTCTCTTTGCCGTCTCCTAGCAGACAGCAAAGCTCTTTGCTGTCATCTAGCATACGACAAATAGGCTATATATGCCCTGTTTTCATTTATATCCATTTAATTTCCCTAGAATTCACACACATATATACATATTTTTTTTCACAGGCACAGCAGACATATGATCTATGCAACACATAGCTCCATGCATGACAACATATATACATACATAAGAAACACAGTTTCATCCATACATCTTACACTACTATCACAATGTTCATCCAACACATTGTACCATGCATCCATATAACAAGTTCCACATTACTCTTCGATAAAAACAAAAAGAAGAACAGAGAAACAAGCACTCCATCCATGCGCTTCCATATAGTGAATTAAATCTACAAAATGGGAAACAAGAAAGTTAGAAGAAGAAGAGGAAGAAAACTAGAAGAAGAAGAAGAATCCTTCTTCTTCTTCTTCTTCTTCTTCTTCTTCTTCTTCTTCTTCTTCTTCTTCTTCTTCTTCTTCTTCTTCTTTTCTTCCTATTCCTTCTTTTCTTCTTCTTCCTTGATTTTCTTCATCTTATTATGTCATTTGTGGACTAAATAAGCTAAATTATGTCATAAATGGACTAAATAGGCTAAATAAGAAGAAAAATGTCATTTTTAGCTAACGTAGCAAATTATGCCATTTTTGACCTAACTAAGCTTATTGTGTCATTTTATAGGACAACAAGCTAAGTATATGACATTTATGAGGTTAGCAAGGTTATGATGCCATTTACGAATAAAAACAAGTAAGAGGAGGAAAAGAAGAAGAAGAAGAAGAAGAACTTCTTCTTCTTCTTCTTCTTCTTCTTTTCTTCCTATTCCTTCTTTCCTTCCTCTTCCTTGATTTTCTTCATATTATTATGTCATTTGTGGACTAAATAGGCTAAATTATGTCATAAATGGACTAAATAGGCTAAATAAGAAGAAAAATGCCATTTTTGAGCTAACGTAGCAAATTATGCCATTTTTGACCTAAGCTTATTGTGTCATTTTAGAGGACAACAAGCTAAGTATATGACATTTATGAGGTCAGCAAGGTTATGATGCCATTTACGAATAAAAACAAGTAAGAGGAGGAAAAGAAGAAGAAGAAGAAGAAGAACTATTCCTTCTTTCCTTCCTCTTCCTTGATTTTCTTCATCTTATTATGTCATTTGTGGACTAAATAGGCTAAATTATGTCATAAATGGACTAAATAGGGTAAATAAGAAGAAAAATGCCATTTTTAAGCTAACGTAGCAAATTATGCCATTTTTGACCTAACTAAGCTTATTGTGTCATTTTAGAGGACAACAAGCTAAGTATATGACATTTATGAGGTTAGCAAGGTTATGATGCCATTTACGAATAAAAACAAGTAAGAGGAGGAAAAGAAGAAGAAGAAGAACTTCTTCTTCTTCTTCTTCTTCTTCTTCTTCTTCTTCTTCTTTTCTTCTTCTTCTTTTCTTCCTCTTCCTTGATTTTCTTCATCTTACTATGTCATTTGTGGACTAAATAGGCTAAGTTATGTCATAAATGGACTAAATAGGCTAAATAAGAAGAAAAATGCCATTTTTGAGTTAATGTAGCAAATTATGCCATTTTTTACCTAACTAAGCTTATTGTGTCATTTTAGAGGACAACAAGCTAAGTATATGACATTTATGAGGTTAGCAAGGTTATGATGCCATTTACGAATAAAAACAAGTAAGAGTAGGAAAAGAAGAAGAAGAAGAAGAACTTCTTCTTCTTATTCTTTTTTCTTCCTATTCCTTCTTTCCTTCCTCTTCCTTGATTTTCTTCATCTTATTATGTCATTTGTGGACTAAATAGGCTAAATTATGTCATAAATGGACTAAATAGGCTAAATAAGAAGAAAAATGCCATTTTTGAGCTAACGTAGCAAATTATGCCATTTTTGACCTAACTAAGTTTATTGTGTCATTTTAGAGGACAACAAGCTAAGTATATGACATTTATGTGGTTAGCAAGGTTATGATGCCATTTATGAATAAAAACAAGTAAGAGGAGGAAAAGAAGAAGAAGAAGAAGAAGAAGAAGAACTTCTTCTTCTTCTTCTTCTTTTCTTCCTATTCCTTCTTTCCTTCCTCTTCCTTGATTTTCTTCATCTTATTATGTCATTTGTGGACTAAATAGGCTAAATTATGTCATAAATGGACTAAACAGGCTAAATAAGAAGAAAAATACCGTTATCACGGAGGTGTAGGAATGGTCGGGGCTACGCTAGTGGCAGACGGAGGTGAAGGACCGGTCGGGGTTCCGACATTGGCATACGCGGAAGGATTGGTCGATGCTTGTCGGGAGCCAAGCTGAACCAAAGATCATTTCCAATAATGTCTCGTTAGCATGATGCAAACTGAAATGTGAATAGTAGTAACTAAGGACCATTCAAATCAAACTCACCGTGCCCGCCGGAGCAATCTGGGGCATCGACGGAGGGGCCAGGCCGTTTTTCCCGCACATGCTATGCACATTTGGTTCTCACGAGTCAATCACATTAGTTAGTAATGCGAACATTACGTGCATGATTGGGCTAATATGCACAAGAAACGTCCCACGATGAGCTCGTATAGGGCCCGGTGAGATGCATCGTTCCGGTTCCTCTTCTCCTCCAATAGCTTAGTCATCTTCTCCTCCCTCTCCCTCTCCCTCTCCGCCGCCTCCCTTTTTGCCTCCTCCAAAAGCGCCTGGGTCTCTCTTTCTCAACCGTTGCCTGCAACACATCACTCCTTGTTAGCATTGTAATCATCGACAGACACAATGTAATGGAGGAAAGGTCAGAGAGTCCATATAACTAACCGCCACGGCGAGCTCCACGTGCCGTGCACGAGGCGTTATCTCAGGATCAGAGCTACTCAGGCGCTTCTTGATCTGCGGGATAGTCTTAGGACAACGTATCAGTCCATGACCAATGGATTGAGAGCCATGGGACCTCCCGCCACTAGATATCATCACCAGCTATGTATCAAAAGGATCCTGGCTCGGGTTAAAGTCCTCCCCTTTCCTCGTCTTTCCCTCGTCTCTGTACTTCACAAGCTTGTGGTGGGAGGAGATGTTGGTGAAGTTCTCTAGATGATCTAGGTCAGACTCCATGAATGCCTTGGCCTTCTTGTACGGGGCCATATGGGCCATGCCATAGAGGTCGAACAGAGTAGGCACAGGCTTCTTGTGGTACTGCGACTAAGAGAGAGGAACAAAATATTAGTTAATTAGGGCTCAAGCTAGCATTAAGAATGATATTACTATGTAAATAGGCCATTTTGGAGCTAAGAAAGGTTATTATGTCATTTTCAACGAAAATAAGCTAAGTTTAGGTCATTTTGGAGCTAAGAAAGACTATTATGCCATTTTTGACCAAAGTATGCTAATTATGTCATTATTGAGCTATCCAAGGTAGTTATGCTAATTTTTAGCTAACTATAACATATTTAGGCATTCTATAGAGCTATCTAAGGTTATTATGTCATTTTCGAGGAAAAATAAGCTAAGTTTAGGTCATTTTGGAGCTAAGAAAGATTATTATGCCATTTTTGACCAAAGTATGCTAATTATGTCATTATTGAGCTATCCAAGGTAGTTATGCTAATTTTTAGCTAACTATAACATATTTAGGCATTCTCTAGAGCTATCTAAGGTTATTATGTCATTTTAGAGCTAATTATGTCATGAATGAACTATCTAAGATTAGTTTATAGAGCTATCTAAAGGTTATTATGTCATTTTAGAGCTAAATATGTCATAAATGAACTATCTAAGGTAGTTATGCCTTTTTTTAACTAAGTAAGGATATTAAGTCATTTTGGAAAGGATAAATGCTACCGTGAAGAATTAAATTGCATGAATCATGTAGCAAACCACATAACCAGTTATCCCCGTACTCAAACAGGTTGGAGCTCCCTTAATGGTGTGGCACACCTTCCATTTGGTTGCGCTTATCCTTGGCCCTTTGGTGTTCGAGCCTCCATTGGGGAGAGCACCACGCATCCACCAACGCCTCCCAACAGTCCATCTTATAGACACACCATCTCGGGGGCACCTAAGTGAGTCAAGAGAAATTTCAGCTCTACGAATCAAATCAAGAAAACTAAGCTCAAGGCCTTAAGAATAGGTATAATTACTGCCAAGTACTTCTCCCTACTTAGAAACTTGCTGCGACACTTCTTCTTGGCCCTCCTAATACCCTACGAGGCGTAGTAGTCTCGAACGGCCTGCACCCAAGCCTTGTGCCACAAGTTCTGATGTAGGCGCTTGCACTCGGCTTCGACAACCATAGCTTCTGCCTCCTGTTCTCCCTCTGAAACCCTATAGAAGGTCTGCAATCAAAGAAGACAACAATGATTAGTACAATCACTAGCTAGTTAGTGTTCATTTTTAATTATGTAAAGGAGAAATTACCCAAAACCGACGGAACACAATGTCGGCCACCGTCTCGCACCCGACACCGGCGACCATCTCCCCTGGAGGGGTCGGGGCAATAGAGTACAACTCCCAGCTCAGTGCTAGCTGTGGAACCTGACCCTCACCGGGCATCGTGACCCACCTAGGGAAGTGATGCCGGCAAAGCGTGCCAAGGACCTGGTTGGGCCTGCGGACACCACGGTCACGGGGGTATACCTAGCCCCTGCAGTATGACAAGGCCAACGCATTAGATATTAATTTGAAGGAACATGAAGGCAAAAGGTTAAAAAATAGTAAATGCACTTACTTCAACCCTTTAGGCGCAATCAACCACCTCTGCTCGGGGGTCGTCGGCACGGGTGGGAGCTTTGTACAACCACACTTGTAGACCTTCTTGCCCTTCTCAACCAGCTCGTCGTTGTTGTAGCTATCATCTGAAAATGTGTCCTCGCTACCATCCTCTGGGCCACTAGCCTCCGGAGTCTCGTGGGAAGAAGACGGCAGGACCGGGGTCTCGTGGGAAGAAGATGGCGGGACCGGAGTCTCGTGGGAAGAAGACAGCGGGACCGGAGTCTTCTGGGATGAAGACCCTGTGACCAAAGTATTCTGGGACGAAGACCCCATGATCGGAATCTTCTGGGACGAAGACTCTAGGACCGGACTCACGTGGGGCGAAGGATCAGTGACCCGAGTCTGGTGGGGCGAAGGATCAGTGACCGGAGGCTCATGGACCGGAGTCCGAGACAGGTCCACATCAGACGGAGCAGTCATGTGGTCGGGTGAATCAGCTGAGGGTGGCGGCGAGGAAGGCGTGGCAGCCTTCCTACCTCTCCCGATGCCACGTCCATCTCTACCAGCCTTCTTCGTCCTCCCCCGACCTCTCCCAGCCGAAGTAGAAGCGCCCGCCGTAGTTGTCTGCATACTATCTAGCAGCGCTCTCGGGAGGGGCTGGGGTGCAATAATGGAACCACCCCTCACAGTAGCGCTCGCATGAGGCTCGGGGCGCTCTGGACCCTTGCCCACCATCCTGTCAACACCTGCAATGACAAAAAGTAAACGAAATTAGTACAACATAAAAAAATTGGATACCTGACATGAACATAATAATATGTATATAATTGAGGCGTATCATCATCATGAACATAATAAAAATACACCCGATCAACACAAATATATATGATGTTTTTGTATCATCATCATGTCCGCGGTCGATCGGGGTGTCAGGGTGTCGGGGTCGGGGTGTGTTGTCAGGGTGTCAGGGTGTGGTGTTAGGGTGTCGGGGGTCGGGGTCGGGGTGGGGGTCGGGGTGTCGATTGTCAGGGTCTCAGGGTGTCGGGGTGTCGGGGTCCGGGTGTCGGTGGTCGGGGTGTCAGATGTGGGGGTGTTGATGGTCGGTGGTCGGGGTCGGGATGTGGTGTCCGGGTGTCGGGGTGTCGGGGTCGGGGTGTCGTGTCGGGGTGTCGTGTCGGGGTGTCGTGTCAAGGTGTCGGGGGTCGGGGGTAAGGGTGGGTGTGGTGTCAGGGTGTCGGTGGTCAGGGTGTCAGGTGTCGGGGTGTTGGTGGTCAAGGTGTGGTGTCAGGGTGTCGGGGTGTCAGGGTCAGGGTGTTGTGCCGGGGTGTCATGTCGGGGTCGGGGTGTCAGGGTGTCGGGTCGGGGTCGGGGTCGGGGTGTGGGTCGGGGTGTGGTGTCAGGGTGTCGGTTGGTCGGGGTCGGGGTGTGGTGTCAGGGTGTCGGGGTCGGGGGTCGGGGTGTCGTGCTGGGGTGTCGGGGTGATCGGGGTCGGGGGTCAGGGGTCGGGGTTTCCTTTTCTTCTTCTCTTCTTCTTCTTCTCCTCCTCTCCTCTTTCTTCTTCTTCTCCTCCTCCTCTCATCTTTCTTCTTCTTCTTCTTCTTCTTCTTCTTCTTCTTCTTCTTCTTCTTCTTCTTCTTCTTCTTCTTCTTCTTCTTCTTCTTCTTCTTTCTTCTCCTCCTACTCCTCCTCCTCCTCCTCTTCTTCTTCTTCTTCTTCTTCTTCTTCTTCTTCTTCTTCTTCTTCTTCTTCTTCTTCTTCTTCTTCTTCTTCTTCTTCTTCTTCTTCTTCTTCTTCTTCTTCTTCTTCTTCTTCTTCTTCTCCTCCTCCTCCTTTTTCCTCTTCTTCTTCTTTTCTTCTTTCTTCTTCTCCCTCCTCCTGTTCCTCCCTCCTCCTCCTCCTTCTACTTCTTCTTCTAAACTAAAACTAAAACTGATCTAAAATAAACTAAAATAAAATAAATTAAAACTAAAACTAATCTAAAATAAAACTAAACTGAAACTAAAACTATAACTAAAACAGAAACTAAACTAAAAGAAACAAAGTAAAAAAAAGGGAGGAGCTCACCTGCAAGAGGAGGCGGCGACCCAGTGGAGGGGGAGGCCGGACGGCCGTGGCGGCCGCTGGAGGAGGCAGCGACCCGGTTGAGGGGAAGGCTGGACGGTCGCGGCGGGATGGGGCGGGGACGGCGACGGGGCGAGGACAGTCGCGGCGCGGCTGGCCGACGTGGAAGAAGCGGCGGGGTCGCGGTGGAGGTCGGGGAGGGGTGCGGGTCAGTGATACGTCTCCAACTTATCTATAATTTTTTATTGTTCCATGCTATTATATTACCTGTTTTGGATGTTTATGGGCTTTACTTTACACTTTTATATCATTTTTGGGACTAACCTACTAACCGAGGGGGCAACCCGTATTGTTGTTTTTTTTCCTATTTCAGTGTTTCGAAGAAAAGGAATATCAAACGGAGTCCAAACGGAATAAAACCTTCGCGGGCGTGATTTTTGGAACAAATGTGATCCACATGACTTGGAGTGCAAGTCAAGAAGCAATCGAGGAAGCCACGAGGGTGGAGGGCGCAGCCCCCTTACTAGGCGTGCCCCCCTATCTCGTGGGCCCCTCGGGCGTCCACCGACGTACTTCTTCCTCCTATATATACACATGTACCCCGAAACCATCAAAGGAGCCACCGAAAAATTATTTCCGCCACCGTAACCTTCTGTATCCGCGAGATCCCATCTTGGAGCCGTCGCCGGCACTCTGCCGGAGGGGGAATCCACCACGGAGGAGCTCTACATCAACTCCAAGTCCTCTCCGATGAGTTGTGAGTAGTTTACCACAGACCATCGGGTCCATAGTTATTAGCTAGATGGCTTCTTCTCTCTCTTTGAATCTCAATACCATGTTCTCCTTCCTCTTCTTGGAGATCTATTCGATGTAACTATTTTTGCAGTGTGTTTGTCGAGATCCGATGAATTGTGGGTTTATGATCAAGTTTATCTATGAGAAATATTTGAATCTCCTCTGAATTCTTTTATGTATGATTGAGTTATTTTGCAAGTCTCTTCGAATTATCGGTTTGGTTTGGCCTACTAGATTGATCTTTCTTGCCATGGGAGAAGTGCTTCGCTTTGGGTTCAATCTTGCGGTGTCCTTTCCCAGTGACAACAGGGGAAGCAAGGCACATATTGTATTGTTGCCATCGAGGATAAAAAGATGGGGTTTATATCATATTGCATGAGTTTATCCCTCTACATCATGTCATCTTTCTTAAAGCGTTACTCTGTTCTTATGAACTTAATACTCTAGATGCATGCTGGATAGCGGTCGATGTGTGGAGTAATAGTAGTAGATGCAGGCAGGAATCAGTCTACTTGTCACGGACGTGATGCCTATATACATGATCATGCCTAGATAATCTCATAATTATTCGCTTTTCTATCAATTGCTCAACAGTAATTTGTTCACCCACCGTAATACTTATGCTATCTTGAGAGAAGCCTCTAGTGAAACCTATGCCCCCTGGGTCTATCTTTTATCATATAAGCTTTCGATCTACTTTTGTTTGCATCTTTACTTTTCCAATCTATATCATAAAATACCAAAAATATATTTATCTTATCATATTATCTCTATCAGATCTTACTTTCGCAAGTGGCCGTGAAGGGATTGACAACCCCTTTGTCGCGTTGGTTGCGAGTTCTTTGTTTGTTTGTGTTGGTGCGTGGGACTTGTGAGGAGCCTCCTACTCGATTGATACCTTGGTTCTCAAAAACTGAGGGAAATACTTACGCTACCGTGCTGCATCACCCGTTCCTCTTCAAGGAAAACCAATGCAAGATCAAGACGTAGCAAGAAGGATTTCTGGCGCCGTTGTCGGGGAGGTCTTCGCTCAAGTCAAGACATACCAAGTACCCATCACAAACTCATCTCCCTCGCATTTACATTATTTGCCATTTGCCTCTCATTTTCCTTTCCCCCACTTCACCCTTGCCATTTTATTCGCCCTCTCATTCCCAATCTCCTCTCTTTTTTGCTTGCCCTCTTCTTCCTCTCTCTTTCGCTTGCCTTTTTATGTTTGATTGTGTGTTGTATTACTTGTCGCCATGGCGCAAGATAATACCAAATTGTGTGATTTCTCCAATACCAATAATAATGATTTCCTTAGTACTCCGATTGCTCCTCTTAATGATGTTGAGTCTTGTGAAATCAATGCTGCTTTGCTGAATCTTGTTATGAAAGATCAATTCTCCGGCCTTCCTAGTGAAGATGCTACTACCCATCTAAACAACTTTGTTGATTTGTGTGAGATGTAAAAGAAAAAAGATACGGATAATGATATTGTTAAATTCAAGTTATTTCCGTTTTCACTTAGAGATCGTGCTAAAGTTTGGTTTTCGTCTTTGCCTAAAAATAGTATTGATTCTTCGAACAAGTGCAAAGATGCTTTTATCTCTAAGTATTTTCCTCCTGCTAAGATCATCTCCCTTAGGAAAGATATTATGAATTTTAAACAACTTGATCATGAGCATGTTGCCCAATCTTGAGAAAGAATGAAATTGATGATTCGCAATTGCCCTACTCATGGTTTGAATTTATGGATGATCATACAAAACTTTTATGCCAGATTGAATTTTGCTTCTAGAAATCTTTTAGATTCGGCCGCCGGAGGCACGTTTATGGAAATCACCTTAGGATAAGCTACAAAACTCCTTGATAATATCATGGCTAATTATTCTCAATGGCACACCAAACGATCTACTAATAAAAAAGTGCATGCTATAGAAGAAATTAATGTTTTGAGTGGAAAGATGGATGAACTTATGAGATTGTTTGCTACTAAGAGTGCTTCTATTGATCCCAATGATATGCCTTTATCTACCTTGATTGAGAATAATAATGAATCTATGGATCTAAACTTTGTTGGTAGGAATAATTTTGGCAACAATGCTTATAGAGGAAACTTTAATCATAGACCGTTCCCTAGTAATTCCTCTAATGATTATGGAAATTCCTACAATAATTCTTATGGTAATTTTAATAAGATGCCCTCTGATTTTGAAAATAGTGTTAAAGAATTTATGATCTCTCAAAAGAATTTTAATGCTTTGCTTGAAGAAAAATTGCTTAAAGTTGATGATTTGGCTAGGAATGTTGATAGACTTTCGGTTGATGTTGGTTCTTTGAAACTTATATCTACTCCTCCTAAGCATGATATCAATGAGTCTCTCAAGGCTATGAGAAGTTCCATTGATGAATGCAAAGAAAGAACCGCTAGATTGCGTGCTAAGAAAGATTGCTTTGTTAAAGCGTGTTCTTCTAGCTTCCATGAAAATAATGATGAAGATCTTAAAGTTATTGATGTGTCCCCTATTATATCTTTGTTTTGCAATATGAATCTTGATAATGATGGGACTGGAGATGAGTGAACTTTAGTTAAAAGGCATCCCGATAATTACATAGACAATATTCAGAACAAACTCTTAACACAGGTATATCTCAGCAGAGTAACTATTTACTTCTAAACTGAACACAGGAATAGGAAAAACACTCGACGCTGCTCACAGCAAGGGCGTCCCACTCAAAAATATCAAATGCATGTCTTCTGGCTAACATCAATGAGCAAATTTTGACAAGGTTTTCCAATTCCAATATATTAAACTAACGTCTTCTTGCTAACATCAATGAGCAAATTTTGACAAGGTTTTCCAATTCCAATATATTAAACTAACATCTTCTTGCTAACATCAATGATTAAACTTTGACAAGCTTTTCCCATTCAAAATATGTAATGCCTATGATCGTGTCCTGTCTTAGCTTCTTGTACTTGTTTGGGCACTTTTTGCCCAAGGCACTCCACGTGTTGTTAAATTGCCAATGGTCTCTGCAGACTAGTCATGTCACCAGTGTCTAATAATACTTCGTAAAGCTTCTCGGTTATTCCTTCTGTAATGTACCACATCCAGTGACTGCTTCTTTCTGCAAAGTGGAATGACCAACTGGATCCAGTAACGCAGCAGTTTGCCTTGGACACATTGGCTCCTTTTGTGCAGTTCAACTAAAATCAAAGTCGGAATAAAACCGAGCTTTAATTTTGATATCCATGTAAGCAACAATAGGTATAAGGGAAACAATTAGTGAGAAATAATGGTTGATGACTTGTCTTAATGGGAAACAAAGCAGGAGAGGAGCAATTCTCCATCAGTGTGATTCATTCATATTGATTCTTGTTTTAACAGAGGCAAAAAAGGAAACAATTACTTGCCGATAAAGGAGGATGAAACAAACAGTGACAAAAAGAAGCATCTAACTTATCTTGGATGGAAAACAAAGTAGGATAGTAGCATTTCTAAAACGGTAGCATTGATTCATATTAACATAGACACTCTCTTGAAACAACATTCGTTAAAAAATGTAATTTACTTTTAACAATGGCATTGCTTCAATTTTCCGGCGGCATTCTAGCAAAATAGTTGTATGGGACATGCTAGCACCATGTGCGTCCACACGTATAAATGGGTGATGCAGAGTATGTAGCCAAGAAGCATATCTGTGTTGGTCCCATATTTGTTCTCTTTGAACTTTCTTCCTATGTGAGGGCAGCAAATCTAGTCCTGCACAAACTACCTGACCCCCCCCCCCCCGTTTCTTTCCCTTTTCAACAAAGAGATCGGTTCCTTACAGATGTGTGTACTGGGTTACACCCTTTTCCCTTTTTGACCAACAAAGCGGCTGGATAGCCAGTCTATACTACTTTTCCTCCCTCCTTTCCTCATTGAACCACATCCTAGATTCATGCTCC
The DNA here is from genome assembly GCF_018294505.1 of Triticum aestivum. Classification (NCBI taxonomy): domain Eukaryota; kingdom Viridiplantae; phylum Streptophyta; class Magnoliopsida; order Poales; family Poaceae; genus Triticum; species Triticum aestivum. The sequence goes on from NC_057810.1 coordinate 588,364,063, forward strand.
ACCTCACCGCACTTTTCTTTCCTCTTTGAACTAAGACCTAGATTCGAATACAGATCAAAAAAGATCCACATGCAGCTAGAGCAACGACGGTTTCAAAGAAACTTATACCTTAGGGTCGTCGGGATGTGGCAAGGCGTGCGGCGGGAGGCCGGATCTACCCACACTACGTACGGCAGCGAGGAAGAAGGGGTCGGTGGCCCTCCCGCACATGCGCTGGGTGAAAGAGAACAGCGTAGCCGGCAGTGGATTGCCTCCCTCGCCGAAGGCGATAGAGTTAACGCTGCACCTCCTCCCCTTCCCGGTGCGACGGGATACGGACGCATCCTTCACCAGCTGTGAGGGGGAGAGAGACAAGAGGCCAACGCACTCTTGTTTAGATCTGGTGAAGAGAGGGTGAGAGACTGTGAATATAGCAAACCCTAGCAAATGAACGCTGAGCCTCCAGCATGTAACATATATGTATTGCGGCGAGCGTGTGGAGAATGCAAACCCTAGATAACAAGCGCTGAGGCTCCCGCTTATATATATACTAATGTAGTACGGACTGAGCTCCGGTGCCTTCACTCCATCTGCTTTTGGCTGTATGATAGGTGAGCCAGCCACATTTTGGGCCCACCTGTCATAAACCACAAGGCAGGTGCACTAAGTCAATGAAGTTCCATCCATATAGTACTCTCGTGTGTATACGACTAATATATAGTGGAGTGGTTTTCTTATTCTCTCCATAACAATCGTTTTAAATTGTGTAAGTACGAAATGAAACTCTTTATTTAATGTACAGAGGGAGTACTACTTCCGATGAACTAACGATCCATGCCCACGCGTCTTGGTCGCACTTCCTGTCCTTCACGTGTGGTACACTACCCTCCCTTAAGTGAACAACCACACATGCGCCAAATTATCGGTAACGTGTGAGAGTGTGTACAAATAAAGAATTTTAATTTCAATTATTGGAAAGGTTTGAGAGTATTACAAAGTTTGACTTCAGTCAAATCTAATATGCGGAGTAAATAAAAATGGAGGGCTACTACGTCCATCCGGGTTTTAGTCCACACCATTTTTTAAATCAAAGTTAATAGCTGGACAAATAAAATTACAGGGGAGCTGGAGACAAAGTTGTGAGAAGGCTTAGAAATCAATACAAAACTTATGCTCTTAGTACCAACGTCGATCCTTCTTCGAGGAAACATTTGGTTCATAGCCAATTGTGTGATAAAATTGCACCAACGTGAAAGACGACCGCGTCTCCAACGCAACCAAGGTGAACTGACGAAGGATGTCATCTTTGTGTGTAACAAGCAAAGAGCACTGATGGAAGACATCTTGTTTTTCATTGAAAATCGATCAGCTTCACCAGCCGACGCAACCATGAGGCGCGACCATGAGCATCGATAGTTTGTGGCCTATTTTTTTGTCCTAGTTTTTTTTGTTTCTTGTTGCTACATTATATACTTGTGGGAGCTTAGATGTGATATCCTTAAATAACATCTAGATGTGAATTGGACAAACTGATTTTCTAACATACCAAGAAAGAAAACTCGATCAAAAACACGCCCTCGCTTCCAGGTCGCGAGAGTCGTCGCGCACACACACATAGACATAGACATGCATATCCGTGTTTACGTAAAATTCCGTTTCCATCTCCATCTCCAATCATATTTGTCCAACTGGCACATTATTCACGTTGTTAATTATATAAGCGGCAATATTAACATATAACATCTCTTGTTTGCGCACGTCCAGACCACTGCCACGGCCGGTCCTGACCAATCCGAACCCTCTTCATCACCCGCGCGTGCTTCCCGCTCGAAACGGTCAGTGCCGCATTCATGCCCGGCCAGAGCGGACGCGACCTCTCACTGGCGCCGGCATTGAAGCGGCGCGCCGGCCGAGAGAGCGTCGCCCGTGCCGCTTCCGGGTGCACGCGGCTGCTCCGCGTTCAAAGGTCTCAATAACCGGCTACAACATGCATGTAAAAAGTTTATGGGAGTCCGTGCTACAGCTAGCTGTCCTCCCCCAACTCGTCAATCTCTTCCAGTAGTGCTAGTAGTACTCCATGGTGCAATCCATCGACAAGCAGGCGGGAAAGTTATCGTATACTTGGTTTGCGGTGAGTGGCATGCCGAGCGACCGTGTGGGGTCGAGCCGTGGAGGAGGGTGAGACACGAACACGACAGACGTGATTTACTGTGTGATTTGACTACTCCTTAGTGGCCCCTACACGTACTCCCCCTACGTGTATGCAATAGTCACACGTACACATGGACGCAAAAACGCGCGCGACGCCTTAATGCATGCATGTCCGAGCACACGACGGAACACACACGGTCAAGCTAAGTGCTCAACCTACACGTGCATGCACACACATACTCAGTCAGGGTGAGCTAGTGACCATATAAACACCGGAAAATATATATATTGAGCACAATGAGCATATTATGAAGTCCACTGACCGTATTTTTACAAATATACAGTGACAGACAGTGTATTTATCTCGTTTGAAATTAATCCATATTAACCGGAGAGGAGGCAGTATGGACTAGCATTACTTGTGTGCGGTGGCTCGCAGGACAAGGAGAAACTTTTGACTAATGCAAGCTCTCCCTCGCTCAGGCGGTGGACGTGCAATAGTTAATTCGGTGTCAGATTGCCAGAAGCATATACTACTAGTGCTACTATTGTTCGACTTCCCGAATAGGCGAATATCCAAGCGCAAAGTTTACTAATATAGTCTATAAAGGTACGTACTATACTAGTACTAGGAACCGGATGGAGGAGCATCTGCACTCTTATTATAATTTTAAAATGTGATAAAGCAATCTTCAACACATTTGGTTATCTTCGAGGGTTCTCACATGTGATAATGGAAGTTGATTGCATGGAACACTCGCCACAATTCTCGCTTAATTCTGGCTCATATCCTGTTACAAATAGTAGCGCTCGGTAATATTTCCTCTTTTTTTGTTATTCAGCATGTAAACAGGTCAGCAAACCTTGCGGCGCATCTTCGTGCGAACCATGCTTGCTGCACTTTGAATGTGGCCAAGAGCTGGCTTGATGAAATACCTCGCTTCCTACTTCTTTTTTTGCGGGGTACCTCGCTTCCTAGTGACCAGTGTCTTGGCTGATCGTCCTAAGAATGCTTATATATGAATAAAGCTCTCTCATTTACCCGCAAAAAGGATTGAGCCATATTAACCGGAAAGGAGGGAGTATGGACTAGCATTACTTTTTGGTGTGTCCCGTCAACTCGCAGAACGAGGAGAAGCTTGCAGGACAAGGTGAAGCTCGCTTACGCCTTTTGACTAATGCAACCTACCCTCGGTGGACATGCATCAGTCCATTTGGTGTCAGATTGTCAGAGGCATACACTATAGTACTACCTCCGTCCGGGTTTATTGGTCCCTATTGTATTTCGTGCCAAATTTTGACCATAGATTAAACTAACAAAATGTTCACGCATGTCATCAAACATTATATTTTTGAAAACTATGTTCAAATACGAATCCAATGAGATAATTTTTCTTGACATGCATTAACATTTTGTTAGTTAACTCTTTAGTCAAAATTTGGCACAAACTACAAAGGGGACCTACCCTCGGTGGACATGCATCAGTCCATTCGGTGTCAGATTGTCTACCCAACATGCGGAGTACCATCATTGTTCGACTTCACGAAGAGGCGAAGAGCCAAGCGCAGTAGTACGAGTAGTAATACTACTAGAACCGCATGGTGGAGCGTTTGTACTCTTATTTCTTTTTATCTTTGATAAAGTACACGTTTATTCCGGAGAAGGGTAGAAAACGGCAGCCCAACATCAACATGGAATGAATGATATCGATTAACCAACCATGCTCGAATATATCTTGGCCTCCATGCGAACCCGTCTGTGTGTTCTCGCTCCTCGTCTCTCTCAAGGAACGGCGGGTTGGCTCTTTGTCGTCAATTGAGATCGGTTTGCTCACACTCCTGTCCCACATGTCAGTGATATGCCAAGAGGAGGTGCGTTGACCGACTGGCCATACGTGTACTTGGTTTTGAACCTTCATACTACTCCTCCCTCCGTCACAGTTTACAGGGCGCGCTTCATTATGATGCATTTCTCTCAATGCATTTCCACCACCAGAGAGACTTTAGACGCGTTTGGTTTAATGCTCAATTAATTAGGGCGTGGTAACCGCAATCAAGTCCACAATTTTCTCTCCATGTAACTACGGAATGGAGTAAGTGCATGCATGTGTGTACGCATTATTCCCTCTACTAGTAATAGACGCCGTGCTATAACTACCAATGCTATTTTTCAGGCTGATCGCTAGTCGCCTTGGTCCCACAGATCTTTTTTCTTTTTTCTGAAGCGTGCTGTATAAACAGTGACGGATGGAGTAGTATGAACGGATTCAAAGAAGAGCGTATTTATGGTTGCTTCTTCAGAGCAACTTACAGTGGGAAAGGTGGGGCTTACGATTTGACTTCTCATTACTCACTATTAATGCGGCGCAATGACCAGGCTGAGTCTCCCATGCGGTTGTGCACTACCCCCTTGGTTCTTAAATATACTCCGGAGTATATTTGTATTTCTAGAGATTTCAACGAGTGACTACTCAAATATTTGTCTTTTTAGAGATTTCAAATGGACTGGCACATACGGATGTATATACATATTTTAGAGTGTAGATTCTCTCATTTTGCTCCGTATGTAGTCACTTGTTGAAATCTCTAGAAAGACGAATAGAATATTTAGGAATGGAGGGAGTACACATACGAAGCAAAATGAGTGAATCTACACTCTAAAATATGCCCGTTTGAAATTTGTAAAAAGACAAATATTTAGGAACGAAGGAGTATAATTTTATGCATGGCACATGGACCCGGATGATGAAGAGGCTTCTGGCAATGCTATCAAGCTTCCATCATTTGTTTACATAATTGACATACTATACAAATAATTTTCCAGCGAGACTTGAAATTGTACAATGGTGTGAGCTTTCAGCTTCTGTTTCGCGTGTCTTGCCATCGATGCTCTTTCGGAAACAATAAAAAACTAACTTCCTTGCTAATGCATGTCAATTATTAGCATATCAGAGCTAATAATTACATCACAACTGAAGACAGAGTTGTGAGAAGGTGTTAAATTAAAATTGATCCATGCTTTCATTGGCAGCAACGTCCCCCCAGCTCTGTCTAAATCAACAAGGCATGTTGGGAAAAAAAAGTAGCTGTCTGGAGCATGCAACATTCCGATCATTTTGTGCAGTTCCACTAAAATAGAGCTGAGCGTCCCTGTTCCAAAGATATTAAGTGTGATTACGATAATAGAGGACTGCTGATGAAACAATAAACACATAAATAGAAGCCGGTCACCTTTGCAGTCTCTTTTAAGACTAACTAGTTGGAGAAGATTAGGCTCGGAGTTGGACGAGGAGGATAGAGCAAAACCAATCTCCCTTTGTGAAGTCGCACTGAAATGTAGAGACGTTGCCCATGTGACATTTTAGTACAACTGCACAAAACACTCTTAAGAAAAAAGTGATTTGTGCAGTTCACCAAAAGGTCGCAATAGCAACGAGGTGAAATGGATAGCCCTGTTTGCAAAAAAGAGGTAGAAAGTAAACAATTACTGGCCAATAACAGTTGATGACACATGCGACGACAAAAAAGAAGCATATTCCTTGCCCTAAGGGAAGATAACAACACGGTTGTGTTTGTCTAAAACGGTGTGAGGACGAGAATGCAATATGGAAAGTACACTGGACGAGCTACGTTTTGGGCAAAGAACTATGGAAGATCCACATGCAGCAACGTGGGAAGACGGGCAGTGGAGCAAGGCCGGAGGGGATACCTGGAAGTCGTCGGGATGTAACTAGGTGAGCGGCGGCGGGCGGAATCTGCGAGCAGGTGGCGTAGGCCCTGCCGCGCTGGAGCTTGGTCAGAGAGAATGGCGTGTACCGCAGATCGGGACGTGCTGCCTCGGTGCCGTCGAACGGAGAAACGATGCACTTCCTCCCTTTCCCCCGGTGGACGAGATGCGGCCAGATCAGTGACCAACGGTGAGAGAGAGAGAGGCCACCCCACTCCCTTTCTCCCGACGGACGGGATGCAGCCGGATCAGTGACCAACGGTGAGAGAGAGAGAGGCCACTGCAGCCTTGTGTGAGATACTCTGAAGAGCGACAAACCAGGCACGCAAGGCTCCATTGTATATAGTGAGCGGACTACCTTTTTCTCCATAAAAATCGTTTTATATTCTATGTACGTGCCATTGAGCGCTATAACTTTATTTAAAAATAACGCGGCAACGCGGCAAGTCGAACTTTGTTTCGTGCAGGCGTGGTACATGACCTCCCTAGGTAAACAACTGCTACAGGCGTTCAAATTAGCACGTGGGCTGCCATTTCGTAAAGAAATGAGCTCCACCGTGTACCCGCGCGGGTGTGGCTGGGCACGAAGCGTGAGTACGTGCACGATGCACCTATTCTCTTCTTGTATATGTACACCACCTACGTGGGGTTGTGTGAGAGAGATACATACCTAGAGAGATATAGTGTGTGGGTTCTTGAGAGTTTTTTGGGGGGGGTCAATCAAAAAATGTAACATATGCAATGTGTTTGAAATAGAGTCCTAGATATAACATATATATAGAGGGGGCGATCCACGAGAAGAGAGTGGAGGTATCACCGGCTTGAGGTGTCCATAGAATTGAAAAGAGGGATGATGTGTGTGTGTGTGTGCGCGCGATCGATAAAGAGTGCCATCGAATTTGTGTGTGCCCACGTCAAAGATATAGAGTGGCTGGCCTACTGGAACGTGAGAGGGGACATGTGCAGTTTGTCTCTGTGGCATGGATACCTACCTGCAACGCTCGACTATTGGTGTGTGGTGGGGGAAGAGGGAGGCCCAATTAAGTATAGAGGTACAATGGCTGGTATATGTGTGGAGGAGAGAGGCCTACCTCATGTATTGAGGAGATCGATCTGCCTCATGTATTAAGGGAGATCGATCGGCATCCATGCATATGTGCATGAGAGGAATAAGGTTGGGAGAGAGACAGAGCTAGAGTGTTGGAGGGGGTGGAAGTGGAGTTGCTTCTAACAAATGGTGGGATAGGCTTGCTAGACAAACGGAGGGCACGCCCGCAATATCAATAAGAGAGGAGATGGCTGCTTGTTGTCTGTGCACGTGCGTGTGAGAGACGGGTCAGGAGGCATGCACGAATGATGAGGGGGGACGATGTGGCTGTGGTAAGCAGACATAACTACATAGGAAGATCAATCGCCCTTTGTTAGAGAAAGGAGAGACATAACTTGTGAGGTACATCGATCGATGGGGGGGGTAGTTAAAGTCGATCCAGGTATATGTTGGGAGATCGATCGATATACATGCATGTGTGTGTTAGAAGCAAACGAGGCACGAGGAGAAGGATAGAGATAGAGGGATGCATGTAGGAGGTGGTACGAGAGGCATACTATATCGAGCGGGGAGGAGTGTGCGAGTACGAGAACGATGAAAAGAGTAGTGGGAGTGAGGCATGGACGGTGACAAGAGAAGAGGGGAAGCTTATGTTTGTGCTAGGCACACCTGGCTAGAGAAGCATTTCGATCGATGTGTGCCGTAAAGAAGGAGCTGGGGGGCCTACACACACCGTGGGTGAACGACGTAAAGTGAAAAGACGAATTTGCGCGATGGAGCTAGAGAATGCTGAGGGAGGGTGAGAGGGATGCGGGCGTGTGCATGCACAAGATAAAGTTAGCGCTAGCTACAAAGATAAGAGGGTTGTGTGGGTGTAAAACACGAATAGAGATCATATATACTTCATTATAAAAACAAATTTGGATATTTGAAGAATTTATCATAGTGTTTTAAACCGACGTATGTGTGAATATATATAACGGTGATACACATGGTGTGTTTATGAACATGTTATACTACATTTAATATATTTTATCTCTACTCTTATAGAAAAACGGAGTTGTTGATGATGGTGTGCCTGCCATCCTGCATTATAGGCCGTCCGATTTATATCTGGCGAATAGCAAGGAAACTATGATGGTTGAAGTTGGCAACAATCATGATTGTAGATTCTTATTGAAATAGAGAAACGAATTCAAATTTAGTTCGAATTGCAGCGGTAGTATAGACATTTGGAATGCACCAAAATGTTGGTATGAGTAGGTTACATGCATTATACAGCAAAGCGAAAAAAATTAATCGGACATAACATGGATTCATACTCCCTCCTTCCATCTATATAGGGCGTAATGAGATTTTTAAGACCGTCTTTGACTATTGACAAGATTAATAGTACATGACATGCACAATGTGAAAATTATATCATTGAAAGAACCTTTCACAGACGAAGTTAACGGTGTGCTTTGTGTAAGTTGCATGTCATATATCATTGCTCTAATATTTGGTCAAAGTTAGCATCAAAAAACGCATTAGGCCCTATATAGATGGAAGGAGGGAGTAGCTTTGAATAGCATTTGTATAGTAAAACGGGGCAAGACTCTCTCTTTGTGTGGTGTGAATAGTTCTATTTTTTTTGTTTTCTTTTTGGTTGAGGGAAGTGTGAATTGATTTGGTACGTACAAGTACAATATTACTACACGTTAGGCTTGTCCCTAAAATTCAACCCGCGTCTTGTTATATCCCGAAAATTCAGATATCGTGCTCCCAAAACTGGCGCCTTCACAACCCGCGCCTTGCTATCCCGAAATTACAACGCGCATGAAAACTCCCTCCAGCTGCCAAATCTCAACACGTGAAATCCCCCTTCTAACCCTGAGCCGAAAGGGTCACTAGTTCAAATCGGTGGGGGGTACTTTTGTAACACACCCTACATTTTGGACAAGCGCGTCCCTAAGTCATGCTTCACCCCCTCCCATCGCCCCCTTTTCGCCATTCGAAATCCTAGGCCGCCATAACCTCTCCGCTCCAGCCGCGAAACCCCACCCTCCTCCGTCCGCCATGTCACCGCTGCCCAGCCGGAGCCTCTTCCCCGACGATGTCGTCCACCGCAACAGCTCGACATCCCTCATCCACCTCCCCGGATGAGGATCCATCATCCATCTCGTCGTCCCGCCGGTTCAGCCGCCCCGTCCTCCACCTCCAAGGAGCTGCTCCGACGATCGCCTCGTCTATCACGGTTGCTCCATCCCCACAGCACCACCTTAACCTGCTCCACCGGAACCGCAGCATCCTCACCGACTCCTCGGTCGAAGCCGAGGCCTACTCGGCGCCACCAAAGAGGTTGTACACTCATCGCATCGCACCTTCTCCTTAACTCGACCTCCCGGCACCGACGGTGATCCATCCCGCACCGCCATGGAGCGGCTACCTTGAAGCCGGCGCCGCGGGCGACATCTCCACGGCGGCTCTCCCCCAGTGCGAGGCCCCTTCGGCGGCGGCGTCCATACCAGCCGGATCTGCTATTGCTGCTCCGGCTCTCGCTCGATCGCTCGCTCGCCCAGCTGCTGTTGCTGCTCTCCCCCTCGCCCGTGCTGTTGCTCTGCTCTGATTAAGCCACACTTCAGTCGACTGAATCGACTTTTGGGTTAGTCAATTTTCAAGGGTTGGGGGGGGGGGGGGCTCGCCGGAGTTAAGGAAGAACCACCCGCAGCGGGGACGGGGGCTCGCCGGAGAGGTACCCCACTATCTATCTTAGGGTTCAGGGTGGGGGCGTGGGGCTTAGAGGGCTGGCCGGGGCGGCAAGGCGGTGCTGGGGCCGGCAGTTCGGCCGGTGGTGGCAGGCGGCTCAGGGGTGTGCAGGTTGAAGATGAACTGCATGCCCTCCCTAAACTACATGTCAAGTGTCTCTCTGCTACCATTGCGTTCAGTTTCGACAGTAGCATTCAGATTCCACAGTTAATTTCAGTTTCGATAGTTAAGTTCAGAGTCAACAGTTTTTACCTCATCTGTTGTAGTCAGGTGGTTTTTGGTGATGTTAATTTTACATCCATTTTTCATCATCTATTGGAGATGCTATTAGAATCCCACTTGAGATTGACGATGTTTGTCTTATGCTGCTTCAGCCTTGACGTCTTACGGCTCATTGGAGCTTCTCCAACGACAGAAGGATCCATCACAACAGAGCAGTGCCCTGGACACCGTCTACAGATTCCTCATATCTTCCTCCACACCTCCGACAACCACCTCTGCCTCAACTGCTTCAGTGACCAACCCAATGATGCTGAGGTCGATACGGCTACGGCAAAGAGGTTGTACACTTGTTGCATCACTTATTACTATACATTCGCGTCGATCCATTAGGGCTATTTTGGTTCAACGGAAAAACAGAGCAATAGGGAATTTTCCAATGGCACTCTACTATTCAATTATTCATGCATTTTGTTGAAAGGAATTAAGCAAAACATCCACCTGGACCTACTTTTCAAAATCCTATGCATGAAAACAAGACCAAGTGCATTAGTGCCAGAATAACATTCTAACTGTACACGCTTTCATATGGTTTCTCTTTATTTTGGCCATGTTTCTTTGCATTCCTCTGCTCTTCCAATTTCTGTAAACCAAACACCCAAGTTGATAGAAATCCTGTGTTTACAAATGCTCTGTTTACCATGTGCATTTTCCTATCCTATTCCGGTGTTTTTCCTATCCCTGCGTTTTAAGAATCATGCAAGCCAAATGAGCCCTTACAGAATTACTTCAGTTACAGGTACGTGTCAAAGGGAACTTTGTGTGGTTTGTCCTGCTCCTGCCGCGACGTCGTCCATCTCACCTGAGCTGCTCCATCGACAGAAGCATCCACCAAACCAGACATCATGACTCCTGACCGTCTTTCGCCGCCTCAGATCTCCTTCCCTGCCGCCGGCACGCACCCCAACGGCATCACCATCATCGACTCAGCAGATGAACCTGAGGAGTACACGGGTCCACAAGAGAGGTCGCACTCTTTTGTTTCTGCTTATGTTATGCATTGCTTAAACTTACCTCCTACTTTATCGTCCTGTTCAGCTTTTGGACTCCCAACTCAGGTCCAAATTCATGTTCAAACTTGAGTTCTAAATTAGTTGTGGGGCACATATCAAGGCAGCAATGAATAGTATGTCTGTCTAATATCTGGTTCACCTAGGGTATGCCTATGTTGTTCATCTTGGGTCGGAAACAAATAGTAAAGCAATCATCATCTGTCTTTTTATTAATTTAAAGCAATCATCAGCCTGCTATCATTATTTTTGGATCCATCCACTGGTTGTTCCATCACTCTAAATTTCTGCATGCTCTCCTACATAATCTCACCATATTTTTTTCGTATGCATGTCAGATATTGTACACAGTCATGCTGAACATGTAGAGAAAAAGAGAAGAGTTTTGCGCGGCAATACAATGTCATGCAGACATCGCTCCTTGGTGGGTTCAATGGCAAACCCTCCCCACCACTCTCCAGATTGTAATCCAGAGGAAGATATCTGTTCTGAGGCGTATTCAGATGCCGCTGACCACTCATATTTACCCCCAATGTGTTTGCTCTACCTTGGCATGATGATGTTAGTCATATCATGCATATGTTGCCTTGCAGTGCCTAGTTTTGACATCATATATGTCATCTGCTTAGTTTAGACATGTTCTGTAATGCCACCTGTTTAGTTTCTATATCATATATGGGAATTATGCAGTCTCATGTCTTTTAGCCAGCCATAATATATGTGAAATGTGCAATGCCATCCTGTTTAACTAGGCATCATATATTTGAATGATATCTTGCCCATCCTTTTCTTTATTACATTTCCATTTGTCAACAATATTTGTACATTAAACTACTCTTCCTGTGAATCAGCCATTTGGGTGGGAGATGGAAAAATCTGGAGTGAAAACAACGCCTTCAGAGCAGACAGTGCTACCTGTCGAAGCAGATCTCTTGTTGGGTCCCGATAGCTCCTCGGAGATGGATTCAGAGACAGATGATCAGTCCTATTCCCCCACTGAGGTGTATGCTCTAACTTGGCACGGTTATACTGCTCATATCATGCATACGGTGTCTTGCATTGCATAGTTTAGACATCATATACACAATATTCAACACCATGTTCTTAGTTCAGACATCATATCGAATGCCCTCTGTTTAGCATATAAATCACATATGTGAATTAAATGATGTGATCCTGATTACTTAGATAACATGTAGGTGAATTATGTCATGCGATCCTGTTTAGTTATTCATCATATCTTTGAATTATGTTATGCTATGCTATCCAGTTTAGATAGACATCATATATGTGAAATTATGTCATGCTATCCGTTTTAGTTAAACAATATACATGTCAACTATTTCATGCCCTCTTTTTTCACACTATCTATTGCATCTGTCTCTCATACAATGTTTGTACATTCAACTATGTTTCCTGTTTATCAGCCATTTAAATTGGAGCAGGTGATGCCAGTATCTAGCGGAATAAGAACACGGTCTTCAAATAAAACAGTGCTGCCTCTTGGTGAAGATAGCACCCCGGTTGTACATACACAAGAAACAGCCCTACCACACATAACCCAAACTCTCGCAGATTGTACCCCTACTGCGATGGACAGAGAACCAGCTTCACCCAATCTAACCCCAACCCCAGCCGATAGTAACCCAGTTCCTGTTGACACAGCACCATCTCCACCACAGAGCTCCCAAACAATAGCAGTTAGTAAGGCAGCTCCAGTGCCCAAAGGGCCAGTACTATCACGGCGAACCCCAACTCCACCAGTTAGTACGCCTATTCCTATGGAGGAAGCACAACTAGCCAGTCGTAGTTTAGCATCTATCGCATTTGACGTTGTTAAATCGTATGTGCGTATCTTCCTATCTTGAAAATATTATACTAAAGATGAAGGAAAATGCCAGTTGCAGGTGTTTGTCCAGGAGTTATGTGTAAGTAAAGTTATTCATGGCAATTACTTTGCTTCGTCCCATACATCCTACCTCCATGATGGTTATAATACAGCAAATTTTCCCATTTTTCTCTATAGAGAATGACCGATTTGGAAACTCAGGATGAGGTAACCTGTGCTAATACCTCTGCTATCTTCAAGAATGCTTGGTGGCAGTATCAGAATTACCTGAAGAAAACGTACTTCACCGGCAAAGAAACTCATCAAATTCTCTTACGTTCTCCTGAGACACATTTACTAGACGATGACTGGGAATGCCTTGTTTTGTACTGGTCCCGAACCAAGAATGTGGTAAGGTCTATGAGCTCATTTTCTATTTTTAAGTATTTTATTCTTGCGTCTTACTGTACTCTGTTCATGTAGAACAAGTGCCTAAACCTGAAGAACAACTGTTCTAATTTAAGATTCCATTGCTATCATAGTTCAAAAAAATGCTAGGCGTTAATTGTGCGTTTTGCCACCGCCTTATGCTTTACTAACCAAAGCGCATGCTTATGCGCAGTTATGCGTAGTTATGCGCAATGCGTTTTGCCAACGCCTAGAGCCTAGACGCGCTTAAGCGCTCACTTAGGCGCGCCTTTTTTAACTATGATTGATTTGCTCTTGTATCATTGTATTTACTGATACGAACTTATTTTTAAATTGAAGGATCCAATCGAAACTCCAATGGCATAGCAGGTATGTTCACGCATGTTTCTTTAACACGTTTGCTCTTATCAATAGCTCTGTTGATTTCAATTTCAATTGTGTATACAGTTGACTTTTATATCATGCACATTACTAGCATCACAACAGAGCCAATAGTGTTGTTGTACATGTAGACCCATGGTACCCATCTGAAATCTTGTTGTGCCGTGTAGTTTCCCACGCTTTGTATTCTTTCACTGCTGCTTTGTCTTGAACTGATATGATTTGAACCGTGTCTCTATTTTGATTTGGCAAGACAATGCAGTGACCATAGGACATAGATATATGTTTGTTTGATGCTTTTATTATGTACTAGTACTTGGCAATAGAAGACTTGGTAGTTTAATCTTGTCCACCTTACTAATGAACTGGTTCACCGAAATGAGTTTCATATACTAGTACATGCTAAACTTGTTATGTGTCTGCTTGTTTCTTCTTTTAGAATGCTGACAGAATATTGGGGAAGAGTGCCTTATTAAGCAATGGTAAAGGAAGTAATGTAGATAAGGTTCAGGATAGTGACACATCCTTGTTGGTCTCCAACAAAGCTGATAAAACAGCTAAGGAAGACTATCTTGAAGACAGCGAGACAATCCCAAAGTCCTGTCTTGGTTTAGTGTTCGAGTTACTGGCCACTACCGCATGCACAAGCTATTCAAACTCACTGTCTGAATCAGTTCGGTTTCTTGAGTCTCAACTACAAGCTGAAAGACATCGATCAGCTGTGCTGCGACAAGAAGCGGAAGGACTGCGGAAGTCCCTGGAGCATTCAGATGCATACTTTCTGGTGCAACAGCAAGCGTTGGAGGATTTTAGTGCCAAACAGGACAAAGCTAATCAGCTTGCTAAGCTTATTGTCAGCATGGTGGATACCCAGGATAACGTTTCTTGAGCTCTTCTGAAGTTGTTTCAGTTATGCTCTTATTTTGCTGCCGCGTTTATTTGCACTGGTGGCCAATTTTGATGGCCAAGTGTATGTAATATGCTGCTTTGTTCCCTATATTTGCACTGGTGGCGAACTTTGATGCCAAGTGGATGTAATATGTGTAATGGCGGTAATAGGCTAGCCTTAATTGCTTGCTTATTTATTTCCTTATTGTCTTGTTTAGTTGTTTGCTTGTAGTCACTGCAGTTCTTTTTCTGTGTTTTTCTAGTGGCCACAATAGCCTATTTTTGGTAACTAGGCCAAAATAATCATGGCAACACACGGACTGTTGTAACCATGGGCCTCCTGCAGGCCGTATGATCCATGGGCCTTCGTTCGGCCGTAGGACCATTGGCCTTCTATACGGGCCGTAGGATCCATCGGCCTTCTATACGGGCCTGAGGGATCAATGGGCCTTCTACGGGCCGTAGGGTCCATGGGCCTTCTATGGGCCATACCATCCATGGGCCTCATACGGGCCATAGGATCCATGGGCCTTCTACGGGGCGTATCATCATTTCGCCAATCATGGGCCATACTATTCGTGACCATAACGGGCCGTTAATAGGCCGTATTTGATAACTCTATGAAAACAGCCCAACGTATTAACGGTCCGCAAACGGGCCGACTGTAACGATGGGCTGAATTTGGCCCACAAGCAGAAAATGACAGTAACGGGCCGTATGTAACCGAATGCTGCAAATGAGCCCAAGAATCAATGGGCCTTGAGAAGGCCGAAAGATAACTTGGGCTGGAAACGGCCCAATGGAATAACGGGCCATTAATGGGTATAAAGTGATACACTGTTCATTACAGGCCAGTTTCACAACGGGCCGTTAATGGGCCAAGAGTTACAAAGGTCCTCATATGGGCCGAAAGAAGTCACGGGCCACACATGGGCCGGAAGTTAAAATGGGTTGAATCATATTGGACGGCCCAGATGACGCTTCTGGACCTAATTCGGATAGGGAGTAACGGGCCCTCGGTTAGCGGGTTGTAAATGGGCTATATGCGAACAGGCCGTTAACAGGATTTCCGTGGATCGGCCCGCCACCTTTTGACCAAGTCAAACGGGCCGGCCTTTTCACAGGAATGGGCCTCTGTTGGGCCGTGCCACGTGTCAACGTATCATAGGCGCCTTCTGTCCAATGAGTGGATGACATCTATCCCAACGGTGAGCCGACACGTGTTTGCTCCAGCCAATGATGATCTTACATGTGGAAAATCCCCATTGGTCAGGGCTGTTAACGGGTTATCGGATCCAAAACCCGACCCGATAGCTTAACGGCATTCTGTTATGGTGGATGCCACATGTCGGTCACCCTTGACGAAAGCAGTTCTGTGATGCGCGATTTATCGTCATGGAAGTGGACACTTCCGTGATGATAATTTTGGTAATGTCATGGAACACTTCTACGACAGCACAGGTATGACTATCTTGATTCTGTCATAAATTTGTCATGGATGTACATGCATGACAAAAAACGCGACCTACTGTGACAAACACGTATCATCACGAAAGTGTATTTTTTTGTAGTGAGAGAAAACCTTACTAAAAACCGCTTATCATTTCCTTCTGCTCCTTGGTGGGTTCGACATTCTTACTTATTGAAAGGACTACGATAGATCCCCTACACTTGTGGGTCATCAGTGGGGCGGCCGGCTACGGCAGACGGGGTCGGCGGCGGCGGCGCGGGTGTGGGTGGGAAGGGAACGAGCGAGAGTGGAGAGAAGAGACAGAGGACGGGGTGGACGGCAGTTAACGTACCCGCCTCTTTGCCGTCCACCAATGGTCGGCAAAGATTCTTTGTCGTCTGCTTGCGGACGGCAAAGAGGTGGGGCCGGTGGGCTTGGGTTAGTTACACAATAACTGGACCCACCAACCTCTTTGCCGTCTTCTAGCGGATGGCATAGTTTCTTTGCCGTCAGCCAGCGGATGGCAAAGAGTTGGCTGATGGCAAAGACCTTGTTTTCCATCAGCCACTTCTTTGCCGTCTGTTTTTGTGTGGCTGACGGCAAAGACCTTCTTTGTCTTCCGCCAGCGGACGGCAAAGAGTTGGCAGATGGCAAATAAGCTAATTCTAGTAGTGAATGAATACAGTGCTGGACCCACTCTTGCGCCATGGAGTGCTTGTGTTTATGGATGACATACTCATGCATTCATCCACACTAGATGAGCATGTGAGACTGCTCAGACAAGTGCTGCAACTACTAGAAGAAAATGACTTGAAGGTGATGCTATCCAAGTTCTCTTTCGCTCAACAACAAATTGACTACCTGGGCCATAAGATTAGCGAAGCTGGTGTGGCTACTAATGACGAGAAGACCCGAGCAGTGCATGACTGGCCAGACTCTGTCCCTAAGCTGCAGGAGTTTCTCGGGCTGGCAGGATATTACCGGAAGTTCGTCAAGAACTTTGGAATCATTTCTCGACCATTGACTGACATGCTAAAAAAGGTAACACTATTCATTTGGACCTCCATTGCTAACACTGCATTCCACGAACTGAAGCAGGCGTTGATCCAAACCCCGGTGCTAGCACTACCGGACTTCAGTAAGCAATTTGTTGTTGAGACGGATGCCAGTGCGACAGGAGTAGGTGCGATACTGATGCAAGAACAACACCTATTGGCATATCTCAGCAAGGCACTTGGACCGCGCAACATCGGACTCTCACCTTATGAAAAAGAATGCCTGGCGTTGATGCTTGCAATTGACCATTGGAGGCCATACTTACAGCACACAGAATTTGTGGTCCGCACGGATCAGAAAAGTCTGCTCAATTTGACGGATCAAAGACTGAACACACCAATACAGCAACGAGCGTTCACGAAGTTGGTAGGGCTTCAATTTCAGATTCAGTACAAGGTGGGGATCACAAACAAAGTGGTTGACGCCCTGTCGCGCCGAGAGCACGGGACAAAACAGAGGTCGCAACCATTTCGGTCTGCAGGCCAGCGTAGCTAGAAGCTGTTGCAGTCAACTATCGCCAGGACGGAGAGGTCCAGCTCAAATTGGAGCAGCTAGCCATTGACCCATCAAGTGATGCAGACTATACCCTCAAGGATGGAGTGGTACACTACAAGGGGTGCATCTGGATTGGTGCTGACAAAGAAATCCAACAATCTTTGATCAAAGCTCTCCATGAAAGCGCCATTGGGGGTCATTCTGGGTTCTACGCGACCTACCATCGAGTCAAGAATCTCTTCTTTTGGAAAGGAATGAAGGAGATGGTCAAGAAATTTGTCCGAACATGTGTCACTTGCCAAAAAGCTAAGACAGAAAGGATCGCACCAGCTGACCTACTCCAGCCGCTGTCAATTCCCAAGCGGCCGTGGGCGGTTGTCTCTCTCGACTTCACTAAAGGACTGCCCAAATCTGGCGGTTATGATGTGATCTTAGTGGTCGTTGACAAGTTCTCAAAATATGCTCACTTTCTACCTCTAACCCACACGTTCATAGCTCTGACAGTGGCGAAGGCATTCGTGAAGGACATCTTCCGTTTGCATGGACTACCACTGCCCATCATCTCTGACCGTGACCGCATCTTCACCAGTGCTGTGTCGCAGGAGCTATTCAAGTTATCTCAAACCCAGTTGCAGCTGAGTTCATCATATCATCCCCAAACCGGTGGACAGACGAAGCGGGTAAACCAGTGCTTGGAAGGCTATCTGCTTTGCGCGGTCCACTCGTGCCCAGGCAATTGGAGCAAGTGGCTATTTCTAGCTGAGTACTGGTATAACACATTATTCCACTCGTCATTGGGGCGTACTCCTTTTGAAGTGATATACGGACAATTGCCAAGGGAATTCGCAGTCACACAAGTTGAAGAGAGTTCAGTGCCGGACTTTGCTGCATGGCTGCATGAGCATGAGGTGATGGTGCACCTGCTACAGCAACAGTTGAAACATGCACAACACCGTATGAAGAAGCAAGCAGACAAGCACCGAACATATCGATCCTTTGCTATGGGAGACCAGGTGTTTCTGAAGTTACAACCCTTTATTCAGACTTCGGTGGCACAGCGGCCGCACCAGAAGCTTGCTTTCAGGTACTTTGGTCCCTATCCAGTGGTCGCGAAAGTTGTAGCAGTAGCTTATAAACTGAAGTTTCCAGAAGACAGCAAGATACACCCAGTGGTGCATGTGTCACAGCTCAAGCGCGCAATTGTCCCAGAGACGCCGGTGAACTCCGATTTGCCTCCAACTAACTCCGTTTTGCAGGCTGAGCATCACCCGGTGGTCGTCCTCGGCGACAAGCTGGTCCAAGTCTGGGGCGACTTGCAACCCCGACTACTGGTGCAGTGGTCTTCATTGTTGACGGCATTGGCAACATGGTAGGATCCAGTGGTGCTCCATCGCCGATTTCCATCTACAGCGCCTTGGGGACAAACCGCTGCTCAAGAAGGGGCGAATGTCACGCCTGCCAGGTGGACTCCACCTGCAGACAAGCAAGAGGGCATGAGCGGGCCTGCCTCCATCACTGATGAGCCTGAAGGGCAAGGGCCAGGCCAGTGCCGGGCCGAGGAGTGAGTGCGTGTGTGGGTTGAGTATGGCCTGCGTGCCTGACTAGTTAAGGGGTGCGAGACTGAGAGTATGGGTTATCGAATAGCACTTGCTGTAACGAACCGAGAGTGAGGTTGATCCTCCTCCTTCTATCCTCACCAACTCCCTCTACTTCCCTTTCCTCCTTCCTCCCCATATCCCATCCAGAAGAGAGAATTGAGTAGATCATGCCTGTTACAGGTTACAAAGGGCAACACGGTGACCGTGGACGGGCTACCGCAACACCCGCAAAACAACACCCTACCATGCTCGTGATCCTATCTCCAGGTTTCTACCAAAGTCTACATTGGAATGCGGACGCGTTGGCTAAACCGAGGGTCAAACTACATACCAAGATAAGCAAACAGTATGCTAATGCAAGTGATAAGCGACAAAGACCCCTATTAAAGGCGAATAGTTTGGGACGAGATCGATAGGTCCATAGAAAACACGACTTTGGGTCGCCGAAGGGAGCCGGTTTAGGGATCCCCGAAAGAAGACGATTTGCCGATTTGGATTTAGGAATTCGAGTGATCAAGGGAGGTGCAGAATGCACGTGGTGTAAAATTTGGTGAGGTTGAGGATTTGGGCAACACAAAAGATGGAAACACTAAAACTCTAACGTCAGATTTCTAGAATTTCAGAGTGAACAACGTTTGGACCGTAGGATATTAGTAACAAATCTTGGAGCAAGGTAAACATGTACTACGTCAGTGCCGAAAGTCGTTCGGGGAAAGCGGAAACTGCTTTTGGAGGCCGAGCTCCACGGAGGCCTCTAAATGCGAAATTCAAAATTCATGAAAATTTATATTTTTACATTTCAAAAAAAATAAAAAATTACAGATGTCGATAAATGCATAATGCACAAGTGTGTAAATTTTCAAGACAAAATACATTGAAATGAGGGCTGTGCAAAAAAAAACTAAGGCTTTTTAACGCATTATACAATTCATCCTCCCAGACATGAATTTATCTTTTTTGTACAGGTCAAATTTCAACGTATTTCAATTTTACACAGATACGCCTCACATCCTTGTTTACTGGTACAAAAAAAATTCAGATTTTTTTAAAACTAAAAATTTTGAATTTTTAAAAAATTCGGCCTCCATAGAGGCCGATATCCAAAACGACATTCTTGAGGAAAAGGCCATACATAGCGAATAACCCCCATCCTCCTTACTTCCCTGTCCTTCATCTTTTCCTCACTCTTGTGCCCAAACTCACCCAGTGACGACGAGATCCTTGGTGAGATGCTCCACCGCCATGCGCCATCTTTGGCGAGATGCTCCATCGTCGTGCATGTTCGTGTATACGCGCTGCTCCGGCGTCTCAGGGCACCTCTCCCTGATTTACGCCAGAGCTACAAGGCACACCGCGCGATTTCATCACCTCGTCCCGCCCAAGCTCTGGTCGCCTTCCAGGTCGCACACATCCACCCCTTGCCACCAGTGCGCGCCAGCCGACGCACGCCACCCATGGAGCTCGCTGCACCATTCCTCCACCTCCTCTCTGCTCCGGTAGGCGGATCACCTACTACTTTCCCTCCCACCTCCTCGCAGAGCTACATGCATCCCGTCGCCTAGAGCTACCATCAACACACGATAAATTTTAATCATAAGCATGGTGGCATGCATGTAGCATGTTTTTTGGCATCATGGGCAAATTAGTGTGGAATCGCATTATGATGCCTATTTTAGTTTCATTGTAAATTGTTTCGTATGAATCTTGTCGACTTTACACTAAATTTGTCAATATGTCAAAATTACACTCAATTCGCCATCACGACAAATTTTAATACTAAGAATGGTGGCATGTTTAGTTTCCATGGAAAAAAATGATTCTCAAGTAACCATGGCAATAATTTATAGATGTGATGTCCAATCCCGTCATGTGTTTCTATGTTCACATGGCAAATATAGACATTCTAAATTTGTCAAACATTTTTATTTAACTTACCATATGCAGACACCATTTTGTCATATGGGAACTAAATTTTTTGCCATCATCTTTTTAAAATAACATGGCAAGTTTAATATGCATTTGCCATGGCAATTTCTGCCACCGACACCACTACCGAAACAAATGTTTTTTTGCCATGTGTGATGAACAAAGTTATCTTTTCACACAAAGGCAAATTTCATACAAACCATGGCAATTGTAATTAACATACCATGGCAAATTCTAATAATACATCTGCCATGGCAATTTTGGTCACAACTTGTGTTCTTTTATATACATGGCAAACTTCATGTAAAAATAATGGCAACTACGATTAAAATATCATGGCAAAATTTAAAAAACATCTACTATGATAATTGTGGTCATAATTTGTGTTATTTCACATACATGGGAAATTTATTATTCAAAGCATGGAAATTAAAATTAAAATTTCCCATGCCAAATTTCAAAATACATCTACCATGGTAATTGTGGCCATAATCTGTGTTGCTTTACATACATGGAAAATTATACAAAGCATGACATCTTTAATTAAAATTCCATATAAAATTTTAATATACATTTGCCATGGTAAATTTTGTCACAGTTGTGTTACTTTACATGCATGGCAAATTTATTATATAAAGCATGGCCAAAAATGTATATGCATTTGCAACGGTAATTGTGGTTATAATTTGTTTGTGTATTTTTCATTCTATTTTTGAGAATGCTAACTTTCAGTCGATCGGATGTTAAGCAACAGATCCGAACGCCCCGAAAGCCGCCAGATCGCGATACAGAAATTAAGTATGTCACCCAGGGATCGAACCTAGGTTGCTAGGCTCTTGGGTGCTAATGACAACCAACTCACGTGATCCTAATTTGGTGTCTAACAAATGGTGATTAGTTACATCAACCTTTTAAAAATCATGACAGCAAAACAAAAGTAGTTTTTTGTGTTTTTTGTGACCCAGTTTTCTCTTGCTATAATTATATTGTATCCAGACACACTTTGATCCATGAAAGATAGTAGACCTAATAACTTATGTACCCCTGGCCTGGTAACTTTAGCACCAGGGGGGTGTTGATGAAATCTCCCCCTGATAAGTTTATGGGGATATCATGGTAGCTCAAACATCGCAGACCTGATAACTTATGTACCCCGGTATTGATTAGTTTGACATGTGGCAGGGAGGGGTTAATGAAATATCCCCCCGGTAATTTTTTGTGTGAATAGTATGGTAACTCACACATTGCAGACCTGATAAGTTATGTGCCACGGTTCTGGTAACTTTGGTGAGGAGAGTGATGAAATATACCCACAGTAAATTTTAGGTTAATAACACGGTAACTCACACGTCGCAGTCCTGATAACTTATGTACCCCGGTCCTGGTAACTTTAGTGACCGGGAGCGGGGCTGATGAAATATACCCCCCCCCCCCCGGGTAACTTTTGCGTGAATAGCATGGTAACTCACACATCGCAGACCTAATAATTTATGTACCCCAGTCCTGATAAACTTTGGCGATGGTGGTGGGGGGAGGGCTATTGGTGAAATATACCACATGGAAACCTAGGTACAAACACCATGTAAACTTTGACCCGTGAAAAAAGGTTGTTGATGCCACCGATAACTTCTGTGTAAATAACATGGTAATATACGCCCCTGGACTTGATAACTTATGTACAGACATCACGATATCTTTAACTTGTAGAAAAATGTTATTGAAAACATACTCCATAAATAACATGGTAATAAGGCTTCCGGACCTCATAACTTATGTAAAGACACCACGATAATTTTGTCCCGGGGAAAAATTTGTTGAAAACATACTTCGGTAACATCTGTGTAAATAACATGGTAATATACGTACAACAGAGCTGATACCTTACTTAGCCCAGGCATGATAACTTTTGACCCAGAAGAAAGTCATCGGAATATGCCAATATGGGATCTAGTTTTGAAGGTTTCATCATGGCGGGTTTTTTGGATGTGAAAACGGATCTTCAATCAAACAGACCATTTGAGCTACAAATTATTTTGAAATGTCAAAATAAAGAGAAACTATGATGACATTAGCTTTTCTGCACTTTAAAGTGCATTTGCATGTGTGAAGAAAGTTGGAAGAACTCATTTGTATACCCGGAATTTGCCTATGTAGACATTGTGATAACTTATGTAGCATAGACGTAATAACTTGCATATCACAGATGTGCTAACTTTTTACTCGAAAAAAATGTCATCGAAACATATTAATATGGGATCTTGTTTCGAAGGTATTGTCGTGACGGTTCTTTTACGTGAAAACAAATTTTCGATCGAACCGACGGTTTGGGTTATAAAATATTTTGAATTTTGATATTCGTTGGAATCCTTGCTGATGTCATCATTTCTGTTTTATATGCATGCATGCATGACTTGGAAACGAATTAGAAACCGGCTTGCATGCAGCACGCTGCTGCTGTTGCTTTTTGAAATTGTCCCGTGTACGTAGTCTCAATGCTCAAGGAATCGTTCGGATTTGTTACTAACTACCGACTGATCAGTAGTTAGTCCAGTCCTTCTATTTTTCTTACATGGTATTTTTTGCCATAGCATTTTCCAAACATAAATTGTTGCCATGGCAATTCTAAAAAATGCCATGTGAGCATTATCAGAGATCTTTGGATCTTTTGCCATGCTTTTTAGGAATCAAAATGTTTGTAAAACTTGCCATTTGTAAAAGAAAACATCGTAGAAAATTGTAAAATAGTTTATTCTATTCATATGGAGAAAATTTTGTTTTCTTCACACTATTTTTAAATTTTTGCCCATCATCTTATACAAAACACTGGCAATTTAGGTTGACAAGTAATAGCAATCTTCATACTATTTGTTAAGGTTTTGTCATGAGGTTTTTAAGTTATGACATATTTTAGTTTGTCATCCATGGCATTTTTTAATCTCATACATGTCATTTACATAAAGCAAACTTACGTTAAAACACCCCC